>NC_057804.1:460301764-460647869 GCF_018294505.1 Triticum aestivum
CTCTGGATGGATAGGACCCCGATCTATCGAGCCGGTTGGGGCTAGATGAACAGGACCCCGTGGAGGGCTGGATGAACAGGATGACCCCGTGAAGGGCTGGATGAACAGTAGACGGTGGAGGGGTGGATTAACAGTAGCCCGTGGAGGGGTGATTGAACAGGAGCCCATGGAGAGGGGTCGTTGAACAGTAGTCGGTGGAGTAGCGCGCGGTGGAGGCTGGATGAACAGGAGGCCGTGGATGAATAGTCACAGGTGGAGGCTGGAGGAGGTCGACTGTCGATGAACAGTAGCCTGTGGAGGTTGGAGGACGTCGACGGTGGAGATGAACAGTATCCTGTGGAGTCCCGTTTTGCGGTACGCCACACCCCTCCCGATGAACAGGACCCGCGTTTCGACCGTAGCACTCCAACACAAGTCCGTTTTGTCTGTTTTGCAGTACGCCACACTCCTCCCGATCAACAGGACCCCCATTTCGACCGTAGGAGGTCCGTTTCCTCTGTTTTGCGGTACACCAGACCCCTCCCGATGAACAGGATCCCGTTTCGAATGTGGCCGGTCGAACACAAGGCCGTTTCCTATGTTCCGCTGTACGCCAGGCCTCATTTCCATCGCCTGTTCCGTCCAAGCCCTCCCGATGAACACAACGACGCATTCCGTTCCGACCCTACCGGTTGGCTCCCCATGAACATGACGAAGATGTTGTTTCTCCGTTTCGACCCAGCCATGTACACGAGCCCTGGCCGTACGTATATATGCACGAGTAGGCGTTTGAGACCCCGCCCGTATGTATGTATGTGGCCATATTTTCATTCTTGCACATTGGCCGCTATACGTATGTGTACATGTTACGTGCGCGCCTCTACTACGACACGTGCGTGCCTCTACATCGACCAGTATATACGTACATACACGTTCGCGACCAGAATGACAACGCTACGTACGCTTCAACCATGTGGGTCCTGACATTCAGGCACTTCCTTGCGTGCGAAGATGTAGCTGGTGGGTCCTAGCAGTCAGGGGGCGAATCGTTTTTTTGCCCAGACGCACTTCCTTGCGTGCAAAGATGTAGCTGGTTGGTCCCAACTGTCAGGGGGGAAACAATTTTTTCGCGAAATATGGTGGCCCGTCTGGTGGATCCAGCTGTCAGGTGGATGAATAATTATTTTCCGCATAATAAGGAGGCACTTCCTTGCGGCTGCGATGGACCTAGCTGTCAGCCTCTCCACGTACAGTACTCTTCCGATGGAAGTCGGTCATTGACCACATTGACCATGCCGCGCCGAGAGCACCACGGCGGTGGACGATGGTGAGGCCTAGGAAGGGGACAACGTGGAGCCGGGGAAGTTGCGGTAGTGGAAGCCCGCGCGGAGAGGAGTACGAGGGTTCAGTGGTTCGGCTGCGATGTGAGGCTGCCGTCGCCGCAGAATAACACGGGGTGTGGGTGAGTAGAGGGATGCCCTAGCCAGGGTGGGAGTAGTAGGGGGTGGTGAGGCCTGCGCGGTAGCACAGCTGGCCACGGGAGGCAGGAGCAGGCGGTCCCGCCGGTGCTGCTTTGGCGGCTGGAGTAAGAAGATCAAAGATTGAAGAAACATGACGGCCGTTGGATTGACATCCAACGGTTACGTCTGCTAGAATCGTTTGTTGATGTATATAATAACTAAAAAAATCTTGCATACGCGTCAACTTAACAGGCCCACAAGTCAGACCACTCTTTTCTTAATAATTTATATATTGCTCATTGCAACTTCTTATGCAATTTATTGCAGTCGTTTTTTTGGTTGGCCACGGCCAATTTCGCATATTTCTGTGGGTTCCAAACTATTTTAATACCAAAATGTCGAGCCAGATTTAAAGTACTTTGAAGATATATTTAAATTAGGTTAATGCCCAGTGAAATAGGAATCTAAAAATGTAAAAAATCAGAAATTATAAAGTAATTGCCAATTCCTCATCTGTTTTAATATTTACAACCCATTTCATATTAGTTTCAAGATTTGCAGGCGTCTTGAAAGAGTTGCAGACCATCAGGGCGTAGAAAAATAAGTAGGCCTGGATTGGGTATTCTTCAGAAAAAATAAACTGGGCTCATTTTCACAAAGAAAAATAGCTGGGCTGGTCACATGGTGAACATAAAATATAAGCCTGGGCTAGACGGGCCACAGCCCAGTTCAAACCCTGCTCCGTCTCAACAATAACAAAAAAATTACTGCTCGAGCAGCTATGTCCCAGGTTTCAGCCGATCTTGTGTTGTTCTCTTGTCTATTGACTATATACACTCACAATGTCATGGGTCCCAGATGTCAGGAAAACACTAGGAGGAAGCATTTTATTTTTCCATACGCTGATATGGTGAGCCTCTACTATCATCCTCTCCACGTACTTCTGCGGATTCCTGTTGTTTGTTGACCATGTTGACAACGCGAAAAGGCTCGGAGGACGTCGCCGTTAACAATTTAGGAGACGGTGGGGGCGGCGATGCATTCACTAAGGTGCAGCCAGCCGTGCGAGGCAGAAGCAGGCGGCCCCGCTGGCGCTGGTTTGGTTTTGGCGGCTAGAGGAAGATAGGACAGAAGAAACACGACAGACTATAAAATCAGCAGGAGTACTTAACAACCTTAACTGAAACCAGCAGGGGCACTTAACAACCAAAGCTGAAAGCAGCATGAGTACTTATACAGGTTCAACCGTACGAAACACGCCTCGAACAGTGCTACTTTGCCTACAGTTAACCAAGGGTGAGGCCGCCAAGCCCCAGGAGAAGGCCCAGGCGCCACCCCGCACATCCACAACCTTCTGAAAGCGGCTTCATCTTGCAATGTGGTCAATAAATAGGATATTCGCTTTAGAGCCATGGAAAAGCATGACCATAATCTTCTGTCCTATTCTCCAAGATGGATGGTCCTTCATTATTTGAGACCACCCATGAATAAGTATCTTTTCACCTCCAAGGGGAATGGAGTAGGTCGACATAAACATCATGTTGTGACCAAGCAAGTCTGACCCGACCATGGTCAAGCATTTGTATAGGAACAATAGAACTGGGCAGTTTCTATTTCAAGAAGATCACAGCTGTAAAACTGTGTATAAGCAATACTTTATGAACAACATATATAACAGAAAACAGCTCGTACCATAAGTTTCTCGACACAGTTGGACCTGTTCAACGAGTGCAGCAGTGGCACACATAACCCACGTGGCCTTCCACCATTGAATCGCCCCACAAGGACCTCAAGACGATCAATAAAGTGTAGGAACTTATGGATGTCGTCCCAGTCAACTTCAGTGCCATCAGTAACAGCCAAGTTATTACAGAATAACAAACGAGCAGCCTGCTTAACTCTGAAAAAACCTACATGTGCCACCAATTATAAAAAAATATTAGTTAGAAGTAGCATCTGCGTGAGAGATTCATTTCTACTTCTAAAGTTAAATTGTGATTACTTAGACAGAATAGGTGGATTAAGAAGTAATCGAGGCAAAAAGCAAGAACCAGACACAAAACTAACATGGATGAACAATTGGAACGACGTCGGGGTGGAAGATCACAGTGAAGTTGAGACCAGGTTCTGCTATTTCCATCAACATTCGTGCGCCAACTTTCAGTCTGTAACACTTGAGAAAGTTTATCCAAGTTCAACCATAAAAAAAACAGCGATCTTCTTGGTTCATGAACCCAACTCAGAACTTATATCCATGGCTTGTCTTCACTGTGACCATTAAACTAGTGTATTCAGTTATGGCAAGGCCGAGCATCTTGAGTACATGTGTTCTGGCAGAGCAAATAATGCACTGTAGGAAAAATAATATGAGAACACAATGTATTCCCTATCGAAATCTAGAAATAACTTCCTCCTTCACGTCAGTGTTGACCATTGTACTAGTACTACCTTTTATCCAAATATAGCAATCCAAATTTCCAAATTAGTCGACAACATGTTCAAAAAAACTCCACCCTCCCGGATAGAAAAGAGGATTATAGGAACATATTGTGCGCGTTTTAAAATCCTGTGTTAGGATGAGAAGGAACAAGTGTGACGTTTCGCCGAGGGCACAGAAACCTGTAGGGTTCTTGCACTTTGGGCACTGCAAATGAAACACACTAGATTCAGTAGGAAGAAAAATGCACCAACGGTGGCGGCTGCCAACCTAGGATTACCTGCGACCAAGGGACATGGATTTATCGGGGATGGATGAAGAATCCGTACCTGGTTCTCCATGAGAAAACCCTATGCAATCGCCAAGAGGGGGTTTTCGCTGAACAAGCAGACGAGGGAGAAGGGGATTCAGGCCCAGTGAAATATTGTCGCTTCGTCCGTCCAGCTTACTGCTAAAGCTGGAACCGGGGTGATTTGACGGCTCATTGGGCATTACTGCGGCGCTACGACCGGGGTGTGTCTACCGTGCAGTTGTGCACTCTAATTTGTGCATATGGCATGTGGACCCCGTTGCTGGTTGCCCCACATATCAGCGAAAGGAAGTAGAAAGACAGGAGTAACTAGTTACACATAAATATATTTTTGACAGAGAGATACTCCCTCTTTAAAGAAATATACAAATCTTTTATATCACAACTTTATACATAAGAAAAATCAAGGGGAATATATATATTCTCTATTTTTTTCTTATAAAAAGCAGAGTTGGTGATGATGGTGTGCCTGCCATCCTGCAATATAGGCTGTCCGATCTATATCTAATGGATAGGAAGGAAACTATGGCAATTTTGCAAAAAGGTACCCACACACCTCTCCACATTTGCAAACAAGGCCTTCCCTCGTTCATTCTTTTCTCTCACAAGATAAAATACTCATACAAATACATCTTGATGTTACGTGAAACACACGGGCATTATGGGGGTTCAGCTGAGAATATAATACTCAGACAGGCTCATGGTTCTGGACTTTGGTCCGCATGCCCACCCTGCATGTTTGGGGGCCCATGTGTTCTACCTCAGCGCTTTTCATATTGCAAGCAATCGGTATGGCGCTGGTTTTAGACGCTGTCGCAAGGCGAATACACAAAATTGAATAAAGCACGGCAGCTGTTGGAATGAAATCGAACGACAGTTCCTAACCAGCAATGAGAGTTGCAATTCTATCAATGATATACCATGTGATAAATAATACTGTCATACTACTTATACACACAGGACAGTTGTTTCACCATGCCAGATTATTACATCAAAATCACTCGGAGGATAGATCAGTTCGGCAGTCGCGTGCTACTACTGAAGAATTTCAAAGTTGATTTGGACCAGCTCTCCTTGCCGAGAAAGTTCGATTTTGACATCCCCTACCGCAAGATATGATTTAGATTTGAACCTTGACCATCCTTTAGCATCAATCATCATGCGACCATCCTTTGTACTTACGGTATATTGAGCAGGTTCATTCACACCAAGGCCGCGCATGGTAAGAGAAACTTGGCCGCCGTCGCCCTGATTGTTGAACGACTCCCTCGTTGCTCTAGGAATTCTCTGTTTGCAAACAAGAAGACATACCCAAATAGTTACATCAACATAGTGAATCATGTGAAACAACATGGAAAGAAAAAAGAACGAAGCACTTGGGCGGCCAATGCTTACCAAGAGGTGGACATGTCAGTTTTTTAAGGACTTTGGTATATGAAGTGCGAACTGCAGCCCAGTCTGTTGCCGGTGCAACTGCTCGTTTGGTTGCCGCTGCACGGGCCGGAGCAGATGCAAGTGCAAGTGTTGGTGCAGGTGCCGAAGCCGCTGCTGCTGCCGGAGATGGTGCTCCTTGTAGAGCTAGTGCCGGTGCCGGAGCAGGTGCCGGTGTCGATGCCCGATCCTCTGGTAGATCAGACTCATCCGCTGATGCGGTCGGTGCCCAATCCTCAGCTGGATCAGACAGAGTTGCTGTCGCTGTCAGTGCTAGAGCAAATGCCGATGCATGATCCGTTGCTGAAGGTGGTACCGATGTGTGAGACAGCAGCGATCGTGTCTGGTCTGCTATGATCAACTTTCTAACTTGACTAGGATCCGTGACCGTGATCCAGTTTTTTTCTTCATTTCTTTTAAATGCGAGAAGGACTAATTGTGGCGTTTTTGTTAAACCAAACTGCAGTTCATCACAGGTGTTCAGCTTGTACTCAAACAACCGACTAATTCAATTTTTTCCAGTAATATAAGTGATGGACAGTGCCTTCATTACTGACACGACATAAGAAGTGAAACCTGCAAAAATAGCCATCGTAGAGCAAACCAAACGGTTTATTCTGTCATGAATCTCACATGGCAAAACCCGCATCGTAAATTGCAGGAAAAGAAAGAAAACATGACACTAAATCAATAAGATTTAGACAGTAAATCAATAAGATTTACTTGATGTGACACGAGTGAATCCTTACCAGGAAATCACTATGTTGAAGTACTAAACAGAAGATTGATCGTCCAACTACGGGTGGCATGCAGGGGCCCCGCCTACTCCCACAAGCAGGAAAGTCCAAAGGTCGTAACAAATCGTATGGACCAAACATCCATGCGACTGGAGATCCTGGTGGGTGCGATAAACCCTGCAATGCATATAGATATTGGAGTGTAACCATAATTGATAAACCGTCCTCACAAAAAAGGTGATCTGGATACTTCAAAATATACAGACTGAATTGAGTGGACAGACATTAACATAGACCGTTCTCAGAACTGACCACACACCAAAAGCGGTAGTACTAATAAACAATACAGGGTTCACAAAACACAAATCAAGTACTGAACAATAGTACTTACTACAGATAAGCAAAGTTGCAGTAACTAAATTCTGTAGAATATTTCTTGCCACTGACCTACAGGATGAACCCCGCATAACTGACAAGGCCATGGACTTCGTGAGAGATGTCTACATGCACCATCACCATCTCGTCAACCTTCGAGAACCTAACAGAGTGGTCTTTCCACTCATAAACATGATGACGAAGACAGGCCACATCAGATTTGTTGGGAAGCTTTGCAAGAACCACACCCTTCGTAATTGAAGGCACAATCAGGAAATTGTTGTGGTCAAGTACAACCTCGAGAACACGCTTGACAACAATGCTACAGGAAAACACTAGTTTAGGACACATGGCGACAAGGACGCAACAGCTGGATAGTTTAGCAGTAGAACTCATGCCCAGGTCTTCCAGTTCACATGGCATGACTTTGAGAACTTCATCTCCACCGTGGACCTGGTTCTATTTCAAACAAAAACCATATTTTATTACTACCTCCCTTCAGAAATATAAGATGATTTTCGATATTATACTCCATATATGACTACATATATGCACAGAAATGAGTGAACAAAGACACTAGAACATGTCTTCAAAGGCATGAGAGCAGAGGGATTACTTGCAATATCCATAACACCAGTTACTGAGGCAAATATACCCTCTTCAAAGGTAGCATTAATGTTCATAAAGTACTCCCTCCTTCCCAAAATTCTTGTCTTAGATTTTTCTAGATACGGATGTATCTGTGACGGATGTATCAAGTCACAGATACATCCGTATCTAGACAAATCTAAGACAAGAAATTTCGGACAAAGGGAGTAGTTGAAAGTAATCTATAAGAAATCAGTGTCAACCTCTCGCATGTTTTGGTCAAAAGAGGAATTTAGAACCGTCATTTGGCACAATAAAATCACATGCAAGATCACCCAGAAAGTTGTACTACCAGTACTAGTACTGTTAGATGAAAAAACACGATCAAGATTGAGAAAAAGATCGTCAACAAGATACATTACCTGGACTTGCTTAATGAGGGATCCCGGAGAGGGGGGCTTGGACAGGGTGATGGCTTTGAGCTTGTCTGCAGTAGTCTCGGCGGGGTGCTTGCGCTTCTTCGTACCATGAGCCTCGACGGTTTTGGACAGACCCATAGACATGACGTCGGCCGGTGCTCCAGCGTCCATCCAACAGAGGAACCTGAGAGAGAAGAGTGAAAGGAGGAACGAGATGAGGGATAAGCGAAGAGAGTGGGGGTTTTCTTCAAGAGAGGAAGCTGAGAGAGAAGAGTGAAATGATGGTTGCTTCGTCCGTGCAACTTACTGCTAGAAAGGAGGGGATTTTGTGATTTGATGGCTCATTGGGCATTATTGTGGCGCTTCGATCGAGGTAGTCTACCGTCACTCTACTACAAAGTAATTTAGTGCATGGCTGGTGGACCCAGGTGCTGGCTGTCCCACACGTCGGCGAAAGTGAGTAATTTAGTGCATGGCTGGAGGAGGATCCGCACGGTAGAGCGTGTCCACTGTTTTCTGAAGAAAAAAATGATTACAACAAGCGTTTCCACTCTTACGACGGAAGAGTGCAAAACACGGCAGCCACTTGAACATACACAGTGCTCCTACTACTAGGCATGCGCAGTGGTTCATATGTCAGTATTACATAATCTTGTTGCTAGTGTAGTAAGATATGAAGATAACAAATGATGTTGTGCGAATGTCAACTATATGTAACATAGTACCGCTTTTTTGACTGTTTGGTCGAGAATGAATGGTGAGATGAATGTTAACAGAACTAGGTCTACAGCACACGGAGAGTACGGTGCTATAATACTCCATGAAACATGAACCATATGAAGCACGAATAGTGTTAGGCAGGGTGTATGAAGGGTGCACAGGATGGGAGCAAAAGTTCCCTTCTCGACCCACTTTTGGGTGTTTGGCAGAGTGCATGAGTCCACACTGGTAGGTTAACACAAATACATGAAGAGGAAACAACTATATTAAGATGAGAATGCAACCAAACACACCCACACGCTTTGTGCTACAGTGACTGATCTGCACAGTCTGAGTTTGATCCAACGGTCATGTTGCGCCAAGACATGGACATGCCCATGTATAGGGAGCCTAAACACCACCGAAGTCCATGTGCTTCTCGAGGCACACGACATTGGTGATGCAGGGTGCAACCGCACGCAGAGCCCGCTCCCAGTCGACGGGAGCTAGCTCGTCAAAGACGGTGTCCAATGGCACAAATGGAGTCTGGTGACGGAGCCCTGAAAGGATTCGCCCGACAATGGCAACGGCAGCCCACAACCCCTCCTTGTCCAGCTCAGCCCCCACCATCACGTGGAGACGACTCAGCTCCTCGGAGATATAGGTGAATAAGGAGACCAGGTTAGGAAGCCGCAGCTCGTTGAAGTCGAGAGGGTGGTGGAACGGGTTTAGCCCGACGGCCGGCATCGTCGCGCTGGCAATACGGTAGGCATCATGCATCCGCAACACATGCATGGCAACTTGGTTCACCAAGTGGCTGAGGCGATCCTGGACCTCGTCATGATCGGCACGCTCGCGCTCCAATCGGCTCCCCTGACGGCCTATCATATCTCCCGCTTTCTGCAGCAACGCCATCGATGCCTCGAGCATCTTTGTGGTGGCCGCTTGCCGCTTTTGAAGCTCCATGAACTCCCACACATAACGGAGGAGCATGGCACTCCTCTCCTCCTTGAGCTCACGGAGCTCCACGTCTTTGGCCCTGAGCTCCGCATCCTTGGCCTGGAGCTCCTGTGTCAGGCGCCACACCTCGGACTCCGTGATCTGCTGCACCGCCATGGCACCAGGTAGAAGCAACAGGGAGAGGAAGCAAAGGGGGAAAAACGGCTGAAAGGCAATGCAATCTACAGGAAGGCGGAGGGAGCCAGCCGAGGAGCGGGGAATCTTTTGGTTTTCACCATGGTAAAACACCAGTCGACGACTTCTCACATCAGGGAGCAGTGGGTTTTACAGGCGGAGTCATCGTGACTAATTGTTGCCGTGCCTGTTCCCATCAATCAAAAAATTAAAAATCCTGCCGCACCCAAACACCAGAGCAACGCCGCGGTGGATATTTAAATTTACCTGCCGGCAAGTAGATAAAAAAGGGGTGAAAAAACAAATGTGGCGGCGGCCTAGCTAATCGGTCGAACTAGCCCAACTAGCTAGCCACCGTGCATCACTGATGTACTCGGCGGGAAAGGTGGTCTTTCATGATTTGATGACTCATTTACTTGCTTCGGCACTACGACCAATGAGGACCCAGAGAACGCGCGGTAGGGCGTCGCACGTCAGGAAGAATATATGCGTGCACCACCCGGGAGGACCCCGAAACCGCGCGGTAGGGTGTGCCACGTCATGGCATGAAGGAAAAATGTGTGTGTAAAAATATACTATATCAGACGTACTACCTATGGTTTGACCTCGGGACCCAGCCAGTCGGTCGAAAACACCCCACTAGCTACACAGCTTCATCATGCAAACGTGGCACGGAGGATAGATGTGGTTAGCTCCGTCTCGACAAACCACAACGTCTCTTGTTCTAGGCGATTCTTTTATTTTCCAAGCTTTTTTTAGTTGTAATAACACCACGGAAAGCTAGCGCCGCTCTTTGTGTGTGCCGTGCAAAGGTTATAAAATGGAGAGAAGAGAGATTGAGATAGCAAACCTGGGACCCACCAGTAAGTGAGTCAACGGTCATGCATGTGTTGACGAGGCACTCCCTCTACTCTACTCAACGTAATACTGTATAAAATCAAGTTATGGGACAAAGCCAACAACCGTTGTTGTTTCAGGCTATCGACTTACGCTTTGTAGTCTAGGTTGCCAGTTCGAATCTTGTCTTTCAGATTTGTTAGTTTTAGGTCCAAATTTGATTAATGGCAAGTGGGACCCCCGTGTGTTGTTCCGATATTTCAGTGTAGGATGTTTTTTTTAAACAAACACTTTGCGCGGTTAGACAAGTAACGGCACGAGTTACATGTATTTTGCAAGTTTACGAACAAAAATGACAGCGGCATAGAATATCACGTCCACCCCGCAGCTTAGATGCTATGGTGATACGAGTTTTAACACCGTTGGAAGTGAGATCCAATGGCTTGGGAGTAGTCTTTGTAATTACGCGCAATTTCCAAACTCTACAAAGTTTTTTTGCAAATAAGACATTCAGGGCTCGTGTGTGCCACTGCATCTTCGATCCAACGGCTCCCCGTTGCTCATATTAGGTGCTCCCCGTAGCTTAATTACCCGCTATGGTGATATGAGCATCTAGGTCGTATGATCAGTGATCAGATGGCACATGCGTAGTAGTTGTACTTTCTGCGCATTTCTCAAACTCTCTCAGCCGTATATTGCAAAAACATTCAAACCTCCTACTGTGGGCCATTAGATCTCAGTGAAATCGTATCACCATAGAATCTATGGTGCGGGAGCACCTCATATTCTCCCGTGCGCGAAAACATAAGGTGTTATCGCAGCTTGGATGCTACGGTGATACGAGCTTCGAGGTTGTTTGATCTAAGATCCAATGGCATCAGAGCAGTCTTTGTGCTTGTAAGCAGTGGCCGTACTCTTTTGTGGCTTTTCTGCAAAAAACCATTCGAACCACCGAGGAGGTGTTGGGTCACAAATCTAACGGCTCCGAAGAGCTTGTATCACCAAAGCATCTAAGGTGTGGTAGCACATGATATTCTTACATATAGAATAATATGATGTCCTCCTTCATCTTAGATGCTACGGTGATACGAGCTTCGAGGTCGTTGGGTATGGGATCCAAGGGCATCTGAGTAGTTTTTGTACAAATTGTGTGCAATTCTCAAACTCATCAAGGTTTCGAGTAAAAATATTAAGACACATCATGTGAGCTGCTATATATATCTCAGATCTACAAGATCCAAGCAACTCATATCGGCATATAGCATCTAAGGTCTGGGGGCACATGATATTCTCCCGGGGAGGAGGGTTGGGGGTGCACAACCAATCGGTGGTTGGGAGGGTGGGGACAAATATAATCTAAACAACCCTAAATAGAGCTCCACAATTTTATCTAAGGTCGAGGGGTGACCCCCGACAATCATTGCTCCGCCTAAACACAACATTTGCATGTACTGTAGTACTAGACTTATTCATGTTTCAATTTCATGTTCATTTAAATATTGAACTAAGGACCATGCATGACTTACATTTTACTCCCTTCGTTCCTAAATATTAGTCTTTTTAGAGATTTCAAATGGACTGGCACATACGGATGTATATAGACATATTTTAGAGTATAGATTCACTCATTTTTCTTCGTATGTAGTGACTTGTTGAACTCTCTAAAAGACTAATACTTAGGAATAGAAGGTGTATTTTTGAATTCGGGTCATACATGCATGGTTTGGAAAAATAGATGCACTATACTTATTGGATTGTTGTTGTGTTCGTGCATGTGTGTCTGTGTGTGTGTGGTCATATGGTTGATACATACAAAGTTTTCTCACCTCCATATTGTTCATCTTTTATATTTGAATTTGCATTGGAAAACTTAATAGGGATACCATGAAATGTGAAATCCACGTGGAGATCACTATATCACAAACTCAATCTAATTCAACAACTCGTCATAAATTAATTACCACGTTGAGAATGGTAGGACCCAACAGTGTACCAGCCAGACCTTGGCTCATGTTGATCCTAAAAAAATAAAAAAATAAAAAAACCGGGCTCGTGTCTTTCGGTGGCGTGCGTGGTATGCACATTAGGCAACCCCAACCAGTCGAGCCTCAGTGTTACGAGTCGAAATATCTAGCGGCCAGAATTCCAGCCCTAGGAAATTCCCCTCATGTCCCCAATCCATAATGACTACCGATGAACAATAGCGGGATGCTTTAGTAACTAGACAACATTACCTACCGTGCCGAGCACGGTTCAATTCCCTCAATCGCCGCTCATCGAGGTCACCCGTCAACTACATTGCCTTGTACTACTACTACTACACCAGGATGAGCACAGAATTAAGCCCGTTTGTTCGTGCCTAGTACTTGAGTTAATATATCGGGCAATGCACTGGTACGGAGGGATTATCCTTTTACTCTGCATATATAACTTGTCTGTAGTCTAACTAAGCAAAATGTTTGACCAAATCATTTCTTAAGAAATACAACAGGACAGATGTACGGCTTGAAAATTTATTGCATGATGCAGGTTATGATATTGTTTCGAATCCTGGATCTTAAATTTCAGAAAATCCAAAAGTGAGCATAAATTCTTGAAACTGAGCATGGTCACGTGATATGGCACAAATATTACTTCGTAAGTTTTTTCTTCAATTTGAGACAAGCGGCTTATGACAAGTTGCACAAATGAAGAGCCAAGGTATTTTGGAACAAAGACCTATCACGTTAAGGCGAACACTTTCACTATTGAAACTGTGGGCGTTTACGTGCCGCCACGAGTCCCCGCTTCTCATTGGCAGGTGTCGTCCGAGCAAGCATGTGAGTCGATGGGAGGCGTGCGAGCAGACTGCTGTGCTGGCTGACAGGGAGGCGTGCGAGCAGACTGCTGTGCAGGCTCCCCTCTAGGCAAGCCCTTTGACCAGGCTACGCCACCCACCTTCGTCCCAACTGCTCCCACTTTTAATGTCGCTGGCGCCGCAGTTTAAAATCAACCCTGCACTACCCGGTATCGCTACAATATTCTCTCTTCCTCTCTGAATCTCCTGTCGTCTACCTCCAACTAGCCTGACCTAAACGTACACCATGGCGCATCACGATGGTCTGCCCTTAGTCTTCCAGTTTCCTGAGGAAGATACCCAGCCGGAGTCTCAAGAACATAAGGCGCTTTGGGACGAGCTTGAACTGGCATTGCGGGAAGACGCCGCGCCTGTCCCCGCTCCTGTTTCGGCTCCCGTCGCCCCGACTGCCCCAGAGACCATCCCCGCGGCATTGATGGGCTCGGAGCCGCACATTGTCGCCGAGCTGGATCCCACAGGGTTCCACGAGATCCCCGCCGACTTTCACGCGCCCGTGCACCTGCCGGCGCATGCGCCTGCGCATGCACTGACGCGCATGCCCGTGCCGGTGCCCGTGCACCTGCCAGTGCAAGCACTTGCGCGTGCACGCCCGTGCCGGTGCCCGTGCACACGAATGTCTCTGCCGCGCCGTTGACAGCGCCTGTCCCCGTGCGGGTGCCAGTGCCCCCCTCAGTGGCATGGATGGCCGCCGTCGACCGCTTCCTTGCACGAACGCCAGTCGCCTCCTCCCGCCAGTTGACCTGCTCCGAAGTCTAGAACATTTTGGCCTTCCTTGAAGCTAGGCCAACGCCCAGGAGTACGCCAACAACGGCACAACATGCAACCGTCGCCGTTGGTCAGTGCCCCGTCGACACACAAAACACGGCAGAGGAGCCGCTTCCCACCGCAAGACGCCCCCGCCGCCGCCGCGTAATCTAAATTTTCCATGAAAAACGTTCGGATTGGCATGCTTAAAATCCGAACATTTATGATTTCCATTTATTTTATATCGATCGTCGTATAATTTAAAGTCGGAGTCAGACTGAACGAAATCTATTGTTTGATCGATTGAATGTTCTGCTAGAGCCGTATCAAATTAAATATAAAACGTCATCAAGCCACATGTATTCCTTGTCATCCAACGACCTAGACTACTTCAATGTCGAACGCTCAACACGTTTAGCGTGCAGTTAATTTCATGCCAAAAATAGTGCTAATCACATAATAACACACAAATAATATCCTACTTAATATCTGCATGCACTTAATATACTTCCAAATTAGCGTGCATTGCACGTACAAACTGACTAGTGCTGCTAGTACGTGAAACTGGTGCCGTAACTTGTGAACGCGCCTAGATATGGTCAACGGCAACATCGCCCGCGAGTTCTTCGTGTTTGGCCGTGCGTCTAAACACAAAAGGGGAGGAGAGAGAGAGAGCACACATGGAACCCACCAGTAAGTGAAGGCGAATAGTACTAAAAATAATATTACATGTTATCCATTAAATTGGTTGTGGTAATATAAAAACATTATGTGAACAAAGGGGGGACAACAAACATTGTTGTTCTACATATGTTGCCTATTGACGTGCGGCTTGAAGGCCCTGGTCGCATGTTCGATCCTCTTCCTTTATTTTTTAATTTGTATATGGGTCCAAATTTGTTTCATGACATGTTGGCCCCTCGGTGTGTAGTTTGTAGCACTTTAATTTGTGGGTCGAAATTTGTTCCATTCCAAGTGGACTATCGGTATGTAGTTTTGTAGCTTATTTATAATAATTAAAGGGAACAACATAGTTTTTTGCAATAATACAATGGTGCGACGTTGAAGGCGAGAAAGGACGTGCGAGAGAGCGATGACCGAGCTAGAGGGAAATCAACTAGGGGAGTTGCTGGGGTTGCAACGGTGTTTGGAGTAGTTGTGGGCCGAATGCTACGAAAATATAATCTAAACCGACCGGAAGAAAGGCCTACACAAATTAATCAAAGGTTGGAGTGCCCCTCGCAATGTAAATAGCTCCGTCTTTGCGAGGGATGGAGAGGTAGCTTCAATGCGTGGAAGATACGCTGTGAGAAAGCGAGGTCAATTGAGAGACATATAGATAGAGAGATAAAGAGAGTGTGGTCTGACATTCATTGAACAGATATATATGCTCTGGAGAGATATTGTCCGATTGAGCTTTTGGCAAGGGTGAGGGCTGTAAGATAGAGCTTGAGAGATGATCCAGTCACACACGTGTAGATATATTTTGTGTGTGGGAGGAAGCAAGGTCAATCGATCACATTGGGTCATCGTGCGATCGAAAGAATGAGACGGGTTGGAGAGAGTGACCTAGATAGACAATGTGCGTGAGAGAGTATACAATGTGAATAGGTCGAATTGGGCTCAAACATGGTGATATATCATTTTTGTCCGAGAAAGAGCGAGGTCAATCAAGACATACAAAGAGAGAGAGAGAGAGAGAGAGAGAGAAAGAGAGATTGAGTGAACGTGGCCTGCCATGAGGTCGAAAGAGTGGGGGTGGCTTGGATGGACTGACCTAGATAGATAATCTGCGTGAGAGAGTATAGAGTGTGACGGTTGAGGCCCGAATAGGGAGATATATCATTTGTGTGTGAAAGAAAACAAGGTTAAACGAGACTCAGATAAAGAGAGCGAGATTGAGCGAGTGTGGCCCGCTGTGCGGAAGAAAGAGTGAGACTGTCTCGAGGGAGTGACCTAGATGGACAACGTGCGTGCATGTGCACGAGAGGTTGGGGGCTAGATAGGCAATGCATGTATTTGAGAGCGCGAGAGGGTGAGAGGGAGAGTGAGAGCTTGGCATGGGGTGCAATGGCGGGTGTGTGAGGTAAATATATTTGGTAACAGAGTGGAAAAAGGGGTTGTGTAGTTGAGAGACTTAGAGATCGAAACATGGAGAGAAAGAATGAACGTGTGTTGGAAACTGATAGCTTCCTAAGGTGGTTACGAGAGGAAGATTGACCGATACAGGAAGTATGTAGCGTGTGTGCGAGGGGGGGGGGGGCTAAAAACAACATTTGAATGTCCATAGTACGAGACTTAATATCGATGTTTCAATTCGGTGTACATTGTAAGATTTGAACTAAGGACCATGCATACGGGTAATTATTTCGAATTCGTGCCATACTAGGTTTCAAAAAGTTGACATTGACTCAATTTGTTGTGCTATTTTGTAGGTTATATGTTTGAATCCATCCAAAAGTTTTCTCACTACCATGGTGTTCATCATATACATATGAATTTGTATTAAAAAAGTAGCATGGATACAGTGAAATGTGAAATCCACGTTAGAATTGGAGATCGCTACGTGACACACACTCTAATTCAAATAACTAATTATGTGACACACACACTCTAATCCACGTTAGCGTGGATACCATGGATACCGTTTTGATTTTTTTTCAAATAACTCCTCACTAATTAATTTATACGCCCTTTGTTCACTTTTATAAGACCTTGAAGGCATTTCAGACAATGTGCAAAACAGTTCATTTTAAGTTGTCTAAATCGACTTACAAAAGTGAACAGAGGGAGTATCTCATTTCGAATGACTAATTATTGGAAGGAAAACACGGGCATGGTAATACATACAGATTCGCTTGCAAATGAAAGAATATTCGTTTGTATTCTCAAATGTAGGCGCACCAGGCAGACCAGGGTCGTGTCGGGGTGGTCGCGTGTGTCGGACGGACGCGTAGCACCCGATGACAAAATAAGTTCGCACTTCCATGTTTCAGATTGAAATATCTGGCGGCCCTAATTCCAGTCCTGCAAAATCTCCCTTCTCCACCGTCCCCTTCCGCGCCCAGATTACTCAAATCCGTAATTTGTCGCCAACCCAAGCAAAGTTCGAATCGCCCCTTGTCTCATCTCTTTCCCCACCTCTGTGCCGGACGACAATGACGAAGACGATGGTCGCGCTTCACCACCGCATCGTAGCTACCTCATCTACGCCCTCGTCCATCGCATCAGGTGGTCCACCGACAACGTCGGCCGCCGCAACCGACGCGCCTCACAGACACCGACTTCCACCGCATCAGGTGCGCTTCACCGACGCCGTCTCCTAGCTCACCGAGGCTACTTCACCGAGCACATCATCGCACCTCCGCCCCCCGAGGCCGTTGGGGCTTCACCAACGGTCTCGTCTACCGTATCGTAGCGCTCCATTGCCACTCAAGATCTGCATTCGTGTGTGGCCAGCCAACGCCAGCGCATCACCCTCAACGGCTCTAAAGTGGCCCGCACTCTAGCTAGGCGAGCATGCCCAAATGCCGGCCTGAACTAGGTATCCACACATCACTCCCTTGTGCACTATTCTGATGATGTTTGGATATCCTTTCACTGCTCTCTTAGCTTACACGCCTATGCAACCCTGACTTTAACTCTTATTTCTTCTGGAGATATCATTTGAAACAAGCAAATCCATTTTTTAGGGAAGCATGACGGCGCTACGGGATCTGGTACACATCCTGCACACCCGTATAACCATGTAAGTACCTGTCCTCCGGTACAACATCAAGGTCGATTCCTCTTATTTGAACAACCATTCGCCGTGTCAAAAATGCAGAGGGGGATGCAAGGAGCAAAAGACCTGCACATCCAAACAAGTGGTAACATGGACTTGTACATGGAACATCCCAAGCGCAAGCAGAGCTGCAATGAGCTTGTACAACGAGCTAGCGTAAGTCCATGCATTTCATTTAATTCGTACTGGCATTCGTGTATGATTTGCGTGTAGTGGCGGATCAACGAATTCAAGTTACCAGGGGCGAACATTTAACTTAAAAAATACGAAGGCACTTGCACTACGGAAATCAACATAACTTGAGAAATGTGAAGCTACATGCACTTTGAAAACCAGCTAATGACCCAAAGTAGTTCAGATTATAAACACTAAATGATGCAAGCACCAAAAAACACAAAATGCAACATGGTGTACAAGGACTATAAACATGGTCTGTACCTGCTTGAATTATTCGTTCTCTGGCTGAAAATATCGAAGTGTAATTGCACCTATAACCAGTGCACAAACTGCATATCAATATATCTATCCTGCACAAGTATGCCAATAGTTTCAAACAACAGATTAGAAAAGTATTTATGCTATGTTGTCATGATAAGGGGACTTTCTAGTAGATGGCCTCGATGTTTCCTCAAGCTATGAAAATGCACTATAATTTGCTTGTCATCAATGCCTGCAAATCTCCATCTCTCTCAACATAGCAGATCATCATTAGACACTAAATCCTTCAATGAGCTTGCAAAATGCTTGCATTAGATCCCTCATTAGACACTATATGTTCATCACTAGGAGCATGTAAAATGTTTGCATCAAATCCTTCATTAGCAGTCTGTTCATTAGACACTTTAGCCTCAAGAACAACATGAGCTTGTATGTTTGCACCAGAAACTTGATTAGATACATCAGAATCAGTCAGTTCAGTATTGATTGGGGGATTTATAAAATAAGTAGAAATTGGTTTCATTTTCTCATAGATTCCCTACATACAAGCAGTTTTACAACACCGTCGGGTTTAACTATTGGCCAGAAATTGAAGAGTTGAATTAGATATAATCAGGGATGTGATGTACTTGCTCGTGTCGCATGCTACTCTTGCAAGTTGAGACTGTCCGTTTGCGCAAGCTCGATGCCATGCCCGTGCTGCCGCCGCTGCCTCCCACGCAGGCTACACCCAGGGTTGGATCTTCATCTTCTTGTCCTTCTGTTCGCTTGAAGCCCGGCAACCGCCCTCCAACGAGGGCGCGAGGAAGTGTTGTGTCGATCTGTCCAGTGGCGGCTAGGTTAGGAGCAAACCAGACTGGAGGCTGGAGCGAATGAATTGGGATTTTTCTTGTTGTCGATTGATATGGGAGGCACTCGTTTGGGCCGCGAGCCTACTATAGGGCCTGCATTGCACTTATGTTATTGGCCCATCCAAATTGAAACATTTTTCTTCATTTTTTACATTGCCTGCTCATGCGTTGGGATGAACAAACTAGCCTGGGCCAACCTGGACAACTCAAACTAGGTGCACACTTTCCAGCCACCTGAGGCGGCCGCCCATACCAGCCCCTATGGTGGCGTCGCCCCTTTTTGCATGTATGATTGGGTAGTGAAACATATTCCAGTGGCGCTTTTGATTTACCCACAGAATGGTTGAATTGCTTGGCTCTATGAACTGAGTTCGCCAATAATGTGAAGGATGCGAGTCTTTTTATCCTATTGTAAATTACATAGATCTCGATATGCCAAAAGTAATCGCATGAAATATACAGTAAAAGCCAGTGTGATGTGTGTGGATACAACTAGTCTGACTACACGTCCTCATATAACATATCAAGGATGCACCATCTTACCAGATTAACCATTCGACTTACCAAAGTGTGGGAAGAAAGAAGTATTGCGACTGCATATCCAAGCAATTGATGTCATGGACTCCTTCATACAACCTTGTAAGCGAAAAAGAAGTTGCAGTGTGCCTGTACAAAGAACTAGCGTAAGTTTAGTTACCTGCTTCTCGGAATTTTAGTTAGCCACTTATTGCAAAATTGTTCAATTATGTTGCTTGGATTAATTTAGTTTGCTACTGATTACATAATGCCACTGCCTGTTAATCCTATTGTAGGTTGCACCTATCTATGTGTTTGATACTTACTGTTAAGAATTACCTGTTTGCCTTAACTTAAATAGCTACTTGTTTGTTTAACTGCTTTGCTGCTGCAACAGCGGGTTACAATGATGTTAATAACTACTTTTCAGCATCCAATTGAAACTCTTTAATTTCTTGTTTGTTTAACTGGTTTGCTGTTCTAACTCCCAGTTGAGGTATTTTGCTAACTTCAACTTTTCTGAATCCAATCGGAACTTTAATGGCAAAACAGGTTAGCCCAAGATCAAAGAGCGAGGTCCCCATGGACGTTGCATCATCCCACAGCAGTGGCACTAGCCCAATCGTGCATTATTAATTGCGAACTACTGATGCTCAAGAGGCTAAACGAGTGGTAGAAAGAGATTATGCTTCTGCACTTAGAGATGAAGTTGACATGTTGATGAAGCAAACATCACAATCGCAAGCAGTACTCAAGACAACCATTTAATATTTGGTGGATTTCAAAACGAAGCAAGCTGAGACTGACCACATTGTTAAGGTCCTGAAGGAAAAAAGGAAATTAAATTCCCACTTGGTAAATCATAGGTGAAATGTTCTTTCCATCGTTGAATAACCTTTGTGTTGTTTGGTCATGTAATCAATCAAACCATTTGTATTAGAGATCATGTAATAATCGTTTTTTGTTTTTTGTTTTTTGGTTTGTAATTTTATTTGAGCACAAGTCTGTATTAATTGATAAGACTCAGAGACATTTCATTTGGATTGTTGTGCCAGACCTACAAAGATGCCAATCGGACTGAATGAGCATTCAGCAATAATAGTAGTATAGATGGACCATAAGTGGCACGCATCGGAAAGGGCCAAGATGCTGGTTAAAAAAAGGATGTTGTTGTAGCAAAAAAAAGCACAGCGGCCTGGCTTATGTATGTTAGTTGATATTGTTGATCCATATACTCTATAAGTGTTTATATGTTTGTTAGTTCTGTACATTCTTGGTTGATTGACTCAGTATTTGAATCTTGATACATCGCTTGTGTACATATCTAAATGGGAGTACACATTATGCTGCGTGTGACATTTGAGTTGGACATGAAGTGTTCCAAATATTCGAATTCACCTTAAACTGGATTCTGGCTTCTGAATTTGAGTATCGGCATTTGGAAACCATATTCATATATGACAGTGGAATACATCTTTGTCGTCCTTTTGAAGATACATAAAAAACACGTAGAATGATTTATAAAGATTCATATAGGAATACACAATGGATTCGAATTTAGTTGCCAGGGTAAACGTGGATGCTTATTGTCCCAAAATTCAAAAGAAGCGGCAAAATGTCCACTCCCACGTCGGTTGCCCGAAGCCAAGTGTTTGGGAGATGGAAATTATTGTCAACCCATTACACGGACAATCCATAGGCCCGATTTCCACTGCTCCAAATAGGGGTAGGTTAGTAACTTCAATTAGACATGACACGACCGCCTCTGAGACCATTCTGACACGGTGGGTGTCAAACATGGGTGGCAAAACAAATTTGATTCGAGCTCGTCCGAAAGACCTCTGTTTGGCCCCCCATTCCCCATTCATACACGGTGGGCGGCAAAACAAACTCGACTCGGCCGAAATCGATGTAGGCAAATATTTTCAATAGGGGCAGGTTTGTAACTTCACTCAGACGTGACACAACCGCCCTACCTGTCAGCCCCGTTCATACACCGTGGGCACCAACCATGGGCGCCAACCACCCTCTCCTCGCTCGAAATCGCTCTGGGCAAATATTGGCGAGATGCGAGATTACCGTCCTATCCCCAACCGATGAGACGTCCAAATTTTAAACGGGGTCTAAGTTCATAACTTTCCCATATTTCAGACAGGCGGGTCCCAAAAGCATGGTTCCCCATACCTCTCCTTCCATTTTCTCACTCATACACCATCCGCGCTAGAACAACATCCCCACACCAGCCTCCGTCCGCCACCCCATCCATCGCCACCATCCTCCACCATATCCATCGCCGCCATCCTCCACCAAATCCATCGCCACCGTCCTCCACCATGCCGAAGCGCCTACCAGGACCGCTTCATCCACTGCTAGAGATGGACGTTTCTCATCCACGGCGACGGACCAATAGCCTTGCATCGCGTCCTCTCGCGTCATCGGCGCCTTCGTCCTCTTTGTCGGGGCTGCACACACGACCTTCTCTTCCACCGCAACGGGACTTATCCCCCGATGCACCCGTCTACCATCGCAGATCCGCTTCAACGCCATCGACAGCCATCGCACCCCCGATGCCTACACAGCACCGCAAGAGAGGTGGTACTTCATATCTCCTCATCTTTTTGATCTCAACCAAAAAATAGATCTTAACTTGGTTACTCCACTTTCTTTTCAGCTCTTAGAATTTAGTTCTTAGTTCGAAGCAAACAATGGATGCTAAATATCATTTCTCTGGTTTGCAGCTTCAAATCTGCCATGGCACAGTCATAATACGGTTTAATTGACTTGTCATATTTGTTGTCAATATTCTTTTAGGGTTGATCACCCTGTTTCAAAATACTAGAACCACAGACATTAGTGAATAGTATTTCTTTGTGTGATCTCTTCCATCATGTGTGGGCAACGAACACTCCATTGTATAGAAAGAAAGTGTCATTTCCAGCTTTTACATAGGCTTCGATCTTTTACATGGAATACAATCTGCCTACTTGCTTTGTGTCGCACTATCAACACTCCACCCTTGAAGCTAAACATTATGCCACTCATAATTCCTTAGTTTCTTTGTTCAAATACGAATTTGATATGATTCTAATGTTCCTACTTCAGTTTTGAAATGTGTGTCTGCCTGTTATAGAGACATAAGGGGTTTGTATTTCTGTGTGTGGTCTGGTCAGCAAGGTTGGGGTGAACTTTGCATATGCAGGGGTTTATAGCGAGACACTCTTCGAGTTGAATCCGCAATGCATTCCATAGATAATCTGACTACTTTTTATGTTTTCATGAATCTCAGATTCTGAACAGGATTGTAATGATTATGAGCTTGCGCGCATGAAAAGAATAAAGCAGAACAATGCCATGGCTGTCAAACTTGGCATTAAGGGACTGAAATCAAGTCTGGATGCAATGCAATGCAAACGCTCTCCACCTACAGATTCATGCTCAGAGTATGATCCTAACAGTGATTCTGAGCTAGAGGGAGACCTAAGTGAATGTAGCTCCTTAGTGGAGGAGTCAGAGGAAGATGCCCTTTCTTATTCACCCATCAATGTGCTTGCTCTAACTTTCCAAGGTTACATTGGTCGCACATATCTTGCAACTGATGTTTTGCATTGCTTCTACATTGTTGAACTACCATTAGCTTAGTTTACACATCGTATATGTGAATACGCCCTGCCTATCCATTTTCAGTACACATTCCATTTGTCATCATACCATATTTATCCATTCAAATGTTGTTCTTGTGTATCAGACGTTCAAAAGGGAGAGGGCGATTGCTGATCATGGAGGAGCACAAGCAAAGTATTTGGAAAAGGTAGTGGCACCTGATAAACCAAATGGCCCATTAGGTGTAGTCGCAATATCACCTGACCCACAGAACACCCCAACTCTAGTAGACTCTAGCCCTACTACACTGGTCATTTCTGATGCCCCAACTCAGCAGACCCCAACTGCAACAAACTGTATGATTATGCCAGTTGACATAGCACCAGCTCTATGATGCAAAACCCCCATTCCAGCAAAGAGTACACCAAATCCAGTTGCCAAATCCCTTTTCGAACTAGAGAGAGCCCCAATTGCAGCAAATAGGACCGCTGTTCCATTTCTTCCCAGTTTAGAAGACGATGCTTATGTTGTTGTGAGGAACTTTGTGCGCATCTTTCCTTCATGGAAAGATTATACCGCAGACACAGAACAATTTCCAGTCTTCCTCCGCAACTTACGCGTAAGTAATGTACTAATGTTATTCATGGTCATTACTGTATATGTTTCTGCTGACAGAAGACACAAGATTTCATTCTTTTAAACAGGCGAGGAGCAAACTGGATTGTGAAGACGAGCAAGGGTTGGTTGTGCTTTTCAAGAACTCGTTGATGAGGTATCCATTCCTACCTGAGGCAAGCGCACTTCGATGGCAAGCCTCTTAACGAAATTTCTGTAAAGTCTCCGGTGCTACATTTATCCGACGGTGACTGGAATAATCTTGTTACACATTGGTGCCGGCTCCAGCATAAGGTACTGTCTATGATATCACATCACAATTTGAACTACATTTCTGCATTTGCCTTACTGTCTCACTTGTATGAAAACTGTTAGCAAAAGCACATTCGTTCTCAAGGGACCACAGATTCTCGCAACTATACTGCACACTGCATTGCTCTTGTGAGTTCCTCTTGCCCTGTATGACCATACTTACTTCCATAGCTGTTTGATTATGTAGCATCACTGCACATGTTAGCCTCGTAATCGTCCATTTGGTGGACATTATAAGATCCGTATGGACTCTTACTTAAATTTAGAATCAACCCAATGCTTTTGAAGAGGTTTAGCTCTGGAGTCCTCTTGTAAGGACTGAACGTGGTCTATCATTGTACTTACATTGACAGCTACTCCCTCTGTCCCATAATATAAGAACGTTTTGTACACTACACCAGTGTTCAAAACACTCTTGTATTATGGGAAGAGGGATTGGTTCATTGTGTAGCATTCTGCATCTTATCTCCCTCGCCCACCATTTACTAAAAAAGATCAGATCTATATTTAATCTTACCAACAAGTAGAATACACAGACAATGCCAGTGCAGAAGTGTAGCCCATTGCTCTTGTCAGTACATTTTGTCCTGTAACGCCTGTACTTCCAAGAATTGGTAGTTGATTATGTAGCATCAATCTGCATCTTATCTTCATTATCCTCTATCCCTTCTAGTATTATCATATCTATAATTACTCTCTACAAAATGTAGAGTACAAGCAATGCTTATGAAGAAGATTCTGTGCTTAAATTCTTGAGTTATCCTTCGCTTGACATCGAGAAGGGCATCTCATGTTTTATCTTACTGATGTGGCTGATGATATGAACAACATGCCATGCACATTAACCAAAATAGATACAATGATTTTCTTTGCCCTTCATCTATGCTTGTTATGTTGACATGGTAATCCAGTAGTGTGGTGAAGCTCCCCGCATTATGAACAATGCCAAATTATGCTATTGTTATTTTGAACTTACTCTTTATTTTCTAATTTTAAATTGGATGGAATTGACAGCACATTTATCATCTATGTTTATACACGTGCAAAACCTGTCATCTCTCTGCTTTGTTTCAGGGTGATATGCTTGATGGCATGCACAAGTCTGCTGAAGGCTGCGAGACAAACCCAACATTTGTTGCAGCAAAGAAGGCAAAACATCTTGAAGATAGCGAGACAACCCTAAAGTCTTGTCTTGATGCCGTGTTCAAGTTACTTGAGACTAGCAGTCAGACAAGCTCACAGAATTCATTGTTTGAATCAGTGCGACTTCTTCAGTCCCAAGTTCTAGGAGAAAGGCATTCTGCAACTCAACTTCGACTTGAAGTCCTATCTCTAAGAAAGATTGCGGAGAACACCAATGAGAACCTCATCGCTAAACAGCTACACCTGGAAGATATGACCGACATGCTAGGCCGGCCTCACAGCCTTACTCAGCAGCTTGCGCAGCAGTTCCCCTGCAAGGCTAACCTTTCTTGAGCTGTCTTGGAAGTGGTCTCGGTTCAGTATTATTTTGTTACGCTACAATGGTGCCCAGTTTGTGTAATCTGCTTCTTCGTTGCACTTTATGATCACTAGTGGTGAACTTCGATGCCCAGTGGATGTAATATACCTTAAATCCTTTATTGTATAGTGTAGGTTTATTCTTAGTTACATTGTCGTAATTTCTTTATTGTATAGAGTAGGTTTGTTCTTAATTCCTACTAGTTACTGCCATCATTCGCTATCTGGAAAAAAAATCAGATGTAGTCAACCGGGCCGAAACATTCGACTCTAACGGGCCAGTTTTTAAGTGGGCCACAATTGGGCCGGCCTGCGTCTTTCTTGGGCCCGAATGATTGGGGCCTTCACACATTGCGCTAGGCCCACAATTACACCGACCTATATTTTAGTTGGGCCTTTTGTCGACCCAGCGCTTAGTTTGGCCCAAGTAGCGTTGGGATATTAACAGGCTGAATATTGTACTGGCCTGTTATGGCCTAGATGAAACCACGGGCCTTTAGCAGGCCGAAATGCATGTTGGGCCTCAATTTTCACTTGTCGTCGACGGGCCTTCAGCAGGCTGAAATGTAGACCGGGCCTTTTTGGGCCCAGTTAGCTCATGGACCGTTACCAGGTCGAAACATATCTCGGGCCTTAGTTGGCCCACTGATATCATGGGCATTTAAGAGGCCGAAAGCTTAGTACAGGCATCAACAGGCCGAATTATGTGACATGCCTTTAACAGGCCCAAAGTCACGTTGGGCTTAACTGTTGCCACCTTTAGCACGGGCCATTAGTGGGCCCGATGTCCCGTCGGACCATATATGGCCCATGGGCAGCACGGGCCATTCCCAGGACAAAAGTCAAACCGGGCTGAAATGGGCCCATGTCTACATCGGGCCCCTAACAGGCCGAAAGTCACTGGGTTGTAGTTGGGCCCAAATATTCGGCAAACCATTAACGGGCCAGATCTGGCTTCGGGCCGTAAATGGGCCCAAATATTGGGAGAACAATTAACGGGCCAGATGTGGCTTCGGGCCATAAATGGGCCTCTATTAAGTAGGCCGTTATTGGGCTGGCCCATTAGTACCTGATTAAGTACTATGGGCCTTTGACTGGGTCGGCCTTTTTAACCTATATGGGCTTCTGTTGGGCCCAGCCACGTGTCGATGTATCATAGGCATGTCTCCTCCAATGGACGGGTGACATCTGACCCACTGACGAGCTGACAGGTGTTCTCTCCAGCCAATCAGAATTTTACACGTGGAAATTTCCCATTGGTCCGGGTTGTTAACGGGTTATCGGATCCAAAACCCGACACGATAGCTTAACGGCGTTCCGTTACGGTGGATACCAGGTGTTGGTCACCCTTGACGAAAGCACTTCTGTGACGCGCGATTTATCGTCATGGAAGTGGACACTTTCATGATGATAATTTTGGTAATGTCATGGAACACTTCTATGACAGCACAGGTATGACTATCTTGATTCTGTAATAAAATCGTCATGGATGTACATGCATGACAAAAAACGTGACCTAGTGTGACAAACACGTATCATCACGGAAGTGTTTTTTTAGTGCAACCTCTCGTGGGCATGCTCGCACGTTGTCTATCTAGGTCACTCCATCGTGACTGTCTCACTCTTTCTTCCGCACGGCGGGCCACACTAGCTCAATCTCGCTCTCTTTATCAGAGTCTCGTTTAACCTCGTTTTCTTTCACACACAAATGATATATCTCCTTGTTCGGTCCTCGATCGACACACTCTATACTCTCTCACGTAGATTGTCTATCTAGGTCAGTCCATCCAAGCTGCCCCCACTCTTTCGACCTCATGACGGGCCATGCTCGCTCAATCTCTCTCTCTCTCTCTCTCTCCCCATCTCTCTCTCTCCCTCCCTATATCTCTCTCTTTGTATGTCTCGATTGACCTCGCTGTTTCTCGGACAAAAAATGATATATCACCATGTTTGAGCCCAATTCGACCTATTCACATTGTATACTCTCTCACGCACATTGTCTATCTAGGTCACTCTCTCCAACCTGTCTCACTCTTTTGATCGCACGATGCCTCTATGTGATCGATTGACCCTGCTTCCTCCCACGCACAAAAAATATCTACATGTCTGTGACTGGATCATATCTCAAGCTCTATCTTACAGCCCTCACCCTTGCCAAAAGCTCAATTGGACAATATCTCTCCAGAGCATATATATCTATTCAATGAATGTTGGACCACACTCACTTTGTCTCTCTATCTATATGTCTCTCGATTGACCTCGCTTTCTCACGCCGTATCTTCCACGCATTGAAGCTACCTCTCCATCCCTCACAAAGCCGGAGCTATTTACATTGCGAGGGGCACTCCAACCTTGGATTAATTTGTGTAGGCATTTATTCTGGTCGGTTTAGATTATATTTTCATAGCATTCGGCCCACAACTACTCCAAACACAGTTGCAACCCCCGCAACTCCCCTAGTTGATTTCCCTCTGCTCGGTCATCGCTCTCTCGCACGTCCTTTCTCGCCTTCAACGTCGCACCATGGTATTATTAACAAAATCTCTGTTGTTCTCTTTAATTATTATAAATAATCTACAAAACTACACACCGATAGTCCACTTGGAATGGAATAAATTTCGACCCACAAATTAACACTACTAGGGAAAACCTTATACACAGAATCTTACCAGTAGCGCGTGTTAAAATGAGGCGCTACTGCTAAATAGCAGTAGCGTGTCTGCCAAAACCGCGCTACTGTTACCCCCTTAGCAGCAGTGCAGCAGGAACTGAACACGCTACTACTATAATTGCCACACCCTTCCCGACGTGCTAGGTATAGTAGTAGCACCCTTCTAGAAACGGCGCTACTACTACCGATTTTAGCAACAGCGCGTTTTCCCCTCCCACGCTACTGTTAAATCTATTCTCACCTAACCCCCCGCGCGGCCTGATTCCCTCCTCTTCCTCCCCCAATTCACCACTTTCTCTTCTCCCCCTCATCGCCTCCGCCTCGCCACCGTCTTGCTGCCGTCTCCCCCGACCCCGCCTCGCCGCCGTCTCCCAGACCCCATCTCTCTCCCCACCCTCTATAAGCACTCTCCCCTTCCGATCCCTCTTGTTAATTTGCTTAGTATGAACCCTAGCTATTTAGTGCTAGTTAGTATGAACCCTATGCTATTTTTAGTGTTAGTTAGTTAATTTAGTGTTAGTTAGTTAGTTAGTATGAACCTTAGCAGTAGTTCCTAGGTACTAATTAGTTAGTAAGAACTAGGTACTAATTAGCTAGGTACTAGTTTATTTTTATTTATAGTAAGTTTATTTTCAGTAAGAACTAATTGAATTAATAGAACATGTTAGTAAGAACTTGTTGCTATTTTTTTAGTTAAAGCAATTTTCCCGCATCGAGTCGGTGGAGGACGACACCTGCTTGACCATATGGGCCATGTCCGGGACTGGGCTCCGCCGGGGTGGTACTGGAGGTGCTACCTACCGGGGGCGCAGGTTGGTGAGGAGCCAGCCTGTCGTTGACCCGAACCTTCTTTGGTGGCGATCGCGTGGGCCAGTGACGGTCCAGAGGCTCGAGGACCCCGCGCAGGTGGTGCGTCACCGTGTCAGTGAGGAGGATGCGCATGTCCGTCGCTACTTGTTTGCGTTGGAGCATAGGTTCTCCAATACCTGGCAGGTTCTCCAGGGATCTCACTGGAGCTATGATCCCGTGATGATTCCTTCTCTGTGGGTGTCCACTGCACACGCCGATACCCGTCGTGTGCTAGGGTTTTAGTTGTATTAGTGATGTTATATGTATGACACTATTCGGGATGTATTAGTGATAATATTCGATGATGTACGAACACGCATGAGATGATTTACTTTTGCTTATTCAATGCATGCTAATTTGAGTCTTATAAGATATTTTGAAATGTATATCTTGTGTTGCTCAAATATGATATGTTCTTGCCCAAGTGGCCAGTCATGTTTGCAGGTTACACCTCCGAGTGGCCTGTGTTTTGCTGGAGTGTTGATTCATTTCCGTTCCGGCAAATTTCAGGCGCTCGATATGTCCTATTTTAGCAAAGGTCATGCCGGATTTTTCCTTGAATTTTGGCATGACTTGTGCCAGAATATGTAGGAAATATCGAGTGCCCCGGATTTGTGTGTTGAGTATCCTGGTACTTGTCTTCGATCGATTTTCAATTAATGTTTTAACGATGAACATAGGAAATGTCTAACGACAAGAAGGATTTCGGTATTTGCAAATACTGCGAAGACGAGCGCGGCCTGTGCGACAGAATCTTCCTAGATGATGATAGGCGCTTCAGCATCAAGCTGGACGAGAACTTCGAAGTGGATACAGTAAGTCACAACGATAAGTCTTTTTTCATAATTAAGCATGACATATGCTTCATTTGCTTCAACTTATAATTTGTTTTTACTATTCTACTAGCGTATCCCCTGCCATGCAAGAGTTTTTGTATTGGATAAGATAGGTTGCAGTCATACTATGGAGGTAAAGAAATTTTACTTGAATATCGAGCATGGTTATATTTTGCACACAAAATTATACAATTCAGACGACTACACCTATTTTGGATGCAAAACATGGTGAGCACTATGCAAGAATTATGCATTTGAGCCTGATATGGTTATCACCTTTGATATTCGTCCAGAAGATAATATTGAAGGTAATACCGACATCTAGGTCGATGTGCAGACGCCTCCAGTTATACCAAAATGTGAGTTTCTCAACCATATTTATGTCTTTGATATTGTTTATTCAAAAATAGTTGACAATTAATTTCTATTGATAGCTTATTTCGGTGCAAGCAAACATGTCCAGTGCTTGGTAGACAGGACCGTATACTATGCCGGGGCTGAACTCAACTGCGAGGAGCTCAGTCATTATGTTTCATTGCTTGCGGATCTTGATACTGTCAAGACAAATTTTCTTCCTGGATTTAGAAATGTTAGTACTGAAAACGTGCGACCAATAGTGTTCGTACTGAACTACGGTCACATCTATTTAGGAAGGATGGTAAGATTTTTAATATTTTTCCTCAGTGCATCTTTTCCATACATTATTTTTGAAGCTAAACTTCATTGCTAAGTATGTTACCATACGATGTTCTTCAATAGGGAGTCCCGATGAATGTTGTGCCTTATGGGGTCGAGACTAAAGGTACCATGAGTATTATTAGCTTACGGCCAAGATATCCTACAGGTTACTGTAGTGCATTCAAGATTAGCAACAGATGCTTAATAGTGCAAGACTGGACCAAATATGTCATGGGGGAGCGCAGAGAAGTACTAGGGGGCAGCAAACAGAAGCGCATCCCATGATTAGGAGACAGGTTCATCTGCATGCTCCAACTTGATTGAGGAGAGCACACATGTTTTATGTTATTTTACCTAGAGAGAGCAGTAGGAGTGATTAGCTAGCTAGAAATGAGTTTGAGGATGATGATGTGCTACACATTTACTATGATGATAAAATAGCTAGTGTTGGTGGTAATGACTATGATGATTATTATTAGCTAGTGTTAGTGGTGATTAAATAAATAATGTTGGTGGTAATTACTATGATGATGATTAAATAGCTTGTGCTGGCGGATTAGATTCAAGTGGAGGCAACATGTGGTGCACATCAAAAGTACTACTAGTCCAAACTAGATCAAGTTTGGATTAGTAGTATACTTTTGACATGCACCACATATTGCCTCCACTTGAACCTAATCCACCTTCATTTGACACACTGGACATAATGATGTAAACCTCATAACCGGTATTGTACCAATATTTGTACGATGGAGAGAAACCCGCATAAATACACTAAAAATAAAAATAAAATAAAAATGAATACTAATAGCGCTGGACAGAAAACGCGTTGCCACTAGTTTCATTAGCAGTAGCACGGGGAAGAACAAACGCTACAGCTAATTGTCCTAGCAGTAGCGCGCGCCGGCATGCGTTACTACTAAGCAATAGCTGTAGCGCCTTATTAGTAGCGCGCCTACCCGCGCTACTAGTGAGCACAAAACCAGCGCTACTGCTAGGGTTTTCCCTAGTAGTGTAAAGAGCTACAAACTACACACCAAGGGGCCCACGAGTCATGAAACAAATTTGGACCCATATACAAATTAAAAAATAAAGGATGAGGATCGAACAAGCAACCAGGGCCTTTCAAGCAGCACGTCAATAGGCAACATACGTAGAATAGCAATATTTGTTGTACCCCCCTTTGTTCACACAATGTTTTTCTATTACCACAGCCTATTTAATGGATAACATGTAATATTATTTTTAGTACATTAGTGGGACCGGCTAGTTAGCACGTATACTATTTGCCTTCACTTACTGGTGGGTTCCATGTGTGCTCTCTCTCTCTCTCTCCTCCCCTTCTGCGTTTAGACGTTTGGGAAAACACGAAGAACTCACGGGCGATGTTGTCGTTGACCATATTTGGATGCATTCACAAGTTACGGCACTAGTTTCAGGTAGTAGTAGCACTAGTCAGTGTGTACATGCAATGCACGTTAATTTGGAAGTATATTAAGTGCATGTGGATATTAAGTAGGATATTATTTGCGTGTTATTATGTGATTAGCACTATTTTTGGCATGAAATTAACTGCACGCAAAACGTGTTGAGCGCTCGACATTGAAGCAGTCTAGGTCGTTGGATGACAAGGAATACATGTGGCTTGATGAAGTTTTATATTTAATTTGATACGGCTGTAACAGAACATTCAATCGATCAAACCATAGATTCCGTTCGGTCTGATTCCAACTTTAAATTATACGACGATCGATCTAAAATGAACGGAAATGATAAATGTTCGAATTTTAAGCATGGCAATCCGACCGTTTTTCACGGCAAATTTAGATTACGTGGTGGCAGCAGGGGCGTCTTGTGGTGGGAAGCGGCTCCTCTGTCGTGCTCGGTGTGTTGTCGGGCCACTGACCGACGACAATGGTGGCATTGCGCCATTGTTGGCGTACTCCTGAACATTGGCCTAGCTTCAAGGAAGTCCAAAATGTTCTGGACTTCGGAGCGAGTCAACTGGCAGGAGGAGGCGACTGGCGTTGGTGCAAGGAAGCGGTCGACGGCGGCCATCCATGCCGCTAAGGGGGGCATTGGCATTGGCGTGGGGACAGGCGCTGTCAACGGCGTGGCGAAGACATTCGTGTGAACGGGCACCTACATGGGCGCACACGTCAGTGCACGTGCAGGCGCATGCGCTGGCAGGTGCACGGGCACCGGCACGGGCGTGCACTTTAGTACACGCACAAGCGCATGCGCTGGCAGGTACACGGGCGCGTGAAAGTTGGCGGGGACCTCATGGAACCCCGTGGCATCATGCTTGGCGACAATGTGCGTCTCCCAGCCCATCAATGCCACGCGGATGGGCGCTGGTGCAGTCGGGGCGATGGGAGCCCGAACGGGAGCGGGGACAGGCACGGCATCTTCCCGCAAGGCCAGTTCAAGCTCGTCCCCAAGCACCTTATGTTCTTGAGACTCCAGCTGGGTGTCTTCCTCAGGAAACTGGAAGACTAAGGGCAGAGCATCGTGATGCGGCATGGCGTACATTTAGGTCAGGCTAGTTGGAGGTAGACGACAGGAGAATCGGAGAGGACAAGAGAAGATTCTAGCGATACCGGGTAGTGCGGGGTTGATTTTAATCTGCGACACCGGTGACATTAAAAGTGGGAGCCGTTGGGACGAAGGTGGGCGGAGGAGCATGGTCAAACGGCTTGCCTCCCGGCGAGCCTGCACAACGGTCTGATCGCACGCCTCCCTGTCAGCCGGCGCAGCGGTATGCTCGCACGCCTCCCGTCGACTCACACGCTTGCTCGGACGGCACCTGCCGATGAGAAGCGGGACTCATGGCGTCAGGTAAACGCCCACGGTTTCAATAGTGAAAGTGTTCGCCTTAACGTGACAGGTCTTTGTTCCAAAATACCTTGGCTCTTCATTTGTGCAACTTGTCATAAGCAGCTTGTCTCAAGTTGAAGAAAAAAATTACGAAGTAATATTTGTGCCATATCATGTGACCATGCTCAGTTTCAAGAATTTATGGTCACTTTTGGATTTTCTAAAATTTAAGATCTCGGATTCGAAACAATATCATAACCTGCATCATGCAATAAATTTTCAAGCCATACATTTATCCTGTTGTATTTCTTAAGAAAGGATTTGGTCAAACATTTTGCTTAGTTAGACTTCGGACAAGTTATATATGCAGAGTAAAAGGATCCCTCCTTACCAGTGCATTGCCTGATATATTAACTCGAGTACTAGGCACGAACAAATGGGCTCAATTCTTTGCTCATCTTGGTGTAGTAGTAGTAGTACTAGGCCATGCAATTGACGGGTGACCTTGGCGAGCGGCGACCGAGGGAATTGAACCGTGCTCAGCACGGTACGTAACGTTGTCTAGTTACTAAAGCATCCCTCCATTGTTCATCGATAGTAGTCATTATGGACCAGGGACATGAGGGGAGTTTCCTAGGGCTGGAATTCTGTCTGCCAGATATTTCGACTCAAAATGCTAAGGCTTGACTGGTTGGGGTTGCCTAATGTGCGTACCACGCATGCCACCAGAAGGACACGAGATTGGATTTTTTTTATTTTTTTAGGAGCAACACGAGCCAAGGTCTGGCTAGTACACTGTTGGGTCCTAGAATTCAACAATACGAAAGGAACCTTTTAAATTGCCGAACGAATCTATGTGTATTACAATGCCCGTATTTTCCTTGCAAATACTAATCTCAACGTGGTAATTGATTTAAGACGAGTTGTTGAATTAGAGTGAGTTTGTGATATAGTGATCTCAACATGGATTTCACATTTCATGGTATCCCTAGTAAGTTTTTCAATGCAAATTGAAATTTAAAAGATGAACAATATGGAGGTGAGAAAACTTTGTGTGTATAAAGCATATGACCACACACACACACACACACACATAGAGAGAGAGAGAGAGACACGAACACAACAACAATCCAATAAGTATAGTGCATCTATTTTTCCAAACCATGCATGTATGACACGAATTCAAAAATACTCCTTCTGTTCCTAAATATTAGTCTTTTAGAGATTTCAACAAGTGACTACATACGGAGCAAAATGAGTGAATCTACACTCTAAAATATGTCTACATACATCCGTATGTGCCAGTCCATTTGAAATCTCTAAAAATACTTATATTTAGGAACGAAGGGAGTAAAATGTAAGACATGCATGGTCCTCAATTCAATATTTAACATGAACATGAAACTGAAACATGAATATTAATCCTAGTACTACAGTACACGCAAATGTTGTGTTTAAAATTGTCTGGGGTCAACCCCTCGGCCTTAGATAAAATTGTGAAGCTCTATTTAGGGTTGTTCAGATTATATTTGTCCCCACCCTCCCAACTACCGATTGGTTGTGCACCCCCACCCCTCCTCCCCGAGAGAATATCATGTGCCCGCAACCTTAGATGCTATATATGCCAATACGAGTTGCTTGGAGCTTGTAGCTCTGAGATATAGCAGCTGACATGATGTCTTAATATTTTTACAGGAAACCTTGATGAGTTTGAGAATTGCACTCAATTTGTACAAAAACTACTCAGATGCCCTTGGATACCATATCCAATGACCTCGAAGCTCGTATCACCGTAGCATCTAAGATGAAGGAGGACATTATATTCTCTTGTATGTAAGAATATCATGTGCTACCACATCTTAGATGCTTTGAAGATACAAGCTCTTTGGAGCCGTTGGATTTGTGACCCAATACCTCCTCGATGGTTTGAATGGTTTTTTGCAGAAAAGCCCCCAAAGAGTTCGGCCACTGCTTACAAGCACAAAGACTGCTCAAATGCCATTGGATCTCAGATCAAACAACCTCGAAGCTTGTATCACCGTAGCATCCACGCTGCGAGAGCACCTTATGTTTTCTCGCACGGGAGAATACGAGGTGCTCCCGCACCATAGATTCTATCGTGATGCGAGTTCAAGGAGATCTAACGGCCCACAGTAGGAGGTTTGAATGTTTTTGCAATATATGGCTGAGAGAGTTTGGGAATTGCGCAGAAAGTACAAGTACTACGCATGTGCCATCTGATCATTGATCATACGACCTAGATGCTCATATCACCGTAGCGGGTAATTAAGCTACGGGGAGCACCTAATATGAGCAACGAGGAGCCGTTGGATCCAAGATGCAGCAACACACACGAAGCCTGAATATTTTATTTGCAAAAAAACCTTTGGAGAGTTTGGAAATTGCGCATAATTACAAAGACTACTCCCAAGCCATTGGATCTCACTTCCAACGGTGTAAAAACTCATATCACCATAGCTGCGGGGTGGATGTGATATTCTATGCCGCTGTCATTTTTGTTCATAAACTTGCAAAATACATGTAACTCGTGCCGTTAATTGTCTAACCGCGCAAAGTGTTTGTTTAGAAAAACCATCCTACACTGAAATATCGGAACAACACACGGGGGACCTAAAACTAACAAATCTGAAAGACGAGATTCGAACTGGCAACCTAGACTACAAAGCGTAAGTTGATAGCCTGAAATAACAATGGTTGTTGGCTTTGTCCCATAACTTGATTTTATACAGTATTACATTGAGTAGAGTAGAGGGAGTGCATCGTCAACACATGCATGACCGTTGACTCACTTACTGGAGGGTCCCATGTCTGCGATATCTCTCTTCTCTCCATCGTCTAACCTTTGCACGGGCACACACAAAGAGCGGCGCTAGCTTGCCGTGGTGTTATTGCAACTAAAAATAGCTTGGGAAATAGAAGAATCGCCTAGAACAAGAGACGTTGTGGCTGGTCGAGATGGAAACCACACCTATCCTCCATGCCATGTTAGCATGATGAAGTTGTGTGGCTAGTGGGGTGTTTTCGACCGACTGGTTGGGTCCCGAGGTCGAACCATAGGTACTATGTCTGATACAGTATATTTTTACACGCACATTTTTCCTCCGTGCCGAGACATGGCACACCCTACCGCGCGGTTTCAAGGTCCTCTCGGGTGGTGCACGCTTATATTCTTCCTGACGTGGGATGCCCTACCTCGCGTTTTCCAGGTCCTCCTCGGTCGTAGCGCCGAAGCAAGTAAATGAGTCATCAAATCAAGAAAGACCACCTTTCTCTCCGAGTACATCAGTGAAGCACGATGGCTAGCTAGTTGGGCTAGTTCGACCGATTAGCTAGGCCGCCGCCACATTTGTTTTTTCACCCCTTTTTTATCTACTTGCCGATAGGTAAATTTAAATATCCACCACGGCGTTGCTCTGGTGTTTGGGTGCGGAAGGATTTTTTTTTTGATTGATGGGAGCAGGCGCGGCATGATTTTAATTTTTTTGATTGACGGGAGCAGGCGCGGCATCAATTAGTCATGATGACCCTGCTTGTAGAACTCACTGCTCCTTGATGTGAGAAGTCGTCGACTGGTGTTTTACCATGGTGAAAACCAAAATATTCCCCACTCCTCGGCTGGATCCCTCTGCCTTCCCGTAGATTGCATTGCCTTTCAGCCGTTTCCGCCCCTTTGCTTCCTCTCGCTATTGCTTCTACCTGGTGCCATGGCGGCGCAGCAGATCACGGAGTACGAGGTGAGGCGCTTGACACGGGAGCTCCAGTCCAAGGATGCGGAGCTCAAGGCCAAGGACGTGGAGCTCCATGAGCTCAAGCAGGAGAGGAGTGCCATGCTCCTCCGTTATGTGCGGGAGTTCACGGAGCTTCAAAAGCGGCATGCGTCCACCACAAAGATGCTCGAGGCATCGGCGGTGTTGCTGCAGAAAGCGGGAGATACGATAGGCCGTTAGGGGAGCCGGCTGGAGCACCAGCGGGCCGATCATGATGAGGTCCAGGATCGCATCAGCCACTCGGTGAACCAAGTTGCCAGGCACGTGTTGCGGTTGCGCGATGCCTACCTCATGCCAGCACGACCATGCCAGCCATCGGGCTAAACCCGTTCGACCACCCGGTCGACTTCAACGAGCTGCGGCTTCCTGACTTGGTCTGCTTCACCTATATCTCGGAGGAGCTGAGCCGTCTCCCCGCGATGGTGGGGGCGGAGCTGGACATGGAGGGGTTGCGGGCTGCCGTCGCTGTTGCTAGGAGAATCCTTTCAGGGCTCTCTCACTAGAATCCATTCGTGCCATTGGACGCCGTCTTTGACGAGCTGGCCCCCGTCGACCGGAAGTGGCCTCTGCGGGCGGATGCACCCTGCATCGCCAAAGTCGTGCGCCTCGAGAAGCATAGGGACTTCCGTGGTGTTTAGGCGCCCTCTGCATGGGCATGTCCATGTCTCGGTGCAACATGACCGTTGGATCAAACTCAGACGGTGCAGATTAGTCACTGTAGCACAAAACGTGTGGGTGTGTTTGGTTGCATTCTCATCTCAATATAGTTATTTCCTCTTCGTGTATTTGTGTTAACCTACTAGTGTGGACTCATGCACCCTTCATGCACTCGGCCAAACACCCAAAAGTGGGTCGAGAAGGGAACTTTGGCTCCCATCCCGTTCACCCTTCATACACCCTGCTTAACACTATTCGTGCTTCATATGGTTCATGTTTCATGGAGTACTGTAGCAGCGTACTCTCCATGCACTGTAGACCTAGTTCTGTTAACATTGATCACACCGTTCATTCTCGTCTGGACAGTCAAAAAAGTGGTACTATGTTACTACATTACTGTTCATATAGTTGACATGCCCACAACATCATTTGTTATCGTCATATCTTACTACACTAGCAACAAGATTATGTAGTACTGACGTATGAACCACTGCACATGCCTACTAGTAGGAGCATTGTGTATGTTCAAGTGGCTGCCGTGTTTCGCACTCCTCCGTCGTAAGAGTGGAAACGCTTGCTGTAATCATTTTTTTCTTCAGAAAAACAGGGACACGCTCTACCGTGCGGATCCTCCTCCAGCCATGCACTAAATTACTTACTTTTGCCGACATGTGGGACAGCCAGCATCGAGGTCCACCAGCCATGCATTAAATTACTCCATAGTAGAGTGATGGTAGACTACCCCAATTGAAGCGCCGCAGTAATGCCCAATGAGCCGTCAAATCACAAAACCCCCTCCTTTCCAGCAGTAAGTTGGATGGACGAAGCAACCATCATTTCACTCTTCTCTCCCAGCTTCGCTTGAATAAAACCCCCACTCGCTTCGCTTCTCCCTCATCTCGTTCCTCATTTCACTCTTCTCTCTTCGCTTCCTCTCTTGGATGGGCGTTGGAGCACCGACCGACGTGATGTCCATGGCTCTGGGCAAAACCATCAAGGCTCATGGTACGAAGAAGCGCAAGCACCCCGCCTAGACTACCGCAGACAAGCTCAAAGCCATCGCCCTGTCCAAGCCCCCCTCTCCGGGATCCCTCATTAAGAAAGTCCAGGTAATATCTCTTCTTGACGATCTTTTTCTCGATCTTGATCGTGTTTTTTCATCTAACACGCAGTACTAGTACTAGTAGTACAACTTTCTGGGTGATATTGCATGTGATTTTTGTGTGCCAAATGACGGTTATAAATTCCTCTTTTGACCAAACCATGCGAGAGGTTGACACTGATTTCTTATAGATTACTTTCAACTACTCCCTCTGTCCCAAATTTCTTGTCTTAGATTTGTCTAGGAACAGATGTATCTAATACTAAAATGTGACTTGATACATCTGTATCTATACAAATCTAAGACAAGAATTTTGGACGGAGGGAGTACTTTATGAACATCAATGCTACCTTTTAAGAGGGTATATTTGCCTTAGTAACTTGTGTTATGCATATTGCAAGTAATCCCTCTGCTCTCATTCCTTTGAAGACATGTTCTAGTGTCTTTGTTTACTCATTTCTGTGCGTATATGTAGTCATATATGGAGTATAATATCGAAAATCATCTTATATTTCTGAACGGAGGTAGTAATAAAATATGGTTTCTATTTGAAATAGAACCAGGTCCACGGTGGAGATGAAGTTCTCAAAGTCATGTCATGTGAACTCGAAGACCTGAGGATGATTTCTACTGCTAAACTATCCAACTGTTGTGTCCTTGTCGCCACGTGTCCGAAACTAGTGTTTTCCTATAGCATTGTTGTCAGGCGTGTTCTCAAGGTTGTACTTGACCACAACAATTTCCTGGATGTGCCTTCGATTATGAAGGGTGTGGTTGTTGTAAAGCTTCCCAACAAATCTGATATGGCATGCCTTCATCATCATGTTTTTGAGTGCAAATACCACTTTGTTAGGTTCTCCAGGGTTGACGAGATGGTGATTGTGCACGTAGACATCTCTCACGAAGTCCATGGACTAGTCAGTTATGCGGGGTTCATCCCGTAGGTAGGTGGCAAGAAATAGTCTGCAGAGTTTAATCAGTGCAACTTTGCTTGTGTGTAGTAAGTACTATTGTTCAGTACTTGATTTGTGCTTGTGAAGCCTGTATTGTTTATTAGTACTGCCGCTTTTGGTGTGTGGTCAGTCCTGAGAATGGTCTATGTTAATGTCTGTCCACTCAATTCAATCTGTATATTTTGAAGTATCCAGATCATATTTTTTGTGAGGATGGTTTATCAATTATGGTTACACTCCAATATCTGTATGCATTGCAGGGTTTATCGCACCCACCAGGATTTCCAGTCCCATGGATGTTCGCTCCATACGATTTGTCACGGCCTTTGGACTATCCTGCTTGTGGGAGTAGGCGAGGGCCCTGCATGCCACCCAAAGTTGGATGATCAGTCTTTTGTTTAGTACTTCAACATAGTGATTTCCTGGTAAGGATTCACTCGTGTCACATCAAGTAAATCTTATTGATTTACTGTCTAAATCTTATTGATTTAATGTCATGTTTTCTTTCTTTTCCTACAATTTTACGATGCATGTTTTGCCATGTGGCATTCATCACAGAATAAACCGTTTGGTTTGCTCTATGATGGCTATTTTTGCAGGTTTCACTTCTTATGTCGTGTCAGTAATGAAGGCACTGTCCATCACTTATATTACTGGAAAAAATAGGATTAGTCTGTTGTCTGAGTACAAGCTGAATCCCTATGATGAAATGCAGTTTGGTTTAACAAAGACGCCACAATTAGTCCTTCTCGCGTTTAAAAGAAATGAAGAAAAACTGGATCACGGTCACAAAGCCTAGTCAAGTTAGAAAGCTGATCATAGCAGACCAGACACGATCGCCGCTGTCTTGCACATCAGTACCGCCTTCAGCAACGGATTGAGCACCGACAGTTGCTCTAGCACTGACAGTGGCAGCTGCTCAGTCTGATCCAGCTGAGGATTGGGTACCGACCGCATCAGCGGATCAGGCTGATCTACCGAAGGATCGGGCATCGACACCGGCACCTGCTCCGACACCGGCACCAACTCTACAAGGAGCACCATCTTCGGCAACAGAAGCGGCTTCGGCACCTGCACAAACACTTGCACTTGCATCTGCTCCAGCCCATGTAGCAGCAACCGAACGAGCAGTTGCACCGGCAACAGACTAGGCTGCAGTTCTCACTTCATATACCAAAGTCCTTACAAAGACCGACATGTCCACCTTCTTGGTAAGCTTTGGCCGCCCAAGTGCTTCGTACTATTTTCTTTCCATGTTGTTTCACATGATTGACTGTGTTGATCTAACTGTTTGGGTATGTCTTCTTGTTTGCAAACAGAGAATTCCTAGAGCAATGAGGGAGTCGTTCAACAATCTGGGTGACCGCGGCCAAGTTTCTCTTACCATGCGCAGCCCTGGTGTGAATGAACATGCTCAATATACCGTAAGTACAAAGGATGGTCGCATGATGATTGATGCTAAAGGATGGTCAAGGTTCAAATCTAAATCATATCTTGCGGTAGGGGATGATGTCAAAATCGAACTTTCTCGGCAAGGAGAGCTGGTCCAAATCAACTTTGAAATTCTTCAGTAGTAGCACGCAACTGCCAAACTAATCTATCCTCTGAGAGATTTTGATGTAATAATCTGGCATGGTGAAACAAGTGTCCTGTGTGTATAAGTAGTATGACAATATTATTTATCACATGGTATATTGTTGGTAGAATTGCAACTCTCATTGCTGGTTAGGAACTGTCGTTCAATTTTATTCCAAGAACTGTCATGCTTTATTCAATTTCGTGTATTCGCCTTGCGACAACATCTAAAACCAGCGTCATACCGATCGCTTGCAATATGAAAAGCTCCAAGGTAGAACACATGGCCCCCCAAACATGCAGGGTGGGCCTGCGGCCCAAAGTCCAGAACCGTGAGCCCGTCTGAGTATTATATTCTTAGCTGAACCCCCATATGACCCCTCGAGAAAAAAAATAAAAAAACCTCAAAAAAGAAGCGGAACCCCCATAATGCCCATGCGTTGCACGTAACATTAAGATGCATTTGTATGAGTATTTTATCTTGTGACAGAAAAGGATGAATGAGGGAAGGCCTTATTTGCAAATGTGGAGAGGTGTGTGGGTATCTTTTTGCAAAATTGCCATAGTTTCCTTCCTATCCATCAGATATAAATCGGACGGCCTATATTGCAGGATGGCAGGCACACCATCATCACCAACTCGTCTATACTGTGTTAAAAACAACTCTGTTTTTTATAATTATATATGTTATATATATTCCCCTTGATTTTTCTTATGTATAAATTTGTGATATAAAAGATTTGTCTATTTCTTAACAGAGGGAGTATCTCTTCGTCAAAAATATATTTATGTGTAACTAGTTACTCCTATCTTCCTACTTCCTTTCGCTGATATGTGGGGCATCCGGCAACGGGGCCCACGTGCCATATGCACAAATTAGAGTGCACACCCCGGTCATAGCGTCGCAGTAATGCCCAATGAGCCGTCAAATCACAACCCCCCTTCCAGCTTTAGCAGTAAGCTGGACGGACGAAGAAGCAATATTTCACTTGGCCTGAAACCCCTTCTCCCTCTTCTGCTTGTTCAGAGAAAAAACCCTCTCGGCGATTGCATAGGGTTTTCTCATGGAGAACCAGGTACAAATTCTTCATCCATCCCCGATAAATCCAAGTCCCTTGGTCGCGGGTAATCCTAGGATGGCATCCGCCGCTGTTGATGCATTTTCTTCCTACTGAATCTAGTGTGTTTCATTTGCAGTGCCCAAAGTGCGAGGACCCTACAGGTTTCTGTGCTCTCGGCGAGATGCCATACTTGTTCCTTCTCATCCTAACACAAGATTTTAAAACGGGCATCGTATGTTCCTAGAATCCTCTTTTCTATCCGAGAGGGTGGGTTTTTTTGACATGTTGTCGACTAATTTGGAAATTTGGATTGCTATATTTGGATAAAAGGTACTACTAGTATGATCATCAACACTGACGTGAAGGAGGAAGTCATTTCTAGATTTGGATAAGGAATACATTGTGTTCTCATATTATTTTTCCTGCAGTGCATTATTTGCTCTACCAGAACACATGTACTCAAGATGCTCGGCCTTGCCGTAACTGAATACACTAGTTCAATGGTCACAGTGAAGACAAGCCATGGATATAAGTTCCGAGTTGGGTTCATGAACCAAGAAGATCGCTGCTTTTTTTATGGCCGAACTTGGATAAACTTTCTCAAGTGTTACAGACTGAAAGTTGGCGCACGAATGTTGATGGAAATAGCAGAACCTGGTCTCATCTTCACTGCGATCTTGCACCCCCGATGTTGTTCCAATTGTTCATCCATGTTAGTTTTGTATCTGGTTCTTGCTTGTTGCCTCGATTACTTACTAATCCACCTATTCTGTCTAACTAACCACAATTTAACTTTAGAAGTAGCAATGAATCTCTCACAAAGATGCTACTTCTAACTAATATTTTCTTATAATTGGTGGCACGTGTAGGTTTTTTCAGAGTTAAGCAGGCGGCTCGTTTGTTATTCTGTAATAACTTGGCTATTACTGATGGCACTGAAGTTGACTGGGAGGACATCCACAAGTTTCCTACACTTTATTGATCGTCTTGAGGTCCTTGTGGGGCGTTTCAATGGTGGAAAGCAACGTGGGATATGTGTGCCACTGCTGCACTCGTTGAACAGGTCCAACTGTGTCGAGAAACTTATGGTACGAGCTGTTTTCTATTATATATGTTGTTCATAAACTATTGCTTATACACAGTTTCACAGTTGTGATCTTCTTGAAACAGAAACTACCCAGTTCTATTGTTCCTATACAGATGCCTGAGCATGGTCAGGTCAGACTTGCGCTAGGTCACAACATGATGTTTATGTCGACCTACTCCATTCCCCTTGGAGGTGAAATGATACTTATTCATGGGTGGTCTCAAATAATGAAGGCCCGTCCATCTTGGAGAATAGGACAGAAGATTATGTTCCTGCTTTTCAATGGCTCTAAAGCGAATATCCTGTTTATTGACCACATTGCGAGATGAAGCCGCTTTCAGAAGGTTGTGGATGCGCGGGGTGGCGCCTGGGCCTTGTCCTGGGGCTTGGAGGCCTCACCCTTGGTTAACTGTAGGCAAAGTAGCACTATTCAAGGCGTGCTTTGTATGGTTGAACTTGTATAAGTGCCCCTACTGGTTTCAGTTAAGGTTGTTAAGTACTCCTGCTGCTTTTATAGTCTGAAGTGTTTCTTCAGTCCTGTCTTCCTCCAGCCGCCAAAACCAAGCCAGCACCGGCGGGGCCGCCTGCTTCCGCCTCCCATGGCTGGCTGCGCCTCAGCGCACGCATCACCGCCCCACCGTCTCCTAAATCGTTAACGATGACATCTGAGGCCTCGCCATCGTCCTCCGCGCGCTTTGGTGCGCTCGCCGTGGCGCCGCCCTCTCGTGTTGTCAACATGGTCAACAAACAATAGGAATCGGCAGAAGTACGTGGAAAGGATGATAGTAGGGGCCCCCCATGTCAGCGTATGGAAAAATAAAATGCTTCCTCTAGTGTTTTCTGACATCTAGGACCCACGACATTGTGAGCGTATATAGTCAATAGACAAGAGAATAGCACAAGATCGGCTGACACTTGGGACTTAGTTGCTCGAGCAGTATTTTTTGTTATTTTTGAGACGGAGCAGGGTTTGAACTGGGCTGTGGCCCGTCTAGCCTAGGCTTATATTTTATGTTCACCATGTGACCAGCCCAGCTATTTTTTCTTTGTGAAAATGAGCCTAGTTTATTTTTTCTGAAGAATACCCAATCCAGGCCTACTTATTTTTCTACGCCCTAATGGGCCGCAATTCTTTCAAGACGCCTGCAAATCTTGAAAGTAATATGAAATGGGTTGTAAATATAAAAACAGATGACAAATTGGCAGTTACTTTATAATTTTTGAATTTTTTCACATTTTCACATTCTTATTTCGCTGGGCATTAACCTAATTTAAATATATCTTCAAAGTACTTTAAATCTGGCTCGACATTTTGATATTAAAAATAGTTTGGAACCCACAGAAATATGCGAAATTGGCCCTGGCCAACCAAAGAAAACGGACTGCAATAAATTGCATAAGAAGTTGCAATGAGCTATATATAAATTATTAAAAAAAGAGGAAATGGTCTGACTTGTGGGACTATTAAGTTGACGCGTATGCAAGATTTTTTTAGTTATTATATACGTCAACAAACAATTCTAGCAGACGCAACCGTTGGATGTCCATCCAACGGCCGTAGTGCTTCTTCAACCTCTGGTCTTCTTGCTCCAGCCGCCCAAACCAGCGCTGGTCGCGCCACATGCTCCTGCCTCTCGTGGCCGACTATGCTGCCACTTGATACGTCTCCAACGTATCTATAATTTTTGATTATTCCATGCTATTATATTACCTGTTTTGGATGTTTATGGGCTTTATTTTACACATTTATATCATTTTTGGGACTAACCTACTAACCGGAGGCCTAACCCGTATTGCTGTTTTTTTTGCCTATTTCAGTATTTCGAAGAAAAGGAATATCAAACGGAGTCCAAACGGAATGAAACCTTCGGGAGCGTGATTTTTGGAACGAACGTGATCCGGAGAACTTGGAGTGCAAGTCAAGAAGCAATCGAGGCGGCCAGGAGATAGGAGGGCACGCCCACCCCTCCTGGGCGCGCCCCCTGTCTCCTAGGCCCCTCGAGCGGCCACTGACGTACCTCTTCCTCCTATATATACCTACGTACCCCGAAAACATACAGGGAGCCACCGAAGAAATATTTCCGCCATTGTAACCTTCTGTATCCGCGAGATCCCATCTTGGAGCCTTCGCCGGCGCTCCGCCGAAGGGGGAGTTGACCACGGAGGGCTTCTACATCAACACCATAGCCCTTCCGATGAGTTGTGAGTAGTTTACCACATACCTTCGGGTCCATAGTTATTAGCTAGATGGCTTCTTCTCTATTTTTGGATCTCAATACAATGTTCTCCCCCTCTCTTGTGGAGATCTATTCGATGTAAACTCTTTTTGCGGTGTGTTTGTCGAGATCCGATGAATTGTGGGTTTATGATCAAGTTTATATGAGAAATATTTGAATCTTCTCTTAATTCTTTTATGTATGATTGAGTTATCTTTGCAAGTCTCTTCAAATTATCGGTTTGGTTTGGCCTACTAGATTGATCTTTCTTGCAATGGGAGAAATGCTTAGCTTTGGGTTCAATCTTGTTGTGTCATTTCCCAGTGACAACAGGGGCAGCAAGGCACGTATTGTATTGTTGCCATCGAGGATAAATAGATGGGGTTTATATCATATTGCATGAGTTTATCCCTCTACATCATGTCATCTTTCTTAAATCGTTACTCCGTTCTTATGAACTTAATACTCTAGATGCATGCTGGATACCGGTCGATGTGTGGAGTAATAGTAGTAGATGCCGGCAGGAGTCGGTCTACTTGTCACGGACGTGATGCCTATATACATGATCATGCCTAGATAATCTCATCATTATTCACTTTTCTATCAATTGCTCGACAGTAATTTGTTCACCCACCATAGTACTTATGCTATCTCAAGAGAAGCTACTAGTGAAACCTATGGCCCCCGGGTCTATATTTTATCATATAAGCTTTCAATCAACTTTTATTTGCATCTTTACTTTTCCAATCTATACTATAAAATACAAAAAATATATTTATCTTATTATACTATCTCTATTAGATCTCACTTTCGCAAGTGGTCGTGAAGGGATTGACAACCCCTTTATTGCGTTGGTTGCGAGTTTTTTGTTTGTTTGTATAGGTGCCTGGGACTTGTGAGGAGCCTCCTACTGGATTGATACCTTGGTTCTCAAAAACAGAGGGAATTACTTACGCTACTATTGCTGCATCACCCTTTCCTCTTCACGGAAATACAACGCAAGGTCAAGACGTAGCAAGAAGGATTTCTGGCGCCGTTGCTGAGGAGGTCTTCGCTCAAGTCAAGACATACCAAGTACCCATCACAAACTCATCTCCCTCGCATTTACATTATTTGTCATTTGCCTCTCGTTTTCCTCTCCCCCACTTCACCCTTGCCGTTTTATTCGCCCTCTCTTTATCCTCTCTCTTTCGTTTGCCTTTTTCTTTTGCTTGTGTGTTGGATTACTTGTCGCCATGGCGCAAGATAATACCAAATTGTGTGATTTCTCCAATAGCAATAGTAATGATCTCCTTAGTACTCCGATTGATCCTTTTAATGATGTTGAGTCTTGTGAAATCAATGCTGCTTTGCTGAATCTTGTTATGAAAGATCAATTCTCCGGTCTTCCTAGTGAAGATGCCGCTACCCATCTAAACAACTTTGTTGATTTGTGTGAGATGCAAAAGAAAAAAGATACGGATAATGATATTGTTAAATTGAAGTTATTTCCGTTTTCACTTAGAGATCGTCCTAAAGTTTGGTTTTTGTCTTTGCCTAAAAATAGTATTGATTCTTGGAACAAGTGCAAAGATGCTTTTATCTATAAGTATTTTCCTCCCGCTAAGATCATCTCGCTTAGGAACGATATTATGAATTTTAAACAACTTGATCATGAGCATGTTGCCCAATCTTGGGAAAGAATGAAATTGATGATTCGCAATTGCCCTACTCATGGTTTGAATTTATGGATGATCATACAAAAAAATTATGCCAGATTGAATTTTGCTTCTAGAAATCTTTTAGATTCGGCCATCGGAGGCACCTTTATGGAAATCACTTTAGGAGATGCTACAAAACTTCTTGATAATATTATGGCTAATTATTCTCAATGGCACACCGAACGATCTACTAGTAAAAAAGTGCATGCTATAAAAGAAATTAATGTTTTGAGTGGAAAGATGGATGAGCTTATGAGATTGTTTCCTACTAAGAGTGCTTCTATTGATCCCAATGATATGCCTTTATCTACCTTGATTGAGAATAATAATGAATCTATGGATGTAAATTTTGTTGGTAGGAATAATTTTGGAAACAATGCTTATAGAGGAAACTTTAATCCTAGACTGTTCCCTAGCAATTCCTCTAATAATTATGGAAATTCCTACAATAATTCTTATGGTAATTTTAATAATATGCCCTCTTATTTTGAAAATAGTGTGAAAGAATTTATGAACTCTCAAAATAATTTTAATACCTTGCTTGAAGAAAAATTGCTCAAAATTGATGATTTGGCTAGGAACGTTGATAGACTTTTGTTTGATGTTGATTCTCTTAAACTTAGATCTACTTCCCCTAAGCATGATATCAATGAGTCTCTCAAAGCAATGAGAGTGTCCATTGACGAGTGCAAAGAAAGAACCGCTAGATTGCGTGCTAAGAAAGATTGGTTTGTAAAAGCATTTTCTTCTAGTTTCCATGAAAATAATGATGAAGATCTTAAAGTTATTGATGTGTCCCTTATTAGATCTGTGTTTTGCAATATGAATCTTGATAATAATGGGACTAGATATGAGTCAACTTTATTTAGAAGGCGTCCCAAGAATTCAGAGTTTTTAGATCTTGATGCTAAATTTGGTAAAAGTAGGATTGGAGAGGTCATGACTTTAAATAGTATTGAACCCACTATCTCGGATTTCAAGGAATTTGATTATGATAATTGTTCTTTAGAAAGTTGTATTTCCTTGTTGCAATCCGTTGTTAATTCTCATCATGCTTATAGTCAAAATAAAGCTTTTACCAAACATATTGTTGATGCCTGGATGCAATCTTTTGATGAAAAACTTAATTTGGATGTTTCTATACCTAGAAAACTTAATGATGAGTGGGAACCTACTATAAAGATTAAAATTAAAGATCATGAGTGTTTTGATTTGTGTGATTTGGGTGCTAGTGTTTCCACGATTCCAAAAACTTTATGTGATATTCAAGGTTTCCATGATCTTGATGATTGCTCTTTAAATTTGCACCTTGCAGATAAGCCAATTGGAAGAATCAATGATGTCCTTATTCTTGCAAATAGAAAATTGGTGAATGTTGATTTTATCGTTCTTGATATAGATTGCAATCTTTCTTGCCCTATTATTCTTGGTAGACCTTTCCTTGGAACGATTGGTGCGATTATTGATATGAAGGAAGGGAATATTAGATTCCAATTTCCATTAAAGAAAGGCATGGATCACTTTCCAAGAAAGAAAGTCAAATTACCTTATGAATCTATCATGCGAGCTACCTATGAATCAAGTGCCAAAGATGGCACTACTTTGATCTATTTTTGCTTTTATGCCTAGCTAGGGGCATTAAACGATAGCGCTAGTTGGGAGGCAACCCAGTTTTCTTTGTGTTTTTTGTTTTTGTTCCTGTTTAGTAATAAATTTTGCATCTACTTTCTGTTTAGATGTGTTTTCATGTTTTAATTAGTGTTTGTGCCAAGTAGAACCTATAGGATAACCTATGATGATAGTTGATTTGATTCTGCTGAAAAACAAAAACTTTGCGCTCACGAGAAAAAATTCAATAAACGACAGAAAAAAGATTTTGCATTGATTATTTTTGCTGCTGTTCAATAAATAAATTATCCAGGAATTGATATTTTGGTAGGACTTTTAAAGTTCCAGAAGTTTGCATTAGTTACAGATTGCTACAGACTGTTCTGTTTTTGAGAGATTCTGTTTTTCGTGTGTTGTTTGCCTATTTTGATGCATCTATGGCTAGTATTAAGTGGTATGAACCATGGAGAACATGTAATACAGTAGGTTTAACACCAATATAAAAAAATAATGAGTTAATTACAGTACCTTATGTGGTGGTTTTGTTTTCTTTCACTAACGGAGCTTATGAGATTTCCTGTTGAGTTTTGTGTTGTGAAGTTTTCAAGTTTTGGGTAAAGATTTGATGGACTATGGAATAAGGAGTGGCAAAAGACTAAGCTTGGGGATGACCATGGCACCCCAAGATATTCAAGAATAGCCAAAATCCTAAGCTTGGGGATGCCCCGGGAAGGCATCCCCTCTTTTGTCTTTGTTCGTTGGTAACTTTACTTGGAGCTATATTTTTATTCGCCACATGATATGTGTTTTGCTTGGAGCGTCGAGTATTATATTAGTCTCTGCTTTTTAGTTTACCACAATCATCCTTGCTGTAACACACCTTTTGGGAGAAGCCTACTTGATTGAAATTTATTAGAATACTCTATGTGCTTCACTTATATCTTTTGAGCTAGATAGTTTTTGCTCTAGTGCTTCACTTATATCTTTTAGAGCATGGCGGTGGATTAATTTTGAAGAAATTTTTGATCTCTCATGCTTCACTTATATTATTTTGAGAGTCTTTTAGAACAGCATGATATTTGCTATGGTTATAAATTGGTCCTAGAATGATGAGCATCCAAGTTGGGTATAATAAAAACTATCATAGAAAGTGAATTAGATGCTATGATCAATTTGATACTTGATAATTGTTTTGAGATATGGAGGTAGTTATATTAAAGTCATGCTAGTTGGGTGATTATGAATTTAAAGAATGCTTGTGTTGAAGTTAGCAAGTCCCGTAGCATGCACGTATGGTTAAAGTTGTGTAACAAATTTGAAACATGAAGTGTACCTGGCTTGTGCATCCTTATGAGTGGCGGTCGGGGACGAGCGATGGTCTTTTCCTACCAATCTATCCCTCTAGGAGCATGCGTGTAGTGCTTGGTTTTTGATGACTTTTAAATTTTTGCAATAATTATATTAGTTCTTTTGACTAATGTTGAGTCCATGGATTATATGCACTTTTACCTTTCCATCATTGCTAGCCTCTTCGGTACCATGCATTGCCCTTTCTCACCTTGAGAGTTGGTACAAACTTCACCGGTGCATCCAAACCCCGTGATATGTACGCTCTATCACACATAAACCTCCCTATATCTTCCTCAAAACAGCCACCATACCTACCTATTTATGGCATTTCCATAGCCATTCCGAGATATATTGCCATGCAACTTTCCACCATTACGTTTATCATCATTATGACACGCATTACTTTTGTCATATTGCCATTGCATGATCATGTAGTTGACATCGTATTTGTGGCAAAGCCACCATGCATAATTTTTCATACATGTCACTCTTGATTCATTGCACCATCCCAGTACACCACCGGAGGCTTTCATATAGAGTCATATCTTGTTCTAGTTTCGAGTTGTAATTCATGTGTTGTAATCAATAAAAGTGTGATGATCATCATTATTAGAACATTGTCCCAAAGGAAAAAAAAGGAAAGGCCAAAGAAAAAAGAAAAAAAAGAAAAAGGGAAAAAAGAAAAAACAGAAAGAAAAAAAGAAAATAAAAAAGGGGCAATGTTACTATCTCTTTTTCCACACTTGTGCTTCAAAGTAGCACCATGTTCTTCATATAGTGGGTCTCATATATTGTGCTTCAAAGTAGCACCATGTTTTTCATATAGAGAGTCTCATATGTTGTCACTTTCATATACTAGTGGGAATTTTTCATTATAGAACTTGGCTTGTATATTCCTATGATGGGCTTCCTCAAATGCTCTAGGTCTTCGTGAGCAAGCAAGTTGGATGCACACCCACTAGTTTTCTTTTGTTGAGCTTTCATTCATTTATAGCTCTAGTGCATCCGTTGCATGGCAATCCCTACTCCTCATGTTGACATCAATCGATGGGCATCTCCATAGCCCGTTGATTATCCTCATCAATGTGAGACTTTATCCTTTTTTGTCTTCTCCACACAATCCCCAATCATTATTATATTCCACCCATAGTGCTATATCCATGGCTCACGCTCATGTATTGCGTGAAGGTTGAAAAAGTTTGAGATTATTTAAGTACGAAACAATTGCTTGGCTTGTCATCGGGGGTGTGGAAGTTCTGAAGATCTTTGTGTGACAAAAATGAAGCATAGCCTAGCTATATGATTTTGTAGGGATGAACTTTCTTTAGCTATGTTATTTTGAGAAGACATGATTGCTTTTATTAGAATGCTTGAAGTATTACTATTTCTTTTTTCAATATGAACTTTTATTTTGAATCATTTGGATTTGAACATTCATGCCACAATAAAGAGAAATTACATTGAGAATTATGCTAGGTAGAATTCCACATCAAAAATTCTGTTTTTATCATTTACCTACTCGAGGACAAGCAGGAATTAAGCTTGGGGATGCTTGATACGTCTCCAATGTATCTATAATTTTTTATTGTTCCATGCTATTATATTACCTGTTTTGGATGTTTATGGGCTTTATTTTACACATTTATATCTTTTTTGCCTATTTCAGTATTTCAAAGAAAAGGAATATCAAATAGAGTCCAAACGGAATGAAACCTTCGGGAGCGTGATTTTTGGAACGAACGTGATCCGGAGAACTTGGAGTGCAAGTCAAGAAGCAATCGAGGCGGCCAGGAGATAGGAGGGCGCGCCCACCCCTCCTGGGCGCGCCCCCTGTCTCCTGGGCCCCTCGAGCGGCCACTGTCGTACCTCTTCCTCCTATATATACCTACGTACCCCAAAAACATCCAGGGAGCCACCAAAGAAATATTTCCGCCACCGTAACCTTCTATATCCGCAAGATCCCATCTTGGAGCCTTCGCCGGTGCTCCTCCGGAGGGGGAATCGACCATGGAGAGCTTCTACATCAACATCATAGCCCTTCCGATGAGTTGTGAGTAGTTTACCATAGACCTTCGGGTCCATAGTTATTAGCTAGATGGCTTCTTCTCTCTTTTGGGATCTCAATACAATGTTCTCCCCCTCTCTTGTGGAGATCTATTCGATGTAAACTCTTTTTGTGGTGTGTTTATTGAGATCCGATGAATTGTGGGTTTATGATCAAGTTTATCTATGAGAAATTTGTGAATCTTCTCTGAATTCTTTTATGTATGATTGAGTTATCTTTGCAAGTCTCTTCGAATTATCGGTTTGGTTTGGCCTACTAGATAGATCTTTCTTGCCATGGGAGAAGTGCTTAGCTTTGGGTTCAATCTTGCGGTGTCCTTACCAAGTGACAGAAAGGGTTGCAAGGCACGTATTGTATTGTTGCCATCAAGGATAAAAAGATGGGGTTTATATCATATTGCTTGAGTTTATCCCTCTACATCATGTCATATTTCGTAATGCGTTACTCTGTTCTTATGAACTTAATACTCTAGATGCATGTTGGATAGCGGTCGATGTGTGGAGTAATAGTAGTAGATGCAGGCAGGAGTCAGTCTACTTGTCACGGACGTGATGCCTATATACATGATCATTGTCGGCGTTCTGGGAACGGGGGTCCCCAGACTTGCCTGCCTGCGGCCTGCGGCGTGGCTCAAAGGGGCCCCAGCACGGCCCATCTTCATCAACACAAGCTCAAGACCCTCGCGAGGGGCCAAGCCTCGCGGGGCGGACGACAAGGAGCTTCCTCCGGCATGGCCTCATCAGGCTGGCTCACGAGGAGGCGGAAAGTTCAAGTCGGGGTACCTCGCGAGGTGCCCATGGCGCAACCATGACGACCAAGGGCGCCAGCTGGGCGCCAGCCCATGCAGTGTCCTTCTTTCCTCTTTGGTGCAAGGGGAACAAGCGCAGGCGAGAGCATCAAGCAAAGGCATCCATTTCGGTGCAACAAGACCAAGACCAGTCCAACGGCAGGATGGAGGTCACCGTGGAGCCCAAGCCGGCGTCACCACCAGAGCCTTTGACAGGCGAGGACCAACTTTAGTCAGGATAAGTTTACTAGATGTTCCCCTTCAAAATGGCCAATTGTTGGTGCCCTTCCCACTCAATATTTGGGAAGAGGCCCAGGGCCTTTGCCTATAAATAGGACTAGCCACCCAGAGGGTAGAGGCATCTGGATAGGAATCTAGAGATAGGATAAGCATCTAGAATCAACCCCTCCAAAGGGACAACACCACCACAAGAACAGACCCTCGCGAGGCTGTTCTTCCTTGTATTGTTCATCATCAGCCCAAGAGGCAATCAACCACACCGCACACTGGAGTAGGGTATTACACCACAATGGTGGCCTGAACCAGTATAAACCATGTGTCTCTTGTGTTGTTCTTCTCGTAGTTTAGATCCTAGCGATTCGGCGAGGAATAGGTAGGTAGAAGGCGAATCCTCCGCGTGCACCCCAGTGTTCGAACCTCAAGGGTCTGTCGGAACCCTAAATCCGACATTTGGCGTGCCAGGTAGGGGTCCTCCGGAATTCATCTTCTGTCGCCCTGTTCTTTTCCGACCGTCGCGTCCATGTCTGACGCACGCCGGGTTCGCGCCGAGCGCCGAGCCGCCCTCTCTTCGCGCGTCGCCCAGACGGCTCCCATCGGCGGGCACCCCCGTCGTTCCCCGTCGCCTGCCGTCAACGCTGCCACCGGCCCGGTGGGGAACGAGCAGCAAGCATCATCCCAGCACCCGTCCATGATGCGAGACGGCCGCACAGCTACGCCCTCGCTCACCCCCGCTGGTTCTTCGTCCCACGCGCCCCCCGCCGCCATGGAGGCTCGAGCTGCGCTCATCGCGGCAAACGAGCTCCTGCGCTATCGCCCAGTCGACGACGTCTACGAAGAATGGCTCGACCGAGTCGCCGAACTCGTCCGCGCCGCTGGGGGCTCCCCCGCGCCATCTTTCTCGCTCCACCGCGCCCCGCCATGGGCAGGCAATGAAGCTCCTGGGGCGCCTCAGCCGCCTCCCCCTCAAGAAGGTGCCCTAGCTCCAAGGCGCGCGGCCCCTGGGCGGAACCCGCCCCGTCAGGAACCAGCGCAGCAGGAGCGGAGCTGCCAAGAGGTCCCTCGCCCTCAAGAAGCTGCCCGAGCGCTCCTTGCTCTGGATCGTCCCGACCATGCTCCTGCTCCAGCACGTCAAGACCCCGCGCTGCACCCAGCTACGACACACGGGGACCCGCAGGACCGAGCCCTTCGTCCTCCAAGGCCTCCTGTGGCCACAGCGGGCTGCCGCGCCTTCACCACCGAGCTACGCACCGTTGCATGGCCCGGCAAGTTCAAGCCAGACCTGCCTCCTCGCTACGACAGCACGGCTGACCTTGCAGAGTTCCTCCAGCTCTACGAGCTAGGCATCGAGGCTGCCAACGAAGACGAGAAGGTCATGGCGAACTGTTTTCCCATGTCTCTCAAGGACGGGGCCCGCACCTGGCTTCTGAACCTGGCTCCAGGCACGATCTCCTCCTGGGACGAGATGCGCACCCGCTTCATCGCAAACTTCCAGGGTACCCGCGACCGGCCACCCGCCGTGAACGACATGCGCCGCATCAAGAAGCAACCAGGGGAAACCCTGCGGAAGTACATCCAGCGCTTCAACAATGCGCGCCTCAAGATTCCCAAGGTGATCGAGGAGGCCATCATCTCAGCCTTCTCTGACGGCGTGCGTGACGTCAAAATGAAGGAGGAGCTCACAATGCATGAAGATATGTGCACTTCCTTGGAGCTATTCAACCTGGCGACCAAGTGCGCCAGGGCTGAGGAAGGGCGTCTCTCCCTCCTCGAGTTGCTTGCCGCAGACCCTGAAGAGAAGAAGCCCAAGGCCAAGGACGTGAAGCGCAAAGGGGCTATCGTGCTCGCGGCAGAACCAGACACCAAGCAGGGCAGAGATCAGCCCGAATCCTCCAAGGGCAGTCGGTACTGCGTGTACCACGACCTCCACACCCACAACACCAATGAATGCCAAGAGCTCCGGGCCGTGCGTGAAGGACGGACTGGCCGGCGTCCCGACCGCAGCGACCGGGGCTACGGACGAGGAGGAGGAAGGAACGCAGGGCGCTGGGAACACCGCGGCCCACGTCAAGGGTGGCGCGACCAACCTCGCGAGGATCGCTGGCAGGACCCGCCTCGCGAGGGAGGCTGGAGAGATCAGCCCAGCGAGGATCGCCCGCAAGGTAACGCAGGCCTCCCTCCGCTACCGCCGCAGCCAAGGAGAAATGAGGACCGTCATTAGGAAGAAGGGGCTGGGGGCTTCCAGGAACCACGTGCGATCGCCTGCATCCTAGGCGAAGCTCAAGCCCCAGCCTCTGAGCGTATCTTCAAGCAGTTCGCCCGCGAAGTGAATGCAGTCCTCCCCAAGCTCAAGGCCACGCGCCCTCTTAGGTGGTCTGTGTGTGCCATCATGTTCAGCTCAGCGGATCAGCTAAGTGCGAGGCCACAGCCGGAGTCCTCCCGATGCTTTGTTCCCCAATCATCAGCAACGTGCTAGTCACCAGGACCCTCATCGATGGCGGGGCATTGCTCAACGTCCTGTCCGTGGAAACATTCAACAATCTCCAAGTACCCTACAGTCAGCTTCAGCCAACCAAGACTTTCTCCGGAGTCACCAACGGCTCCACGGTCCCGATTGGGCAGGTCCGTCTCCCTGTCACCTTCGGGGCACGCGACAACTACCGCACCGAGCTCATCGACTTCGGCGTCGCCCACATTCGCCTGCCGTACAACGCCATCCTTGGGTACCCAGCACTGGCCAAGTTCATGGACGTAAACCACCACGGCTACAACGTCCTCAAGATGCCAGAAAGTGGCGGAGTCATCACGGTGCCCTGCGAAGAGAGAGACGCAGTGTGCTCCCTGGAGAGAGCCTTTCAGGCCGCATCACTGGAAGACCCGGATCGCGGAAGCAGGAGGCTTCCCGAGGCCGCCCCCAAGAAGAAGAAGACCTTGACCGGCCTGGCCCCTCAGGAGGCAGGTCCCTCAGGACCCGCGCCTACTCAGGGAACCTCCTTCCATTGCATAGGGAAGCGCGTCCGGTGCCCTCAGGCAGGGCTCGGTGGCTCTCCCCTGGAGGGCCGTCGACCTCGCCAAGGTCACGAGGGAGGCACTTGGGCACCACGTGGAGGCGTGTTTCGAAGCATGTTTCCATCAAGAAGGAGCAAGGCAAGGAGGGCCAAACCCTCAGGAGTTCGTCAGCAAGGCCATTCAGGAGCTACAGGAGTCAAGGGTCATGAGAGGCAGCCGCCACTTACCCGCTATGGCCCCCCATCCAGGTGAGGATGGTGGGCTGCGCGTCTGCATCGACATACCAGGGCTCAACCAAGCCGCGTCTCAGGAGCGCCTCTGGCAATCGCGAATGGGACGCTGCGAGGGTCCACCTCACAGCTACGTTCACATGCCTTACAGCTTGCCGAACATGGCTGTTGCGTAACAGCGCATCATGAGGGCCATCCTAGAGGCTCAAGAGGCCAGGCGTTCCGCAGCGCTGGTGGAGATGGAGACGGTCCGCGAGGAGCCACCAGCGCCTCCGGAGCCTCCCGAGGCCCCAGGGCCTGGGGGCTCGTGAGGATTTGCTCCTGCAGCCCACCGAGTCTGCTGCATCAACACCCCTTCGTCTTCAGCGTCATCAGGTGACATCTTTCTAGTTTCATTTCCAGCTGGGAGCGCCCTCAGGGCTGCATTATTCTCAGGCCGCGTGGGTCCGTCCCTGTGGCGTGTATCTCTTTTATTTCATGTTCTTAGCTTACTCTGCTGGGGGCGCCCCTCGGGCTGCATTATCCCCAAGCCGCTCGGGTCAGACCCAGTGGCATGTACCCCTCTTGCATTTATCTTAGGGCCATGTTTTCGACCCATCATGCTTGTTGTTTGGTGCCTGTTCATGGTACCTTTTTCTTCTTGGATGTCGCAAGCTTGCGCGTTAAAGGGGGGGTGCCTGAGCATCGCGACTCAGGCCTCCTACCGGCTCTCCAGCCCTCACCCTCTGGTCTGCCCACAGCATCGCGCCCCGGCATACCAGTGACGGCTAAGACCAGCCCGAGATCCGGGACCCGAGGACGTAGAGTTTTGACATCTAACCCAGCTTGCGCGTTAAAGGGCGGGTGCCTGAGCATCGCGACTCATGGCTCCTACCGGCTCTCTGGACCTCTCCCTCTAATTTGCCCACGGCATCCCGCCCCGGCATACCAGCGACGGCTGAGACCAGCCCGAGAGCCGGGACCCGAGGACGTAGAGTTTCGACATCTAACCCAGCTTGCGCATTAAAGGGGGGGTTCCTGAGCATCGCGACTCAGGGCTCCTACCAGCTCTCCGGCCCTCACCCTCTGGTCTGCCCACGTCATCGCGCCCCGGCATACTAGTGACGGCTGAGACCAGCCCGAGAGCCGGGACCCGAGGACGTAGAGCATCGACATCTAGCCAAATTTGCAGGAACACACTTCAGGATAAGGCGCAGCACCGGGCACAACCCGCCTTGGGGTAGGGCCCCGTGAGTCTCGAGCTGGATCGCGGGTGAACCAGTACACCCCGCAAGGCCTTTCATGCCTCGCCGCCTCTCCAAAGCAACTAACGGCTAACCGTCGATTGTTGCGACGAACTCTCGTTTCTTCTGTGATGAGCCTGCAGGGTCTCCCCAGGAGCGTCAGCATGCGAGGCCCTCACTTTGTCTTCTTTACTCTCGTCCACGCAAACCGCTTGCACGTTAAAGGGGGGTACCTGAGCATCGCGACTCAGGGCTCCTACTGGTTCTCCAGCCCTCACCCTCTGGCCTTGTCCATGGCATTGCGACCTGGCATACCAGCGACGGCTGAGACTCGCTCGAGGGCCGGGACCCGAGGACGTAGAGCAGAAAGGGGAGCGAGGGCGAGAGGAGACAAGCACGTGATGACCTCGCCAAGCAAACCCCCGCCGACCAAGGCACGGACCTAGCGTCGCACCAGGAAGCGTTCCTGACCCCCGAGATAAGTCACTCTCCGGGAACACTAGCTATCGCAGGACCGTCCCCGCAGTTAATGCAATCTCGTCTTAGCAACGTCGCTCTCCTTTCTCACCGAATGATGGCTGCTTGAGCGCCAAGGGGGCCCTCTTGAGCATCGCGACTCAGGGGCTCTTACCGGGCCTCGGGTCGCTCACCTCCTGGCCTTGACCACGGCATCGCGACCTGGCATACCAATGACGGCTGAAGCCGCCTTGGGACTGGGACCTGTCGGTGCAGAGCATCAAGCCCTCACGAGGTCTGACAGGAAGAAACCAAGCTAAGACGGAATAACCATCTCGCACTAGCTCATAATGAGGATCATATTGACGAACGAAGCTGCAAACATCTTACGAGCCCCCACGGGGTAAATTCTCGGTTCCTCGCAGGGACAAAAGACGCGAATCTTAAGGAGTCCTAACTACGGGGACCATCGCAGTGGACGCCATCATCAACAGTGGGTCGTCCAGCACCGGCACCAACCCCATCCAGCTCAGGGGTGGCGACGGCCAGACGAGCCCGCCCTGCACCGAGAGCGGCGCAGGCTCGGGGGCTCATAGCTGTCGTCGCTCGTCTCCGGAGTCGTGAAGAGCTCGGCAGAGTCGCTGGATCCTCCGGCGCCTTCATCGCCTAAGGAGCCGCCAAGGGAGCGATTGGCCGGCCTCTGTCTCGCTGCAGCAGGGTCCCAACCGCCTCTCCCGGGGCAGCACTCCAGCCGACGCCCATCTTTGTCAAAGACCTTGAAGAGCACCGTGGAAGCGCCATCAAACTCAAGGTGGATCACGAGGGTGCCCCTCGTCCTGCAAACCCGGGTGATCTCGCCCCAGCCCCGGGTCATGAAGACCTTACCTGGAGCGACGACCTCGACATCCGCATCAGTCGCAGGAGTCTGGCAATCGGCATGCTGCAGCCAGAGCCTGAAGGGCCCCCTCGGCGGAATCTCGGAGGTGAAGGAAGGAGGAAGGCGAATCCAAGATGGAGGAGGCATGGCGGCGTGGAGCACAAACTCTCGGGAGGAGCCCTCGGCGTGAACCCCAGGAGGGACAACGCGCACCGCCGTGACTCGCCGGCGCCGATGGTGGCGCCGTCCATGGCGCTCGACATCAGCTCCTGCAAGGCCCTCAAGGCGGGTGTACAAGGGCAGCGGGAACCCTAGCGGCGGTCGCTCGCACCAAGGCCTCGACACCTCCTGCCGCGCACCCTCATCTCGATGGCAGAGGACCAACCGCTTCTTCAGCGGAAGCGGGTCAGGACCCTCTCGGGGGGCCTTTCCCTTCTCTTCTGCAGAGAACCGGCAGATGGGCGCCATCAGCGTGAGACGGAGCAATGGCGAAGATGAAGAAGAGGAGGAATAGCAGAGGAAGATTAACTGGAATGGCTCTCGCCGTTCCGTACTTATAGCCAAGGAAGGCCAACCATCGGCTTCCACGATCGCAGGTAATCATGACCGGTTTTTTGCATGCAGGGACTTGTCAGTTCATGCAGTTGCCGAGGCGTCGTGGGGGAGCGGAGACGCCCACGTCCAATCAACCACCACGCGGCGCCCAAGGCCGCAGGCTGTTAGGGCCCACGACGCTTTGCACTTGCCCTTTCGCCTCTCTGCTCGGCGAAGTCCGGGCGCGCCTTGGGCCCGGGGGCTACTGTCGGCGTTCTGGGAACGGGGGTCCCCAGACTTGCCTGCCTGCGGCCTGCGGCGTGGCTCAAAGGGGGCCCAACACGGCCCATCTTCATCAACACAAGCTCAAGACCCTCGCGAGGGGCCAAGCCTCATGGGGCGGACGACAAGGAGCTTCCTCAGGCACGGCCTCATCAGGCTGGCTCACGAGGAGGCGGAGAGTTCAAGGCGGGGTACCTCGTGAGGTGCCCATGATGCAAGCCATGACGACCAAGGGCGCCAGCCGGGCACCAGCCCGCGCAGTGTCCTTCTTTCCTCTTTGGTGCAAGGGGAGCAAGAGGAGGCAAGAGCATCAAGCAAAGGCATCCATTTCGGTGCAACAAGACCAAGACCAGTCCAACGGCAGGATGGAGGTCACCGTGGAGCCCAAGACGGCGTCACCACCAGAGCCTTTGACAGGCGAGGACCAACTTTAGTCAGGATAAGTGTACTAGATGTTCCCCTTCAAAATGGCCAATTGTTGGCGCCCTTCCCGCTCAATATTTGGGAAGAGGCCCAGGGCCTTTGCCTATAAATAGGAGTAGCCACCCACACGGTAGAGGCATCTGGATAGGAATCTGGAGATAGGATAGGCATCTAGAATCAACCCCTCCAAAGGGACAACACCACCACAAGAATAGACCCTCGCGAGGCTGTTCTTCCTTGTATTGTTCATCATCAGCCCAAGAGGCAATCCACCACACCGCACACTGGAGTAGGGTATTACACCACAATGGTGGCCTGAACCAGTATAAACCCCGTGTCTCTTGTGTTGTTCTTCTCGTAGTTTAGATCCTAGCGATTCAGCGAGGAACAGGTAGGTAGAAGGCGAGACCTCCGCGCACACCCCAGTGTTCGAACCTCAAGGGTCTGCCGGAATCCTAAATCCGACAATCATGCCTAGATAATCTCATAATTATTCGCTTTTCTATCAATTGCTTGATAGTAATTTGTTCACCCACCGTAATACTTATGCTATCTTGAGAGAAGCCACTAGTGAAACCTATGGCCCCCTGGTCTATCTTTTATCATATAAGCTTTCAATCTACTTTTATTTGCATCTTTATTTTCTGCATCTATATTATAAAATACCACAAAAATATTTATCTTATCATATTATCTCTATCAGATCTCACTTTCGCAAGTGGCCGTGAAGGGATTGACAACCCCTTTATCGCGTTGGTTGCGAGTTCTTTGTTTGTTTGTGTAGGTTCGTGGGACTTGTGAGGAGCCTCCTACAGGATTGATACCTTGGTTCTCAAAAACTGAGGGAAATACTTACGCTACTGTGCTGCATCACCCTTTCCCCTTCAAGGAAAACCAAGGCAGGCTCAAGACGTAGCACCGCGCAGGCCTCACCGCCCCCTACTACTCCCACCGATGGCCAGGGCATCCCTCTACTCACCCACACCCGCTGTTATTCTGTGTCGACGGCAGCCTCACACCGCAGCCAAACAACTAAACCCTCATACTCCTCTCTGTGCGGGCTTCCACTGTCGCGTATTCCCCGGCTCCGCATCGTCCCCTTCCTAGGCCTCGCTGTCGTCCACCGCCATGGTGCTCTCGGCGCGGCGTGGTCAATGTGGCCAATGACTGACTTCCATCGGAAGAGTACTGTACATGGAGAGGCTGACAGCTGGGTCCAAGGTAGCCATAAGGAAGTGCCTCCTTATTACGCGCAAAATAATGATTCCTCCACCTGACAGCGGGGACCCACCAGATGGGCCACAGTATTTCGCGAAAAAACGTTCCCCCCGTTGTCAGCTCGGACCCATCGGAAGTGCCTCCTTATTACGCACAAAAAATGAATACTCCCCCTGCTAGCTGGGACCCACCTTGGTGGGAGGCTGAATTGTGGGCCTACTAAGTTGACGGGGATGGAGCAACTTAGTCAATATGAACGATTCTAGCTCTAGTGACCGTACGATGTCCATCCAACGGTCGTAGTGCTTCTTCAACCTCTGGTCTTCATGCTCTAGCTGCCCAAACCAGCGCCGGTCGTGCCGCATGCTCCTGCCTCCCGTGGCCGGCTGTGCTGCCGCAGAGGCCTCACTGCCCCATACTATTCCCACCGCTGGCCAGGCGCTACGGCGATGGCAACCTCACATCGCAGACGAACTAATGAACCCTCGTACTCCTCTCCGCATGGGCATCCACTGCCGCGTCTTCCCCGGCTCTGTGTTGTCCCCTTCCTAGGCCTCGCCGTTGTCCTTTTCCCTGGTGCTCTCGGCGTGGCGTGGTCAACGTGGTCAAGGAATGACTTCCATCAGAAGAGTACTGTACAATGATAGGCTGCAGCTGGGTCCAGGGCAGCCGCAAGGAATTGGCTCCTTATTACGCACAAAATAATTATTCCTCCCCCTGACAGCAGGGACCCATCGGACGGGCCACTGTATTTCATGAAAAAAACGTTTCCCCCCTGACTGCTGGGACCCAGTAGCTACATCTTCGCACGCAAGGAAGTGCGTCCGAAAAAAAAACGATTCGCCCCCTTGACTGCTGGGACCCACCAGCTACATCTTCACACGCAAGGAAGTGCCTGGCAGTCGGGACCCACCTGGTTGAATCGTACGTAGCATTGTCATTCTAGTCGCGAATGTGTATGTACATACTGGTCGATGTTGAGGCGCGCACGTGTCATAGTAGAGGCGCGCACGTAGCATGTACACGTACGTATGGCGGCCAGTGTTCAAGAAAGAAAATACGGCCACGTGCGTACATATGGACGGGGTCTCGAACGCCTACTCGCGCATACGTACGGCCAGGGCTCATGTACATGGCTGGGTCGGAATGGAGAAACTGCGTCATCGTCCTCGTGTTCATGGGAAGGCAACGGAATGCGTCGTGTTCATCGGGAGGCAACGGAATGCGTCGTGTTCATCGAGAGGCAGCGGAACACGTGGGAGCCAACCGGCTTGGATGGAACAGCCAATGGAAACGAGGCCTGGCGTACCACACAATGGAGGAAACGGCCTTGTGTTCGACCGGCCATGTTCGAAACGGGATCCTATTCATCGGGAGGGGTCTGGCGTACCGCAAAACAGAGGAAACGGACTTGTGTTGCACCTCTTACGGTCAAAACGGGGTCTTGTTGATCGGGAGGGGTGTGGCGTACCGTAAAACGGACGAAACGGACTCGTGTTGGAGTGCTACGGTCGAAACGGAGGTCCTGTTCATCGGGAGGGGTGTGGCGTACCGCAAAACGGGACTCCACGAGATACTGTTCATCTCCACCGTCAACCTCCTCTAGCCTCCAAGGGCTACTGTTCATCCACCGTCGACCTCCTACAGCCTCCACCTACGACTGTTCATCCATGGGCTCCCGTTCATCCAGCCTCCACCGGGCGCTACTCCACCGGCTACTGTTCAAACAGCCCTCTCCACGGGCTCCTATCCAACCACCCCTCCATGGGCTACTGTTCATCCAGCCCTCCACCGGCTACTGGTCATCCAGCCCTCCACGGGGTCATCCTGTTCATCCATCCCTCCATCCCTCCACGGGGTCCTGTTCATCCAGCCCCAACCGGCTCGATCGATCGGGGCCTTGTTCATCCAGAGGCAACACCACGGGGTCCTGTTCATCCACCCCAACCGGGAACTGTTCATCCAAAACTCCCAGCAACGCTCATTGTTCATCCAGAGGCAGCATTGATCGGCTTCAGTTAGCAGCAGTAGCGAAGGAATCGCTTGATCAGGTTCAGTTAACAGCCATCGGTTGATTGCTCGGGTTCAGTAACGCGTAGCCTACAATGCAATCGCTCGGGTTCAGTAGGCGAACTCCTCGCTCGGGTTCAGTTAGAGCCCAATGTCTGGCACCCACACGCATGCGTGTACGAGAGAAACGCGCAAACCTCTATGCATCGCTCGGCCCCGACCACCCAACGTAATTGGGAACACCCCGATATTTTCCTCGCCCTCGCTTCTACCACGATTTTTTTCCATCATGGACGACCCAAAGAATTTCATGCAGCTACGTCTCTAGCCCGCCCAGGACGAAAAGCCCATTTTTTGTCATGATTTTTTTCATAGAAGTAGGAGCCCACCACATCTATGATGATACCGGGTTTTGTCACAATTATCGTCATAGAAGTGTCATAAGTAAGATAGAAAAAAAAAATCGTTCGGCCCAAAATGTCACGGATGTGTCTTTTTTTGTAGTGGTGGGTCCCTGCTGTCAGGTGTAGGAATCATTATTTTGCGTGTAATAAGGAGGCACTTCCTTGATGCGGCCGTGGACCAGCTATCAGCCTCTCCATGTACAGTTCTCTTCCGATGGAAGTCGTTCCTTGACCACATTGACCACCTCATGCCGAGAGCACTGGGGAGGTGGACGACAGCGAGGCCTAGGATGGGGACGACGCGGAGCTGGGTAAGGCGTGGCAGCGGAAGCCCACGTGGAGAGGAGTACGAGGGTTCACTGGTTCGGCTGTGGTGTGAGGGTGCCGTCGCCGCAAATTAACAGGGGGAGTGGGTGAATAGAGGGATGCTCTAGCCAGCGGTGGGAGTAGTAGGGGCGGTGAGGCCAGCGCGGCAGCATAGCCGGCCACGGGAAGCGGGAGCAAGCGGTCCCGCCAGCGCTGGATTTGGCGGCAGGAGCAAGAAGATCAGAGATTAAAGAAACACGACGGCCGTTGGATTGACATCCAACGGTTACGTCTCCTAGAATTGCTTGTTGACATATATTATAACTAAAAAAATCTTGCATACGCGTCAACTTAATAGGCCCACAAGTCAGACCATTCCCTATTTTTTTAATAATTTATATATAGCTCATTGCAACTTCTTATGCAATTTATTGCAGTCCATTTTTTTTGCCAGGGCTAGGCTTAAAAATTTAAACGAAATTTCGCATATTTCTATGGGTTCCAAACTATTTTTAATACTGAAATGTCGAGCCAGATTTAAAGTACTTTGAATATATATTTAAATTAGGTTAAAGCCCAGTGAAATAGGAATCTGAAAATGTGAAAAAATTCAGAAATTATAAAGTAATTGCCAATTTGTTATCTATTTTTATATTTACAACCCATTTCATATTACTTTCAAGATTTGCAGTTGTCTTGAAAGAGTTGCAGCCCGTGAGGGTGTAGAAAAATAAGTAGGCGAAGATTGGGTATTCTTCAGAAAAAAAATAAACTGGGCTCATTTTCACAAAGAAAAAATAGTTGGGTTGGTCATATGGTGAACATAAAATATAAGCCAGGGCTAGACGGGCCACAGCCCAGCTGAAACCCTGCTCCATCTCAACAATAAAAAAATATTGCTCGAGCAGCTACGTCCCAGGTGTCAGCCAATCTTGTGTTGTTCTCTTGTCTATTGACTATATACGCTCACAATGTCGTGGGTCCCAGATGTCAGGAAACCACTAGGAGGACGCGCTTTCTTTTTCCATACGCTGACATGGTGGGCCCCTACTGTCATCCTCTCCACGTACTTCTGTTGATTCCTTTTGTTTGTTGACCATGTTGACAATGCAAGAGGGCGGCGCCGCGGCGAGCGCACCAAAGCGCGCGGAGGACGATGGCGAGGCCTCAGACATCATCGTTAAAGGTTTAGGAGACTATGGGACGGCGATGCGTGCGCTGAGGCACAGCCAGCCACGGGAGCCAGAAGCAGGCGGCCCTGCCGGCGCTGGTTTGGTTTTGGCGGCTGGAGGAAGACAGGACTGAAGAAACACTTCAGACTGTAAAAGCAGTAGGAGTACTTAACAACCTTAACTGAAACCAGCAGGGGCACTTATACAGGTTCAACCGTACAAAGCACGCCTTGAACAGTGCTACTTTGCCTACAGTTAACCAAGGGTGAGGCCTCCAAGCCCTAGGACAAGGCCCAGGTGCCACCCCGTGCATCCACAACCTTCTGAAAGTGGCTTCATCTCGCAATGTGGTCAATAAACAAGATATTCACTTTAGAGCCATTGAAAAGCAGGAACATAATCTTCTATCCTATTCTCCAAGATGGACGGGCCTTCATTATTTGAGACCACCCATGAATAAGTATCTTTTCACCTCCAAGGGGAATGGAGTAGGTTGACATAAACATCATGTTGTGACCAAGCGCAAGTCTGACCCGACCATGCTCAGGCATCTGTATAGGAACAATAGAACTGGGCAGTTTATGTTTCAAGAAGATCACAGTTGTAAAACTATGTATAAGTAATAGTTTATGAACAACATATATAACAGAAATCAGCTTGTACCATAAGTTTCTCGACACAGTTGGACTTGTTCAACGAGTGCAGCAACGACACACATATCCCAGGTGGCCTTCCACCATTGAAACGCCCCACAAGGACCTCAAGACGATCAATAAAGTGTAGGGACTTGTGGATGTCCTCCCAGTCAACGTCAGTGCCACCAGTAACAGCCGAGTTATTACAGAATAACAAACGAGCAGCCTGCTTAACTCTGAAAAAACCTACATGTGCCACCAATTATAAGAAAATATTAGTTAGAAGTAGCATCTGCGTGAGAGATTCGTTTCTACTTCTAATGTTAAATTGTGATTAGTTAGACAGAATAGGTGGATTAAGAAGTAATCGAGGCAACAAGCAAGAACCAGATACAAAACTAACATGGATGAACAATTGGAATGACGTCGGGGTGGAAGATCACAGTGAAGATGAGAACAGGTTCTGCAATTTCCATCAACATTCGTGCGCCAACTTTCAGTCTGTAACACTTGAGAAACTTTATCCAAGTTCGGCTATAGAAAAGCAGCGATCTTCTTGGTTCATGAACCCAACTCGGAACTATATCCATGGCTTGTCTTCACTGTGAACATTAAACTGGTGTATACCGTTATGGCAAGCTGAGCATCTTGAGTACATGTGTTCTGGCAGAGCAAATAATGCATTGCAGGAAAAATAATATGAGAACACAATGTATTTCCTATCCAAATATAGAAATAATTTCCTCCTTCACGTCAGTGTTGACCATCATACTAGTACCTTTTATCCAAATATAGCAATCCAAATTTCCAAATTAGTCGACAGCATGTTCAAAAAACCCCACCCTCCTGGATAGAAAAGAGGATTCTAGGAACATATTGTGCGTGTTTTAAAATTATGTGTTAGGATGAGAAGGAACAACGGTAGCGTCTCACCAAGGGCGCAGAAACCTGTAGGGTCCTCACTCTTTGGGCACTGCAAATGAAACACACTAAATTCAGTAGGAAGAAAAATGCATCAACGGCGGCGGCTGCCATCCTAGGATTACCCGCGACCAAGGGACTTGGATTTATCGGGGATGGATGAAGAATTCGTACCTGGTTCTCCATGAGAAAACCCCATGCAATCGCCGAGAGGGGGTGTTATCTGAACAAGAAGACAAGGGAGAAGGGGATTCTGGCCCAGTGAAATATTGCTGCTTCGTCCGTCCAGCTTACTGCTAAAGCTAGAAAGGTGGGGCGTTTGTGATTTGACGGCTCATTGGGCATTATTGTGGCGCTACGACCGGGGTGTGTCTACCATGCAGTTGTGGACTCTAATTTGGTGCATATGGCACGTGGACCCCGTTTCCAGATGCCCCACATATCAGCGAAAGGAAGTAGAAACACAGGAGTAACTAGTTACACATAAATATATTTTTGACAAGGAGATACTCCCTCTATAAGAAATAAAAATATCTTTTATATGACAACTTCATACATAAGAAAAAACAAGGGGAATATATATAACATGTATAATTATAAAAAAAGCAGAGTTGTTTTTAACACAGTATAGACGAGTTGGTGATGATGGTGTGCCTGCCATCCTGCAATATAGGTCATCTGATTAATATCTGATGGATAGGAAGGAAAGTAGGGCAATTTTGCAAAAATGTACCAATACACCTCTCCACATTTGCAAATAAGGCTTTCCCTCGTTCATCCTTTTCTCTCACAAGATAAAATACTCATACAAATGCATCTTGATGTTACGTGCAACGCACGGGCATTATGGGGGTTCAGCTGAGAATATAATAATCAGACATGCTCATGGTTCTGGACTTTGGGCCACAGTCCGGTGGGCCTACATGTTTGGGGTCCCATGTGTTCTACCTCAGCGCTTTTCATATTGCAAGCGATCGGTACGATGTTGGTTTTAGATGTTGTCGCAAGGTGAATTCAAAAAATTGAATAAAGCACGATAGCTGTAGGAATGAAATCGAACGACAGTTCCTAACCAGCAATCAGAGTTGCAATTCTATCAACGATATACCATGTGATAAATAATATTGTCATACTACTTATACACACAGGACACTTGTTTCACCATGCCAGATTATTACATCAAAATATCTCGGAGGATAGATTAGTTCGGCAGTTGCGTGATGCTACTTAAGAATTTCAAAGTTGATTTGGATCAGCTCTCCTTGCCGAGAAAGTTCGATTTTGACATCATCCCCTACCGCAAGATATGATTTAGATTTGAACCTTGACCATCCTTTAGCATCAATCATCATGTGACCATCCTTTGTACTTAGGGTATATTGAGCAGGTTCATTCACATCAAGGCTGCACATGGTAAGAGAAACTTGGCCACGGTCGCCCGGATTGTTGAACGACTCCCTCGTTGCTCTAGGAATTCTCTGTTTGCAAACAAGAAGACATACACAAACATTTAGATCAACACAGTGAATCTTGTGAAACAACATGCAAAGAAAAACTAATGAAGCACTTGGGCAGCCAATGCTTACCAAGAAGGTGGACATGTCGGTTTTTGTAAGGACTTTGGTATATGAAGTGCCAACTGCAGCCCAGTCTGTTGCCGGTGCAACTGCTTGTTCAGTTGCTGTTGCACGGGCCAGAGCAGATGAAAGTGCAAGTGTTGGTGCAGGTGTCGAAGACGTTGCTGGTACCCGTGCCGGTGCGACTGGTAGTGCTCCTGCTGCTGCTAGAGATCGTGCTCCTTCTAGAGCTGGTGTCGGTGTCGGAGCAGGTGTCGATGTCGATGCCCGATCCTACGGTAGACCAGCCTGATACGCTGACGCGATCGGTGCCCAATCCTCAGCTGGATCGGACTAAGCTGGTGCCACTATCAGTGCTAGAGCAACTACCGGTGCCCGATCCTTTGCTGAAGGTGGTACTGATGTGCGAGACAGCGACGATCATGTCTGGTCTACTATGATCAACTTTCTAACTTGACTAGGCTCTGTGACCATGATCCAGTTTTTTTCTTCATTTATTTTAAACGCGAGAAGGACTAATTGTGGCGTGCTTGTTAAACCAAACCACAGTTCATCATAGGGATTGAGCTTGTACTCAGACAACAGACTGATCTAATTTTTTCCAGTAATATAAGTGATGGACAGTACGTTCGTTACTGACACGACATAAGAAGTGAAATATGCAAAAATAGCCATCGTAGAGCAAACCAAATGGTTTATTCTGTGATGAATGTCACATGGAAAAATCTGCATCGTAAAATTGCAGGAAAAGAAAGAAAACATGACATTAAATCAATAAGATTTAGATAGTAAATCAATAAGATTTATTTGATATGACACGAGTGAATCCTTACCAGGAAATCACTGTGTTGAAGTACTAAATAGAAGATTGATCGTCCAACTATGCGTGGCATGTAGGGCCCCGCCTACTCCCACAAGCAGGATAGTCCAAAGGTCGTGACAAATCGTATGGACAGAACATCCAATGGACTGAAAATCATGGTGGTTGCGATAAACCTTGCAATGCATACAGATATTGGAGTGTAACCATAATTGATAAACCATCCTCACAAAAAAGATGATCTGGATACTTCAAAATATACAGACTGAATTGAGTGGACAGACATTAACATAGACTGTTCTCATGACTCACCACACACCAAAAGCGGCAGTACTAAACAATACAAGGTTCACAAACACAAATCAAGTACTGAACAATAGTACTTACTACAGACAAGCAGAGTTGCACTAATTAAACTCTGCAGACTATTTCTTGCCACCGACCTATGCGATGAACCCCGCATAACTGACTAGGCCATGGACTTCGTGAGAGATGTCTACCTGCACCATCACCATCTAGTCAATGTTGGAGAACCTAACAGAGTGGTCTTTCCACTCATAAACATGATGATGAAGACATGTCGCATCAGATTTGTCGGGAAGCTTTACAAGAACCACACCCTTCGTAATCGAAGCACAGCCAGGAAATTGTTGTGGTCAAGTACAACCTCGAGAACACTCCTCACAACAATGCTACAGGAAAACACTAGTTCAAGACACGTGGCGCAAAGGACACATCAGCTGGATAGTTTAGCAGTAGAACTCATCCTCAGGTCTTCGAGTTCACACGGCATTGGTCCGGATCCCTTTCTTCTGTGGTGGCTAGCCCTATTTATAGAGCGAGGCCTTGGTCCTCTTCCCAAATATTGAGCGGGAAGGGCGCCAACAATTGGCCATTTTGAAGGGGTACATCTAGTACACTTATCCTGGCTAAAGTCGGTCCTTGCCTGCCAAAGACTCTGACGGTGACGTCGGCTTGGGCTCCACGATGACCTCCATCCTGCCGTTCTGCTGGTCTTGGTCTCGTTGCACTGAAATGGTTGCCTTTGCTTGATACTCTCGCCTATGCTTGCCCTCTTTGCACCAAAGAGGAAACAAGGACTCTGCGCAGGCCGGCGCCCGCCTGGCTTCGTTCGTCATGGCTTGTGTCACGGGCACCTCCTGAGGTGCCCTGCCTTGATCTCTCCGCCTCCTCGCGAGCCAGCCTGACGAGGATGTGCCTGAGGAAGCTCCCTGTTGTCCGACCCGCGAGGCTTGGCCCCTCGCGAGGGTCTTGAGTATGTGTTAATGAATATGGGCCGTACTAGGCCACTCCTTGAGCCACGCCGTAGGCCGCAGGCAGGCAAGTCTGGGTACCCCCATTCCCAGAACGCTGACAGTAGCCCCTGGGCCCAAGGCGCGCCTGGACTTGGCTTAGCAGAGAAGCGAAGGGGCAAGTGCGAAGCGCCGCGGGCCCCAACAGCCTGCGACCTTGGGCGCCGCGTGGCGGTTGATTGGACATGGGCCTCCCTGCTGTCCCAAGATGCCTCGGCAACTGCACAAATTGACAAGTCCCTGCCTGCAAAACGGGTCATGATTACCTGTGATCGTGGAGGTCGGCGGTTGGCCTCCCCCGGCTATATGTACGGAACGGTGCGAGCCCTTCCAGTCCATCCCTTCCTGCTACTCCCCTTCTTCTTCCTGGCCGCTCGTCATCCCCATGGCCCCGCCGAAGAGGTTCTCGGCCGCGGAGAAAGGAAAGGCTCACCAGGAAGGGACTCGCTCTCCTCCGACCAAGCGTCATGTAGGCCCTCGCAAGCACCCTACGGCCCCCGCTGCGGCTTCCCGTGGCCGCTGAAGCAGTCCTCTGCACGGCGGAGGATGCTCGGCTGCCGACGAGAGGTATGTTGGGGCTGCGCGACCCCCCAGGCCGCGCTCCACTCGGTGGAGGTGCTGCCGGAGTTCGTCATGTGGTCGGCGGACCCGACCGGCACCTAGCTCCAGCTCCCCCGCTTCTTTGTAGGTGAACTTCCGGCTGGTGCCCCGGGAGGCCTTTGGCTTCAGGCAGATGGTTGCTGCAGCATGGCCTCCTGGGCTACTCTGGAGGTCTCCACTGCTAGGGAGGCGGCCTTGACCCGCGGCTAGCAAACGTTTGCCCGCGCGCACGGCCTGAGCCGACGGTGCACTCTACACTTTGAGTTCTACGGCGATGCCACCCTCTACGTGAGGGTGTTCGGTGAAGACGGCCACCGTGCTGGATGCTGCCCCGAAGACGATGACCGCGGACGTGCGCCCAGCCCCGGCGTTGGCCGGGATGAAGGTGGTGGGAGGCGCGCGGGCAGCGGCGCCCGAGGCCCGCCAAGCTTAGGTGACTCCCCATCGGACGGCAGCTCCTCCAGCGGTGGGTGCGACCTCCCCCCTTGCCGGCGAGCTCGCCTGGGAGAGGGCAGCAGGTCGGCCTGACATCGTGCCTTGGTGAAGTGAGAAACGGAATCCAGCTGAGCTCCGGAGGCAGTACGAGCCCATGCCGAGAGTTTATGCCGGGCAAGTCGTGCCCGTTTTGCTTTTCTTTCTTTCCTGCGCAAAAAGAAGGTAGTCTGGTGCCCCACGGGGGCGTGTTGAACTGTTGCTGTTTAATTGGCGCGTTGTTTCTACTGTTTCTGCGCTATGTTTTCGTTCCGCGTGTTTATGCGTGGAAATTACTTAGCTTGGGGGGGAAGCTCGTTGCGGTCCTCGCCTTCCAAGGCCAGGGCCTCGTCGTGCGCCTTGTGATCTGCAGGGGTTAGTCAATAGGGATAGTCTCCAGCCTTGGTAGCAGGGACGACCAACCCAAGTCCAGTGATCGTGTCGCGATGCCCGTGGGGCACGGACTGGGAGGGGTGCTCCCGCAGCAGACTCGGATAGGGAAGTTCCAAATCACCGGGGAAGAAAACACTCTCGAGGGTTCCCATGTTCCTCCCTGGTGAGACTTTGCACGAGAGAAAATGAAGCAAACAAGTGAAATGGACGAAGGGTCGCGAGCTCGAAACGGTAGTAGCTTTAGTAAAACTTCAAATAGAAATAGACAAGCCAACTGCGGAAAGCAAATGAAAGAAGCCGCGTCCGGCACCTAATCTAGTCTTCGACGTCTTCTCACCAGCGCGGAGCTAAGTGCTGCCACTGGGCGTGGGCGGGAGCCCCCGAGGCCCGAGGGCGGCCCTCCGGAAACTCCGGGGCGTGTACAGCCCCACTCATTATTACGTGAGAGTGTCACGGGTGGCGAGCTTCACAGGCGTTTGCCTTCTTCACAGGCACCAGGCATTTTCCCAAACGCAGCAACTTCATAGGCATTCGCCTTCTTCACAGGCACCGGGCCTTTTTCCAAAACGCGGCAACTTCACAGGCATTTGCCTTCTTCATAGGCACCGGGCCTTTTCCAAAACGCAGCAACTTCACAGGCATTCGCCTTCTTCACAGGCACCGGGCCTTTTCCAAAGCGCGGCAACTTCACAGGCATTCGCCTTCTTCACAGGCACCGGGCCTTTTTCAGGGGTAAAATCTTCGGAGGTGTTGAATGTTGCATGCGTTCTAGACAGGCACCCCCTCCTGGGTCTCCAAGCGCGCGGAGCCGGGCCTGGAAACATGAACAACCTTGAATGGGCCCTCCCACATGGGAGAGAGCTTATGCAGACCCTCCCTGGAGAGAACCCGTCTGAGAACGAGGTCCCCTACCTCAAGAGTCCTGGGACGGATGTTGCGGCAGTGGTATCGCCACAGTGCTTGTTGGTACCTTGCTGCTCGTAGCGCGGCTTCTCGGCGACGCTCCTCGCCCAGCACGAGATTCGTCCCTCGCATGGCGTCCTGCTGCGCCTCGTCGAACGCCAGGACCCGTGCGGAACGACGCCTGACCTCGTGAGGGAGAACGACTTCACCTCCATAAACCAGAAAGAACAGGGTGTCGCCAGTCGGCTTGGTTGCGGTCGTGTGGATGGACCACAACACAGATTGGAGCTCATCGTACCAGCCCCTGCCGTAGGCTTCTAGCTTCTTCTTGAAGGTTCTGGTTTTGAGGCCCCTCGGGACCTCCGCGTTGGCTCGTTCAGCCTGGCCGTTGCTCCGGGGGTGCGCCACCGAGGCATAGCATATCTGCGTTTCGAGGTTAGCACAGTATGTTTTGAAGAGATTGCTTGTGAACTGTGAACCGTTGTCGGTGATAATGCGGTTAGGCACCCCAAATCGGCTCACGAGGCCCTTGATGAACTTGGCTGCTGAGCCCGCGGGTATGGTGCAGACGGCTTCTACTTCGGCCCACTTGGTGAACTTGTCCACGACGACGTAGAGGTAGCGGTAGCCCCCTGGCGCCCGAGGGAACGGGCCCAGAATGTCTAGCCGCCAAACTACGAATGGCCATGAGAGGGGTATGGTCTGCAGTCCCCGGCCGGCTGGTGGATCTGCTTGGGGTGGAAATGGCAGGCCTCACAAGCCTTCACCAGCTCAACAGCGTTGTTGAGCGTTGTGGGCCAGTAGAACCCGTTGCGAAATGCCTTGCCGGCGAGGGTGCGCGAGGATGAGTGGTGCCCAGCAGCTCCTTCCCTTGCTCTCTGGGAATGCAACACAGGGACACGTCGTTCGGCCGCCTTCGGTAGAGCTCCCCATCCTTGACGCTGTAGGCCATGGCCTGCCGTGCCACGCGCTCCGCGTCCTCCTCCTTCTCCGGCAGGGTCCCTTGCGTCAAGTAGACCTTGAATTCTGCCATCCAGCATTCTTCCCGAGGCTCCAATGCCAGAAGCAGCCGTGCCCCCGAGGCCTGGCCGCAGGCCGGGGCTCCTGAGGCAGGTGGCTGAGGGAGTTCCTCACTAGGCTGCGCCGTGCTTGACAACATCGGCATCGCCAAGGGTTTGAAGAGCCGCTCCTCGAAGTCGCTCGGCTCCTGAGGTAGCCGCCTGGATGATCTCTTGGCGATGTCGTCAGCCTCCTGATTGGTACCGCGAGGCACATGCTGCAACTCCAGCCCCCAAAATTGTTTCTCCATCTTGCGGACCTCAGCGAGGTACGCTTCCATATGCTCATCCTTTTGCTCATACACTTTGTTGGAGAAGTTGACGAGGAGTTGCGAGTCACCTTTGATGGTGATTCGCTTTACTCCCAAGGCGATGGCTGCCCTCAAGCCCGCTATCAGGCCCTCATATTCTGCAATGTTGTTGGAGACCTTCTCCCCATGCTCGAAACAGAGCTGCACGACATAGTAAAGCTTGTCTTGAGTGGGGGATATGAGCACTGCACCAGCCCCTGAGCCCTGCCGCGCGAATGCTCCGTCGAAGTACATCACCCAACCATCTGGCACTTCACTCCCCGGGAGAGTGACCGGTCCTCGCCCAGTTTGAGCCCTGGCGCCTCTGTCCATTCCACCATGAAATACGCAAGCGCGGCCCCCTTAATGACCCTGGTAGTGCTGAACTCTAGCTGGAATGCTTGCAGTTCGATGTTCCATTCGGCAACCCTTCCCGCTGAATTGGGGCTCCTGAGCACCCTTTCCAGGGTATAGGCTGAGACGACCTTGATGGGATGGCCCTGAAAGTAGTGCCGTAGATTGCGCGAGGCTACCAACAGTGCAAGGAGTAGCTTTTGAGGCATCGGGTACCGTGCCCTTGCGTCCTGCAGCACCGTACTGACGAAGTACACCGAATGCTCGACAAGATTGAGGGTGCCGGCGTAGCCCGCGTCCTCCGGAGGCTGGGGCGCCTCCTGGGGCGGCGTGGCTCTCAGGCCTTGGTCGCCTGAAGGAGCCTCCTCTGGTCCTGGTCCGCTCTCTTGGCGGGGCTGATCTTTCTCTGCTGCGGTCGTGGCCTCTGCGAGGCCTTCCGTGCCCTGCTCTGCCTCGTCCGAGGGTGCGACGGCGGCCGAGGCCTGACGCTCCTTTCGGACTGCTACCAGGGCTGTGCTAGCAGAATAAGGGGTGGCTGCAAGGTAGAACACCAGGGGCTCCCGAGGGCGAGGGGCCACCATCACCGAGGGGCTGGTTAGGTACCTCTTGAGGTCTTGGAATGCTTTGTCGGCCTCTTCAGTCCGTTCAAAGGGGCCTTTCCTCTTCATCAGCTTGAAGAAAGGCAGCGCCCGCTCTCCCAGCTTGGAGATGAAATGCCCTAATGTGGTTACGTGCCCGGTGAGATTTTGCATTTCCCTGAGGGTCTTTGGCGGACTCATGTCCTCGACTGCCTTGACCTTCTCTGGGTTAGCCTCAATGCCTCTGTGCGATACGAGGAAGCCTAGGAGCTTGCCCGAGGGGACTCCAAATACACACTTCTCTGGGTTGAGCCGCAGGTCCACTTCGCTGAGGCTCTCGAAGGTTTTCTCCAGGTCTTGTATCAGGGTCTTCGCCTCCCGAGACTTCACCAAAATGTCATCCACGTAAGCTTCAGCATTCCTCCCAAGCTATCGCTCCAAAGCAATGTGCATCAACCGCTCGAAGGTTGCGCCTGCATTGCGCAACCCGAATGGCATGCAGGTGTAGTAGTATACTCCACATGGGGTTAGGAAGGCCGTCTTCTCCATGTCCTCCACCGCCATTTTGATCTGATGATAGCCCGAGAAGGCATCTAGGAAGCACAGTAGGTCACACTCGGCGGTGGAGTCAATGATCTGGTCGATGCGAGGAAGTGGGAATGGATCCTGCTGGCAGGCTTTGTTGAGGTTGGTGAAGTCGACACACATGCGTTCCTTTCCCCCCTTTTTTGGCACGACGACTGGGTTAGCCAGCCAATCTGGGTAGCGAACCTCGTGGATGACCCCTGCTGCTTCTAACTTGCGGGTTTCTTGGACGATGAAGGTGTGCTTCTCCGTGGGCTGCCGTCGTGCCTTCTTCTTCACAGGGCACACGTTGGGACACACATTGAGATGGTGCTGAATTACATCCCTCGGGACTCCCGCTAGCTGATTAGGTTCCCACACAAACACCTTCCTATTCGCACGCAGGAAACTGACCAAGGCCTTCTCTTGCTCAGGCTCGAGGTTGGTGCCAATCATGAAGGTAGCCCCGGTGGGCTCACACTCGTCGACCGGTACCTGCTTGGTCTCCGCCTTATCTTGGCTGAACAACTGCTTCTTCTTGGCCGGCGCAGCCCTTTTGGGCTCGGGGACGGCTGAGCCGGCGGGCTGCGTCACCGCCGCAGTCTTGAAGGCAAGGTTGAGCACTTGCAACGCATCCCCGGTGTCTCCGGACACGCTGAGGACGCCGCTACTCCCAAGCATCTTCATGAGGTTGTACGTTGGGTTAGTTGCGGCCATGTATCGGGCTAGTGCCGGGTAGCCGGGGATGGTGTTGTATGGGAGGCTGATGGGGGCGATGTCAAAGTCGATTAGCTCCGTGTGGAAGTTGTCGTAGGTGCCGAAGGTCACCGCGAGGCGTATCTGTCCCATGGAGCCGATGGAACCGCCTCCGACACCCAAGAAGGGTCTGCTAGGCTGAAGCCGCTCTGGCGGTATGTGGAGGAGGCTGAAGGCTTCCATCGAGAGCACACGGAGACCAGCACCACCGTCGATTAGGGTCCTGGTGACGGCCACCTAACAGATGGTGGGGCTGCACAACATTGGGAGCACGCCCGAGCAGGCTGAGTTGGAGGGGTGATCATCCAAGCTGAAGGCCAGATCGGCCTTAGGCGCCGCCCAACCCGGAGGAGTCCCATGCTGCGCGGAAGCGCCGCCTATTTGGCGGACTAATGGCTTGATGTGGCGGCCTGAAGGTGACGCCTGCGAGCCACCTAGGAGAGTTGTGATGGCTGGGGACGCCGGTGCAGCGTACTGGGCGAGGAAGAGGCCGCGCAGCTCCCCCCAAGAGGCCACAGAAGTCATTGGCAAGTGGAGCAGCCACATGCGCGGGACGCCAGTGAGGGCCATGGGAAACCAGTTAGCCATGACCCTGTCGTCGCCCCCGGCCTTGATGACGGCCTCCTCGTATGCCAGCAGGAAAGCCAGCGGATCAGCCGTGCCGTTGTAGCGCGGTGGCATCTCCGGCTTGAACTTGTTTGGCCACTGCACCTGCCGCAAGGCGGGGGCCAAGGCTCGGAGCCCCCCGGCCCCCTTGCTGGCGCTGGCAACCGGAGCGGGCGGCGCGTTGCCCATCATGAGGGCGAAGCGCGCTGTTGGCGGAGAGCGGGTCGGCGGAAGGGAAAGCTCTGGCGCACCCCTACCTGGCGCGCCAAATGTCAGATTTCGAGTTCTGGCAGACCCTCAAGGTTCGAACTCTGGGGTGCGCGTGGAGATCACACCTCCTCACGTCTCGTCGCCTCGCAAGGATCTAAACTACACGAAGAACAACACAAGGGACACGAGGTTTATACTAGTTCGGGCCACCATTGTGGTGTAATACCCTACTCTGGTTTGTGGTGTGGTGGATTGCCTCAGGGGCTGATGATGAACAATACAAGGGAAGATCTGCATGGCGAGGGGAGGAGTTCTTGTGGAGGTGATGCCTCTTGGGAAGGATTGAATCCGAATCCCTTTCTTCTATGGTGGCTAGCCCTATTTATAGAGCGAGGCCTTGGTCCTCTTCCCAAATATTGAGCGGGAAGGGCGCCAACAATTGGCCATTTTGAAGGGGAACATCTAGTACACTTATCCTGGCTAAAGTCAGTCCTCGCCTGCCAAAGACTCTAACGGTGACGCCGGCTTGGGCTCCACGATGACCTAAATCCTGCCGTTCTGCTGGTCTTGGTCTCGTTGCACTAAAATGGTTACCTTTGCTTGATACTCTCGCATGTGCTTGCCCCTTTTGCACCAAAGAGGAAACAAGGACTGTGCGCAGGCCGGCGCCCTCCTGGCTTCGTTCGTCATGGCTTGCGTCACGGGCACCTCGTGAGGTGCCCTGCCTTGATCTCTCCGCCTCCTCGCAAGCCAGCCTGACGAGGCTGTGCCTAAGGAAGCTCCCTGTTGTCCGCCCCGCGAGGCTTGGCCCCTCGCGAGGGTCTTGAGTATGTGTTGATGAAGATGGGCCGTACTGGGCCACTCCTTGAGCCACGCCGTGGGCCGCAGGTAGGCAAGTCTGGGTACCCCCGTTCCCAAAACGTCGACAATCTAGATACGGATGTATGAAATACTAAAATGTGACTTGATACTAAGACAAGAATTTTGGGACGGAGGGAATAGTTGAAAGTAACCTATAAGAAAGTGTCAACCTCTCTCATGTTTTGGTCAAAAGAGGAATTTAGAACTGTCATTTGCACACGAAAATCACATGCAAGATCACCCAGAAAGTTGTACTACTAGTACTAGTACTGCATGTTAGATGAAAAAACACGGTCAAGATCGAGAAAAAGATCGTCAAGAAGAGATATTACCAGGACTTGCTTAATGAGGGATCGCGGAGAGGGGGGCTTGAACAAGGTGGTTGCTTTGAGCTTGTCTACGGTAGTCTCGGCGGGGTGCTTGCGCTTCTTCGTACCATGAGCCTCGACAGTTTTGGCTAGAGCCATAGACATCACGCCGGCCGGTGCTCCAGCGTCCATCCAAGAGAGGAAGCTGAGAGAGAAGAGTGAAATGAGGAACGAGATGAGGGAGAAGCGAAGCGAGTGGGGGTTTTCTTCAAGAGAGGAAGCTGAGAGAGAAGAGTGAAATGATGGTTGCTTTGTCCGTCCAACTTACTGTTAGAAAGGAGGGGGTTTTGTGATTTGACGGCTCATTGGGCATTACTGCGGCGCTTCGATCGGGGTAGTTTACCGTGCAGTTGGGCACTCTAATACTACCAAGTAATTTAGTGCATGGCTGGTGGACCCCGATGCTGGTTGTCCCACATGTCGGCGAAAGTGAGTAATTTAGTGCATGGCTGGAGGAGGATCCGCACGGTAGGGCGTGTCCATTGTTTTTCTGAAGAAAAAATGATTACAACAAGCTTTTCCACTCTTAGACTAGGCACAATGGAGAGTAACATACACATATCCCTAGACTATGTTACTACCTCTATAGTGGGTAGTAACATAAGTGTGGTAACATGCAAAGCTTCATTTATTAGGTTATAGACTCATATTGCGTTGAGACATGTGATGTTACAGTAACTAGCTAAGTTACTCAAACTATCTCTCTCCTCATTAACTCGTTGCCACATAAGCAAATTTGTTGAGTTGGACTCGATGTTACTGCCGAAGTTACTCCCACTGTAGCTAGTCTTATGACGGAGGAGTGCGAAACACGGCAGCTACTTGAACATACACAGTGCTCCTACTACTAGGCATGTGCAGTGGTTCATACGTTAGTACTACATAATCTTGTTGCTAGTGTAGTAAGATATGACGATAATAAATGATGTTGTGCGCATGTCAACTATATGAATAGTAATGTAGTAACATAGTACCGCTTTTTCAACTGTCCGGTCGAGAATGAATGGTGAGATCAATGTTAACAGAACTAGGTCTACAATGCACGGAGAGTACGATGCTACAGTACTCCACGAAACATGAACCATATGAAGCACGAATCAATGTTAGGCAGGGTGTATGAAGGGTGCATGGGATGGGAGCAAAAGTTCCCTTCTCGGCCCACTTTTGGGTGTTTGGCGGAGTGTGTAACGGGTGCATGATTCCACACTAGTAGGTTAGCACAAATACACGAAGAGGGAAGGACTATATTGAGATGAGAATGCAACCAAACACACCCACACGCTTTGTGCTATAGTGACTGATCTGCATCGTCTGAGTTTGATCCAATGGTCATGTTGCGTTGACACATGGACATGCCCATGCAGAGGGTGCCTAAACACCACCGAAGTCCCTCTGCTTCTCGAGGCGCACGACATTGGTGATGCAGGGTGCAACCGCCCACAAAGCTCGCTCCCGGTCGACGGGAGCCAGCTCGTCAAAGATGGCGTCCAATGGCACGAATGGATTCCGGTGACGGAGCCCTAAGAGGATTCGCCTGGCAACGGTGCCGGCAGCCGGCAACCCCTCCTTGTCTAGATCCGCCCCCACCATCGCACGGAGACGGCTCAGCTCCTTGGAGATATAGGTCAAGAAGGAGACCAAGTCAGGAAGTCGTAGCTCGTTAAAGTCGACGGGATGGTCGAACGGGTTTAGCCCGACGACTGGCATGGTCGCGCTGGCACGACAATAGGCATCGCCCAGCCGCAACACATGCGTGGCCACTTGGTCCACCAAGTGGCTGAGGCAATCCTGGATCTTGTCACGATTGGCCCGCTCACTCTCCAGCTGGCACCCCTGACGGCCTATCATATCTCCCGCTTTTTGTAGCAACACCACCGATGCCTCGAGCATCTTTGTGGTGGACGCCTGCCGCTTTTGAAGCTCCGTGAGCTCCCGCACATAACAGAGGAGCATAGCACTCCTATCCTGCTTGAGCTCATGGAGCTCCACGTCCTTGGCCCCTTTCTCCGCATCCTTGGCCTGGAGCTCCTGTGTCAGGCACCTCACCTCAGACTCTATGATCTACTGCGCCGCCATGGCACCAGGTAGAAGCAATGGGGAGAGGAAGTGAAGGGGGCAAAACGGCTGAAAGGCAATGCAATCTACAGGAAGGCAGAGGGAGCCAGCCGAGGAGTGGGGAATCTTTTGGTTTTCACCATGGGAAAACACCAGTCGACAAATTCTCACATTAGGGAGTAGTGGGTTTTACAGGCGGAGTCATCATGACTAATTGCTGCCACGCTTGCTCCCGTTAATCAAAAAATTTAAAATCCTGCCTCGCCTGCTCCCGTCAATCAAAAAATTAAAAATCCCGCCGCACCCAAACACCAGAGTAACGCCGCGGTGGATATTTAAATTTACCTTCCGGCAAGGAGATAAGAAAAGGGGTGAATAAACAAATGTGGTGGCGGCCTAGCTAATCGGTCGCACTTGCCCAACTAGCTAGCCATCGTGCTTCACTGATGTACTCGGCGGGAAAGGTGGTCTTTCATGATTTGACGACTCATTTACTTGCTTTGGCGCTATGACCGAGGAGGACCCAGAAAACGCGCGGTAGGGCGTCCTACGTCTCGGCAAGGAAGAATATATGCGTGCCACATCTCGGCGCGGAGGAAAAAAGTGCGTGCAAAATATACTATATTAGACGTAGTACCTATAGTTCGACCTCGGGACCCAGCCAGTCAGTCGAAAACACCCCACTAGCCACACAGCTTCATCACACTAATGTGGCACGGAGGATAGGTTTGGAAAAATAGATGCATTATACTTATTGGATTGTTGTTGTGTTCTCGTGTGTGTGTGTGTGTGAGTGAGTGTGTGTGTGTGTGTGTGTGCGTGTGTGTGTGGTCATATGCTTGATACATACAAAGTTTTCTCACCACCATATTGTTCATCTTTTAAATTTGAATTTGCAATGAAAATCTTACTAGGGATACCATCAAATGTGAAATCCACGTTGAGATCACTATATCACAAACTCACTCTAATTCAAGAACTCGTCATAAATCAATTACCATGTTGTGATTACTATTTGCCAGGAAAATACGGGCATTGTAATACACATAGATTTGTTCGGCAATTTAAAAGATTCCTTCCGTATTCTCGAATGGTAGGACCCAACGACGTAACTGCCAGACCTTGGCTTTGTGTTGATCCTAAAAAACCGGGCTCGTGTCTTTCTGGTGGCGTGCGTGGTATGCACATTAGGCAACCCCAACCAGTCGATCCTCTGCGTTTCGATTCGAAATATCTGGAGGCCAGAATTCTAGCCCTAAAAAGTTCCCCTCATATCCCCGGTCCATAACGACTACCGATGAACAACGGAGGGATGCTTTAGTACCTAGAAAATGTTACCTACCATGTCGAGCACGGTTCAATTCCCTCGGTCGTCGCTCCCCAAGGTCACCCGTCAACTGCATTGCCTAGTACTACTACTACTACACCAGGATGAGCACAGAATTGAGCCCGTTTGTTCGTGCCTAGTACTTGAGTTAATATATTAGGCAATGCACTGGTACGGAGGGATTATCCTTTTACTCTGCATATATAACTTGTCTGAAGTCTAACTAAGCAAAATGTTTGACCAAATCCTTTCTTAAGAAATACAACAAGACAGATGTATCGCTTGAAAATTTATTGCATGATGCAGGTTATGATATTGTTTCGAATCCTGGATTTTAAATTTCAGAAAATCCAAAAGTGACCAGAAATTCATGAAACTGAGCATGGTCACGTGATATGGCAAAAATATTCCTTCGTAATTTTTTCTTCAATTTGAGACAAGCTGCTTATGACAAGTTGCACAAATGAAGAGCCAAGGTACTTTGGAACAAAGACCTGTCACGTTAAGGCGAACGCTTTCACTATTGAAACCATGGGCGTTTACGTGCCGCCATGAGTCCCGCTTCTCATCGGCAGGTGCCATCCGAGCAAGCGTGTGAGTCAACGGGAGGCGTGTGAGCTGACCGCTGCGCCGGCTGACTGGGAGGCGTGCGTGCAGACCGCTGTGCAGGCTCACCGGGTGGTGAGCCCTTTGAACGCTCCGCCGCCGACCTTCCTCCCAACTGCTCCCACTTTTAATGTCACCGGTGCCGCAGTTTAAAATCAACCCCGCACTACCCAGTATTGCTAAAATAATCTCTCTTCCTCTTCGATTCTCCTGTCATCTACCTCCAACCAGCCTGACCTAAACGTACGCCATGCCACATCACGATGGTCTGCCCTTAGTCTCCCAGTTTCCTAAGGAAGACACCAGCCGGAGTCTCAAGAACATAAGGCGCTTTGGGACGAGCTTGAACCGGCCTTGCGGGAAGATGCCTTGCCTGTCCCCACTCCCGTTCCGGCTCGCGTCGCCCCGACTGCGCCAGCGCCCATCCCCGTGGCACTGATGGGTTGGGAGCCGCACATTGTCGCCGAGCTTGATGCCACGGAGTTCCACAAGGTCCCCGTTGACTTTCACATGCCCGTGCACCTGCCAGCGCATGCGCCTGCGCGTGCACTAATGCGCACACCCGTGCTGGTGCCCGTGCACCTACCGACGCATGCGCCTGCGCGTGCACTGACGTGCGCGCACGTGCTGGTGCCCATGCACACGAATGTCTCTGCTGCGCCGTTGCCAGCGCCTGTCCCCACGCGGGTGCCAGTGCCCCCCTCAGCGGTATGGATGGCCGCCGTCGACCGCTTCCTTCCACCAACCCCAGTCGCCTCCCCCCGCGAGTTGACTCCCTCCTAGAGACCGAAGTCCAGAACATTATGGCCTTCATTGAAGCTAGGGCCAATGTCCAGGAGTACGCCAACAATAGCGCAAGACGCCGCTGTCACCATCGGTCAGTGGCCCGACGACACATAGAGCACGACAAAGGAGCCGCTTCCCACTGCAAGACGCCCCCGTCGCCGACGCGTAATCTAAATTTGCCAAGAAAAATGTTTGGATTGCCATGCTTAAAATCCAAATATTTATCATTTCCATTTATTTTAGATCGATCATTGTACGAATGTAAAGTCGGAGTCAGACTGAATGGAATCTATGGTTTGATCGATTGAATGTTCTACTAGAGCCGTATCAAATTAAATATAAAACGTCATCAAGCCACATGTATTCCTTCTCATCCAACGACCTATTTTGCTTCAATGTCGAGCGCTCAACACGTTTAGCGTGCAGTTAATTTCATGCCAAAAATAGTGCTAATCACATAATAACACGAAATAATATTCTACTTAATATCCGCATGCACTTAATATACTTCCAAATTAACGTGCATTGCACATACACATTGACTAGTGCTACTAGTATGTGAAATTGGTGCCGTAACTTGTGAACGCGTCCAGATATGGTCAACGGCAACATCGCCTGCGAGTTCTTCGTGTTTGCCTGTGCGTCTAAACGCAGAAGGGGAGGAGAGAGAGAGCACGCATGGAAATCCACCAGTAAGTGAAGGCAAATAGTATGTGCTAACGAGCTGGTCCCACTAATGTACTAAAAATAATATTACATGTTATCTATTAAATAGGCTATGGTAATATAAAACATTCCATGAACAAAGACTGGTACAACAAACATTGATGTTCTACGTATGTTGCCTATTGACGTGCGGCTTGAAGGCCATGGTCGCATTTTCGATCCTCGTCCTTTATTTGTTAATTTGTATATGGGTCCAAATTTGTTTCATGACAGATGGGCCCCTCGGTGTGTAGTTCATAGCACTTTAATTTGTGGGTCGAAATTTGTTCCATTCCAAGTGGACTATCGGTGTGTAGTTTTGTATCTTACTTGTAATAATTAAAGAGAACAACAGAGTATGTTGCAATAATACCATGGTGCAATGTTGAAGGCGAAAAAGGACGTGCGAGCGAGCGATGACCGAGCTAGAGGGAAATCAACTGGGGGCGGTGCAGGGGTTGCAACGGTGTTTGGAGTAGTTGTGGGCCGAATGCTACGAAAATATAATCTAAACCCACCGGAATAAATGCTTACACAAATTAATCCAAGGTTGGAGTCCCCCTCACAATGTAAATAGCTTCGGCTTTGCGAGGGATGGAGAGGTAGCTTCAATGTGTGGAAGATACGGCGTGAGGAAGCAAGGTCAATCGAGAGACATATAGATAGAGAGACAAAGTGAGTGTGGTCCGACATTCATTGAAAATATATATATGCTCTGGAGAGATATTGTCCGATTGAGCTTTTGGGAAGGGTGAGGGCTGTAAGATAGAGCTTGAGAGATGATCCAGTCATAGACATGTAGATATATTTTGTGCGTGGGAGGAAGCAAGGTCAATCGATTACATATATAAAGGGAGAGAGATTGAGCGAGTGTGGGTTGTCGTGTGATCGAAAGAGTGAGATGGGTTGGAGAGAGTGACCTAGATAGACAATGTGCGTGAGAGAGTATACAATATGAATATGTCGAATTGGGCGCAAACATGGAGATATATCGTTTGTGTCCGAGAAAGGGCGAGCTCAATCGAGACATACAAAGAGAGAGAGAGAGAGAGAGAGAGAGAGAGAGAGAGAGATTGAGCGAGCATGGCCTGCCATGAGGTCAAAAGAGTGGGGGCGGCTTGGATGGACTGACCTAGATAGACAATCTGCGTGAGAGAGTATAATGTGTGTTGGTCGAGGCCCGAACAGGGAGATATATCATTTGTGTGTGAAAGAAAACGTGGTTAATCAAGACTCAGATAAAGAGAGCGAGACTGAGCGAGTGTGGCCTGTCGTGCAGAAGAAAGGGTGAGACAGTTGAGGGAGTCCTGAATCATGGGGTCCTCGGAGAGCCGGCCTATGTGACATGGGCCGGACTAACGGATCGTGAAGATACAAGAACAGAAGGCCTCCTCCCGTGTCCGGATGGGATTCTCCTTTGCATGGACGGCAAGCTTGGCGTCCGTATGTGTAGTTTCCTTCCTCTATAAACCGACTTTGTACACCCCTCGTCCCCTCCGGTGCCTATATAAACCGGAGGGTTTAGTCCATAGCGGCAATCACAATGATATAGGCTAGACATCTAGGGTTTAGGCATTATGATTGCGAGGTAGATCAACTCTTGTAAACCCCTATACTCATCATAGTCAATCAAGCAGGAAGTGGGGTATTACCTCCATTAAGAGGGCCCAAACCTGGTTAAACATCGTGTCCCCTGCTTCCTTGTTACCTTCGATCCTCAGATGCACAGTTCGGGACCCCCTACCCGAGATCAGCCGGTTTTGACACCGACATTCGTGCTTTCATTGAGACTTCCTCTATGCTGTCGACAGAAGGATTGATGGATTGCCTTGTCATCAGAGACAGCATCACCTCCGGAGAAGCCCTAGCTTTAGGGCAAACCCTCCGACTAGGCAGCTTCATCATGGGCGCTCACCCGGCCGTTAAGCCAGAAGCACCCCAACTCATCGCCAAAAATCGCCTTCGCGTCGGCCCTGAATACTCAGACAAGATGGATCCGGCGGATATATTGGCCTTAAACGAACTGCTAGATTGCATCGCCGCCCTAGGGGTCGCAACCGACTATGATCGGATTGGGCTTAAACCCGATCGCAGAGAAATCAGATCTCTGTCGATCACCCATCATGTGGCAATCTTCGAGGAACAAGCCGACAATGACTCTTCTCCTACTTTCAAAACAAAGTATGTTTGGGTTTCTGAAACGGGAGAACTGGACTCCCTCTTCTGGAAGACACTTCCTGTCCTCCGAGCATTGAATTGGGCACTAAGCCTAGAAACGCACGGGATGCTCGGAGCCCAGGCCTATAACTCCAGAAATTCTTCAGAATCCAGACTTCTAAGTGGGTCAGGGTTCGGATTCGATCCCGCCCACCCATCTCAAGCAATATTCCCCAAGACACTTTGTTCCTCCAGACATAGGCGACTTAGTGTATGTGCGGTAGCAGCCTCAGGAAACAGTCCACCACTTTTGGGCTAGATTCCTACTTGTTAAAAACAATATCAAGGATTGTTGTGGCGACGACGCGATCTCGGTATTTTATAACAATTGCACGTGTGAGGGAATCCTTATCACCCTCAAACATCGTCGCATACTGCATTTTGCCGATTTGGCACGAATAGTAAAGAAGTACTGCGCAATGGAAAGCGCCTAGAAAACCCAGACAGCCCACTGGGAACCGCAGGCCTTTAGGTTATCCCCCGGACGAGCAAAGAGGATGCACCACTGCGGAGCACCCAATCATCATCCCGTGGACAAGAAAGTCAAACCCATTACGGGGCATAAAACTGTCCTCGAGGAATGGCTTGACAAACCCTGCAAAATTCACATGACGCCAGACAGAGAACCAACGCATAGCCTTCGAGCATGTTGGATACTCCAGCAGGTGGCCAAAAGCGGCGAGGGTCTCCTCATTAAGTACACTCCAGAGAATTATTCTTTGGAGGATAATGATCCCGAAGTATTCACAGTCTTTGAGACCTTTTCCTCGAATAATCAGTGCAAGAGAGTGCTCCGCAACCTTGCTGAAGTCTGCCACATGGCAGTAGTAAATCCTTGGAACGACACGACGATCACTTTCAATGCCGATGACGAACCAAGAGCTCGCTCAGTCCGGGCACCAGCCGCTCTGGTCCTAAACCCAATAGTAGATAGCTTTCGGCTCACTAAAGTGCTCATGGACGGCGGTAGCGGACAGAACCTCATTTACGAGGACACGCTCAATAAAATTCAAATGGACAGGAGTCACATTGAGCAAAGTAACACAACCTTTCACGGTATTATCCCTAGTCAAGAAGCTAGATGCTCGGGAAAAACCAAACTCGATGTTGTATTTTGCACGCCGGAGAACTATAGGTTCGAAGAGTTACTCTTCCATGTGGCACCATTCAACAACGGGTATCATGCTTTGCTAGGGCAAGACGCATTCACACGCTTCCAAGTCGTACCCCATTACGGATACATGAAGCTCAAAATGTTTGGGCCCAATGGAATTATCACTATCACCAGTGATCCGGACATAGCACTCCGTACCGAAAACAAAACCGCCTCTCTGGCCCTTGAGGCATTATCTGAGGCCCTTGCGGCCGAGGAATTGACCACTCTACGTTCCACAGTAGACATGGACAATGTAATCCTCGATAAGAGACCCAAGTCTACCTCCTTCAAGCCGGCAGACGAAATAGTCAAACTTCAAGTCCACCTAACGGATCCCAATAAAATAGCTTTCATTGGGGCACAGCTGGACCCGACGGTGGATGCCGCATTACACGCATTCCTGCATGAGAACTGGGACATTTTTATCTAGCACCCTTCAGATATGCCAGGTATCCCATGAAGACTGGCCGAGCATAGTCTCAACATACTGAAAGGAGACAAACCAGTCAAACAAACTCTGCGCCGATTCTCCGAACCCAAACGACAGGCTATGGGGGAGGAGCTAGCCAAGTTGCTCGAAGTCGGGCTTATCAGAGAAATCAAACATCTGGACTGGCAAGCAAACCTGGTCATGGTACCTAAGAAGGATAAATCCTGGCGCATGTGTGTCGACTTCAAAGACCTTAATAAGGCCGGCCCTAAGGACCCCTTCCCACTACCTCAAATCGACCAGATTGTTTACAAAACCGTAGGGCATGATTCCCTGTGCTTCCTTGATGCATACTCCGGATATCATCAAATCAAGATGAAAGAATCCGACCAAGCCGCAACGGCATTCATCACCCCGTATGGGCCCTTCTGCTTCAACACTATGCCTTTCGGACTCAAGAACACCGGTGCAACCTACTAATGCATGATCCAAACATGCCTGGAAAAACAGATCGGCAAAACTGTGGAGGCTGAAAGTGCTAGTTATCGACTAGAGGGGGGGTGAATAGGCGATTTTTATCAAAGTCTTCAAAACATGGAAGTTTCGAAGACAAACAATAGAAATGACCTAATTGATATGCAGCGGAAGATAAACTACAACAAGCTAGCCATAGTCAAGTATGCAATAGTGTTAACGTATGAAGACTAATAGCAGCTAGGTAGTAAGGATCAGGATGGAAGATAGTATGAAGCCAATCAACAATAGTAGTCAAGCAATGAAGTCAAACAGATAAGACAGATAAGCAATGACTTCACGAAGACAAACTCAAAGTAAAGGAGGGAAGGGATAGAACCAGTCACTTGTTGAAGACACAGGATTTGTTGGACCAGTTCCAGTTGCTGTGACAACTGTACGTCTGGTTGGAGACGCTGAGATTCAACTCAGAAGACCGCGTCTTCACCTTATTCCCCTTGAGCTAAGGACACATAGTCCTCGCCCAATCACTCTGGTAAGTCTTCAAGGTAGACTTCCGAACCTTCACAGACTTCGTTCACCGGCAATCCACAATGACTCTTGGATGCTCAGAACGCGACGCCTAACCGGCTGGAGGATACACAGTCCTCAAGTGTAATAAGTCTTCAGGTCACACAGACAGAAAGACTTCAGTGATGCCTAACACTCTTTGGCTCTGGGTGTTTGGGCTTTGTCCTCGCAAGGATTTCTCTCTCAAAGGCTTCGAGGTGGGTTGCTCTCAAAACAACAAAAGCCGTAAACTAACTCTGAGCAGCCACCAATTTATGGTGTAGGGGGTGGGCTATTTATAGCCACAAGGCAACCCGACCTGATATGTCCGAAATGACCCTGTGTCACTAAGGAACTGACACGTGTTCCAACGGTCAGATTTCAAACACACATGGCAACTTTACTTGGGCTACAAGCAAAGCTGACTCATCCAGCTCTGGATAAGATTTGCTCTCATTATCTTCGCTCGAAGACATAGGATTTGGGTTGAGCATCACTTCAGTCACTCTGACTTTGTTCACTTGGACCCCACTTAACAGTACGGTGGTTCCTATGACTCAACAAAGAAGAAAAGGAAACAACGAAACAACTCAGTCTTCGCGCTCCATAGTCTTCACTCAATGTCTTCTCATGTCATAGACTTCAGTGTGAATATCTTCACACACCACCATTGTCTTCAATGTCTTCGTACATTTTTAGGGGTCATCTCCGGTAGGTAAACCGAATCAATGAGGGACACTCCCTGCGTTATCCTGCAATTCTCACAAACACATTAGTCCCTCAACCAACTTTGTCGTAAATACTCCAAAACCAACTAGGGGTGGCACTAGATGCACTTACAATCTCCCCTTTTTTGGTGATTGATGACAAACTGGTTGAAGTTTTCAACGGGAAAGAAGTATGTGAAATTGTAAAGGGTAGTGTATTGTCTTCATAAGTGGCATGGGCTGCCCCTGAAGATGTGCATATAAATAATTTGCTTTTGGAATGCAAATGCACATGGCAGGTTGTACTTGTGGAGATCCACTTCAACTTATGAAGATAATTCATCATGCACGAAATGATATAACTAAGAGAATGACATGCATAATGAAAAATGGACGTCTGCAAAATGATCTAAGTGCGGATTGATCTAAGTGCGGAAGTTATCATCGCACATGAAAGAGCAAATAAGTAGCAGACGACCATCGAGTTTAAGTGTTACAACTCAAAGAACGAAATGTATCAAAAGCAAGAGTTGTAAACACTAGGCAAAATATAAAGCAACCGCCCATATGAACCCGCTTGAAGACTATCAAACTCATACGCTTCTCCCCCTTTTGTCAGTAATGACCAAAAGGTTTGAAGACATAGAGCATCTACTCGTCCTCATGAGGAGTAGTTGAAGCAGCAGGGTTGTCGTTGTCGTTTGGCGGTGCAGACGAACTTGGTGCAGTGTCGATGCGTGCAGAAGTAGGGGGTGGTGAAGTAGCATCATATTCATCATCGATCACATTGGCATTGATAGTTGCCGCGGAGGAAGAATAGTCAGAGTCTTCCAGAGATGGAGTTCTTCATAGGACAGCATTCCGTGGAGGAGTGGAGTCAAACTTGAATCTTTCAGTGAAGCCATCGTCTTGAAGGTCTGCTTCAGCACTAAGCAGGGTCAAACTCTTCCACGATCGCCACCAAGTTTCGCGAGTGACAAATGCATTCTTGGTGGCAAGGTTTTGAATGCGATTTACATCCACCAAGAGGCTTTGCATCTGACACTTGAGCCAAAAATGATGCTTATCTTGTTTCTGATGCAGGTCCACAAGAAGTTCTCGGTCATTCAGGACCCGAGAGCGCTTCCGAGGCCTTTGAGCAATCGTTCTCGCTGTAGCTTCAGTTGGCGCACGATGAGGTAGACAAATGTTTCCAGCCATCGGATAGACACGCATGACAGCTTGGACACCTTCCATACGCTGAGTGAAGCTTTGATGTTCAGCATTTTGAAGACAAAGAGGCTTCTTGGCAGGTTCAGGGTATATGGCTTCAACTGACATATCAACCTCTGGTAGGAAGATCACATGATTGCGAGTAGAGGGTTGATAGTTGACAGCAGAATGTTGCTTAATGAGGCGCATGACCCATGGAGCATAGAATTTCAGTCCGAAGAGGTCAGATCCAAATGCATCCAGTTGCCTGATGAAGAAATCTTGCGCGTTGAAGCTGATGCCATTGAGGATGTAAAAGACCAATGTCTTCATGGCTCCTTCAAGTTTTGCAGCTAATGAATGTCCTTTGATAGGCCATAGAGTCCGCCTGATGATGTGATATATGGTGCGCGGCAGATACTCAAGGTCATCAACAAAGAACTCCTTTGGGTATTCAGCGTCATGAGGCAATGGCTTCATCATGCTCAACATCTAGCTCATATTGGGTTCAGGCTTATGGAAGATGCTCTCCAGTGCATTGCGGTGGTTTTGACAACCAGGTTCATATAGCTCTCCTGGAGTGGATAGGCATGTAAGCTCAATGATGTCGAGAGCTTTGGCTTCATGATGAACATTTCCTGTCATCCACTCGAGAACCCATGTCTTCGTATCTCTGTTATAACCGTGAATGTGGAGCGTAGCATAGAATTAAAGCAATAGCTCTTCATTCCAATGTTCTTTGTCTGTCACAAAGCTGAGCAGACCAGCATCATGAAGGCAGTCAAGTGCTTCTTCTAAGCATGGCAGTCCAGCAATGGCTTCAGTGTCGAGGCGCATATGAGGGAAAATGCGCCCTTAATCATACAGAACACAGGAGTAATAGCTTCATTGCTGATGACTCCAGAAACAATCTGATGATATTCTTCGCTTTGTGTAGGGGTTCTTTGAACTATCAAAGAATGTGTTGTGGCTTTTGAAGCCATTTGCATTGAAGGACCCGACAGATGTGGCAGTACCTGGAAACCTTGGCAGTCTTGGCTTTGGCTTCTGGACCTGAGGCCTATGCTCAACGTGATAATCAAACTGAGGACCAGAGACAGTAGGCGGAGGGACCAGAACGGGCCATCTTACTGTGATTAGCTCGCCATGGTTGTATGCTTGCTCAATTGTATAGGGCCTTGGTGGCGGAACAGGAGCAGTGGCAGCAACAGTGGCTTCGGGCTGCACAACAGAAGCTTCAGGAGCATTTTCAGCATTGACTTCTGGTATGGGGCTTGGGACAGGCTCCACATTAGCTTCAGCCATGACTATGTCATCGGCTTCATTGGTGTTGGTGGTGGCAGCCTCAAGGTTTTCAACCTCCACTTGATGAGCAGGAGGGTCAGGCACAGACACGTTCACATCATGAACAGCTTATTCAGGAGTGGGGGGGTAGGGACATGTTCTTCTTGAAGTTCGTCATCGACTGATGCAGCCGGGTTGTCTTTAGCAGCTGGGGCTTCGGACACGGAGACATTCACAGTTGGAGTGGCTTCTGAAAATACTTGACGTGCAACAGGTTGGTGGTGCACTTCTCCTTCTGGAACGCTTGGAAGAGGGACTTGAGGCCTTGGTCCTTTGCAAAGCCTTTGTAATACAAGCGACGCCTTTGGAGATGGAGTAGGCAGGTCCTCATCCTCTTCAACTTGCATGGATGGTGTGACCTGTTGTTGGGGAGTACTGGGGGAGTCTTGTTGTTGCGGGCAATCAGCCCATGAAGCATCCTGAGCAATTGGCGTCAGAGGACGACCAATACTGATGATTTCGCTGTTCGTGACAACAGGCGATGATACCACATTGTATTCAATTTGAGGAAGAACTTCATCATCTTCAACATTGTCGTGATGACCAATGTCTTCAGCAGTGATGGGATCAACTGCTGGAATCTCTTCAGCTTCAGGAGCCTCTGTGGAAGCAGGCTCATGAACAGTCATTCATAGTTCTTGGGTAGCGGATGCACGATGAACCACTAATATGGGTTCAACAACAAGGGGCTCTGTGGGAGCAGTCCGATTCTTCTTGGTCTCGCGCTTCTTCTTGGATGGAGCAGCATTAGAGGCTTCGGAGGTTTTCCTTTTTCTGGCTTCAGCCTCTGCAGCCCTCGTCTTCTTCTGTTCTGAAGCGGTTGACGTGACCTTTGGCTTCGAGCCAGTCATGCTGCTTGGGAAGACAATACGAGGTTCATCTTGCCTTGAAGGTGCAGACTGGATAGTCGATTTCTTCTTCTTTGCAGCCATCCTGGGGTCAAAGCAAGGACGACCAAGAGCCTTGCACTTTTCAGCCTCATTGTAGGCAAGCACACACTTGTCAGCCAGATTTTTATGCGCTCTCTGGAGCCTCGAGCTTCTTCATGCTTCTTGTGAAAGGCTTCTTTGAGCTCGTGCAGCATGATCTTGAAGTTCTTGACATCTTGCACGTTGAGCGTGGCCACATGCTTCTTGAACTGAGCCTTTTCATAGTCAATCTTGTTCTTCAGTTCGACGATGCACTGAGCAATAGCTAGCTCAGAAGCAATGGCGCCATTAAAGGCGACGCTGAGGCCAATTGGAAGTTGCAGATCATCAAAGCTGAGATTTGGTGTGTCAAACCACTCATCAATGAAGTAATGGATGATTGCCATGTCAAAGAGAGGCAAGTTGTTGAAGATCTCTACTTCTTCCTTGCTCTTGATCAGTTGCTCAAGAGCATCATCTGCAAGGTCATTATCGCTGGACAGATCAATGTGCTCTTCACGCAGAATAGCAGCAGGAGTCAAAGCCTGATGAGTACTCTTGACGTGTTTCTTTTTCTTTTCCATCTTATTGGAGATGCGTGAAAGATCTTCAGACTGCACACTGTCTTCAGGAGGTGCAGTGGCCATAGGCTTCACACGAGAAGGTTTCGGAGGTGCAGCTGATGTTGAAGCCTTAATCTTCTTTGGCTTCTGAGGCCTTGGAGGAGGAGCTGGGGCTTCATCAGAATCAGCATCATTGTCAGAATGATCCACTTTGGCACCTTGTACCAAGACGTATGAGATGAGGCCATCAAGGTTTGCAAAGGGGCCAATTCTATTTTCTTCAGCTTCACGTGTGCCATCAACACGGGGAGCAGAGGGACCAGGATTGAAGTCGAATCCCCATGACTTCTTGTTTTCCTTTGCCGAAGCCTTAGCATACTGGAAGTTGCGCTTGAAGAGACTGTCGTCACGACACCAGAGCAATGATGATGGGTCGGCATCTTCAGGCTGTGGTCCACGGACCATGCAAGGATAGAATTCTTGCGCAATGGCTTCAGCTTTGTTCTTGGGGGGAAGGCCTCGATAGAGAATATCACCCCAAGGGCTCTTGATAGCATTCTTCTCAGCATACTCCTGGGTCACGAATTTGTACTTGAACCATTGTTCAGCCCAATAGCGTCGAATCCATTGGGTTCATGTCTTGCGCTGATTATAATCCTCTTCAGGATCTGTTTTGTTGATTTCTGCAAGATCATCAGGCAGATCCTTTGATGTTCCCCCTCGACGCTATCTACCACCCTTCCTTACAGATTTCTCTGTATCCATGAACTTCAAACTGAATGGTTTCAATATGTTGAAAGGCTTCAAAGGCTTTCGCTTGCTGGTCAGAGAGGAACTGGCTTCGGGAGATTCAATGTGTTGCTGTAAGAACTCTGCAAACGAATGCAGACTATGAGAACCTAGGGATTCTCCCACGGACATGTACCTGTGACAGCATTAGAGATGCGAGGGAAGGGGAAGAGGTCATATGCATTCTCAGAAGAGTTTGAAGATAAATCAGTTTGAAGACATTGACCTCATGTTGCAAAGACATTCACTTATATGTTGAGAGTCGGTTCCAGATTTGTACGAATCTGTGAATAAGTACAAGTGAGGAATCTAACTAGATATGAAGCTTAAGTGAATATACTAGGCAGGATGAGATGCAGACAGAGTAGATCTAATTTTGTATAGACAGAAACCAATTTTGGTAAATTGGATGAATCATTGAGGATCAAAAAGATGGTAAAAATAGAGTTATATTTACCACATGATGAACTGCTAGATGGGATGAAAGGAGACCGAGCAGTTCAATCCACTGTGCCCTAACTTGGCGACGGAGGACACCTACGGCGGCGGCGGAGAGGACGATGCCCGCGGCCGGCGTGAGGACGGCATCGGAGAAGTCGCGACAGCTAAGTGCTTCGTCAACAGCGTCGTCGAGAGCTAGCGGTGGCGCTAGGGTTTTGACGAGGTTGAGAGGTGGAGGAAGGTTTTCTTGACCGGAGGGGACACGTATTTATAAGTAGGTGTGCGGCACAGCGCAATTACGCAGGTGCCCCTGTCTGTTCACATCTGTGGGACACGTGGCAAGAATGCAACATACTCAGAGTTGTCCCACGTTCCCACGCCCACCAAGTTTGTCGGATGGTCGTTCCGGCTTCTCCGAATTTCAACAATAAAGATGAATCAACTCAACATAGTGAAGTAAATCATGAACATAAGTTGAAAGTTGAAGACAAATCAAATGCGAATGTATTCAACAATAACACCATGAGTGAAACACTTCAAACCAAGAAATTTGGTGGTGGCGTTACCCACCATATAGGAAGTATTAGACCCAGACACGGCGCACAATTATCGTGGCGCTCGGAAGTCAAATTCCATGTTAATGTATTCACACTCAGAATGTAAGTCTTCATTGATTGAAGATATACTTTACTTCGTGTGTTGCACATCTAAGTCATCAACATGCATAAGTGTTAGGATGTGTGCCTGATCACAGGACATTTGAGGATTCCAAGATATTTAGCTCACACCGTAACTTGCAGAACCTTTTCTCATCCAAGGGCTTTGTGAAGATATCTGCGAGTTTCTCTTCAGTGTTGACGTGAATGATGTCAATATCTTTCTTCATAACATGATCTCTGAGAAAATGATGACGAATTTCAATGTGCTTTGTCTTCGAGTGCTGAACTGGATTGTTGGCAATCTTGATGGCGCTTTCATTGTCGCAGAAGAGAGGGACTTGCTTCAGATTGATGCCATAGTCCTGGAGAGTTTGCTTCATCCACAGAAGCTGAGCACAGCAAGATCCAGCAGCAATGTATTCAGATTCAGCAGTTGAGAGTGATACACAGTTTTGCTTCTTTGAAAACCAACAGACAAGTGATCGTCCCAGAAAGTGACATGTGCCTGATGTAGACTTGCGATCGACCTTGTCACCAGCATAATCAGCATCCGAGAATCCAACCAGATCAAATCTTGAGCCCTTTGGATACCATAATCCGAGTGTTGGGGTGTAAGCCAAATATCTAAGAATTCGCTTCACAGCTAAGTGATGTGATTCCTTTGGTGCCGCTTGGAATCGAGCACACATGCAAACACTAAGCATAATATCTGGCCTAGATGCACATAGGTAAAGTAAAGAACCAATCATGGAGCGGTATACCTTTTGATCGAACTCTTTACCATTGTCGTCAGGACCAAGATGATGTTTGGCTGGCATTGGCGTCGTGTAACCTTTGCAATCTTGCATGCCGAACTTCTTCGGACATTCTTTGAGATATTTTTCTTGAGAAATGAAGATGCCATTTCTTTGCTGACAAATTTGAAGACCAAGGAAGAACTTCAGCTCACCCATCATGGACATCTGATATTGCTCTTGCATCATGTATCCAAACTCATCACTATACTTCTGGTTGGTGCAGCCGAAGATTATGTCATCCACATATATTTGGCACACAAACAGTTCACCATCATATGTCTTCGTGAAGAGAGTGGGATCTAGGGATCCTGGTTTGAAGCCTTTGCTCTTCAGGAAGTCTTTGATTGTATCATACCAAGCGCGAGGAGCTTGTTTGAGGCCATACAGTGCTTTGTTTAGTTTGTACACCATATCAAGATGTTTTGGATCTTCAAAGCCAGGTGGTTGAGCAACATACACTTCTTCTTCAATCTTGCCATTGAGGAAAGCACTTTTCACATCCATTTGATATAGCAAGATGTTGTGGTGATTAGCATAGGCTAGCAGTATGCGAATAGCTTCAAGCCTAGCCACAGGAGCAAATGTTTCATCGAAGTTAATTCCTTCAACTTGAGTATATCCTTGTGCCACTAGACGTGCTTTGTTTCTGACGACTTGACCATGCTCATCTTGCTTGTTCCGATATATCCATTTAGTGCCAATAATGTTATGCTTGCGAGGGTCAGGGTGTTTGACAAGTTCCCAAACATTATTCAGCTTGAACTGTTGAAGTTCTTCTTGCATGGCTTGAATCCATTCAGGTTCCATAAAGGCTTCAGCAACTTTCTTGGGTTCAGTTATTGATACAAATGAAAAGTGCCCACAGAAATTTGCTAACTGTGTTGCCCTTGAGCGAGTAAGCGGACCAGGTGCATTGATGCTATCAATTATCTTCTCAATTTGTACTTCATTGGCAACACGAGGATGAACTGGACGAAGACCTTGCTCATGCTGATCATTGTCATCATTGGAAGGATTGTCTTCGGTCTGAGCATTGTCTTGAGGTTGGTTTGGTGCACAAATGATAAGTTCCTCTTCAGGTTGTGCTTTAGAGGGCATGATTTCACCGGTTCTGAAAGTGCTAGTTATCGACTAGAGGGGGGTGAATAGGCGATTTTTATCAAAGTCTTCAAAATGTGGAAGTTTCGAAGACAAACAATAGAAATGACCTAATTGATATGCAGCGGAAGATAAACTACAACGAGCAAGCCATAGTCAAGTATGTAGTGTTAACGTACGAAGACTAATAGCAGCTAGGTTGTAAGGATTGGGATGGAAGATAGTATGAAGCCAATCAACAATAGTAGTCAACCATTGAAGTCAAACAGATAAGACAGATAAGCAATGACTTCACGAAGACAAACTCAAAGTAAAGGAGGGAAGGGATAGAACCAGTCACTTGTTGAAGACACAGGATTTGTTGGACTAGTTCCAGTTGCTGTGACAACTGTACATCTGGTTAGGGAGGCTGAGATTCAACTCAGAAGACCGTGTCTTCACCTTATTCCCCTTGAGCTAAGGACACCTAGTCCTCGCCCAATCACTCTGGTAAGTCTTCAAGGTAGACTTCCGAACCTTCACAGACTTTGTTCACCCGGCGATCCACAATGACTCTTGGATGCTCAGAACGCGACGCCTAACCGGCTGGAGGATACACAGTCCTCAAGTGTAATAAGTCTTCAGGTCACACAGACAGAAAGACTTCAGTGATGCCTAACACTCTTTGGCTCTGGGTGTTTGGGCTTTGTCCTCGCAAGGATTTCTCTCTCAAAGGCTTCGAGGTGGGTTGCTCTCAAAATGACAAAAGCCGTAAACTAACTTTGAGCAGCCACCAATTTGTGGTGTAGGGGGTGGGCTATTTATAGCCACAAGGCAACCCAACCTGATATGTCCGAAATGACCCTGTGTGACTAAGGAACTGACACATGTTCCAACGGTCAGATTTCAAACACACACGACAACTTTACTTGGGCTACAAGCAAAGCTGACTCATCCAGCTCTGGATAAGATTTGCTCTCATTGTCTTCGCTCGAAGACATAGGATTTGGGTTGAGCATCAGTTCAGTCACTCTGACTTAGTTCACTTGGACCCCCACTTAACAGTACGGTGGTTCCTATGACTCAACACAGAAGAAAAGGAAACAACGAAACAACTCAGTCTTCGCGCTCCATAGTCTTCACTCAATGTCTTCTCATGTCATAGTCTTCAATGTGAACCTCTTCATACACCACCATTGTCTTCAATGTCCTCATACATTTTTAGGGGTCATCTCCAGTAGGTAAACCGAATCAATGAGGGATACTACCTGCGTTATCCTGCAATTCTCACAAATGCATTAGTCCCTCAACCAACTTTGTCGTCAATACTCCAAAACCAACTAGAGGTGGCACTCGATGCACTTACAATCACCCCCTTTTTGGCGATTGATGACAAACTGGTTGAAGTTTTCAACGGGAAAGAAGTATGTGAAATTGTAAAGGATAGTGTATTGTCTTCATAAGTGACAAGGGCTCCCCCTGAAGATGTGCATATAAATAATTTGCTTTTGGAATGCAAATGCACATGGCAGGTTGTACTTGTGGAGATCCTCTTCAACTTATGAAGATAATTCATCATGCACGAAATGATATAACTAAGAGAATGACATGCATAATGAAAAATGGACGTCTGCAGAATGATCTAAGTGCGGAAGTTATCATCGCATGTGGAAACGCAAATAAGTAGCAGACGACCATCAAGTTTAAGTGTTACAACTCAAAGAACGAAATGTATCAAAAGCAAGAGTTGTAACCACTAGGAAAAATATAAAGCAACCGCCCATATGAACCCGCTTGAAGACTATAAAACTCATACGCTTCTCCCTCTTTTGTCAGTAATGACCAAAAATGTTTGAAGACATAGAGCATCTACTCGTCCTCATGAGGAGTAGTTGAAGCAGCAGGGTTGTCGTTGTCGTTTGGCGGTGCAGACGAACTTGGTGCAGTGTCGATGCGTGCAGAAGTAGGGGGCGGTGAAGTTGCATCATCTTCATCATCGATCATATTGGCATGCACAGTTGCCGCGGAGGAAGAATAGTCAGAGTCTTCAAGAGATGGAGTTCTTCGTAGGACAGCATTCCGTGGAGGAGTGGAGTCAAACTTGAATCTTTCACTGAAGCCATCGTCTTGAAGATCTGCTTCAGCACTGAGCAGGGTCAAACTCTTCCATGATTGCCGACAAGTTTCGTGCGTGACAAACGCATTCTTAGTGGCAAGGTTTCGAATGCGATTTACATCCACCAAGAGGCTTTGCATCTGACGCTTGAGCCGAAAATGATGCTTATCTTGTTTCTGATGCAGGGCCACAAGAAGTTCTCGGTCATTTAGGACCCGAGAGCGCTTCCGAGGCCTTTGAGCAATTGTGCTCTCAGTAGCTTCAGTTGGTGCACGATGAGGCAGACGAGTATTCCCAGCCATCGGATAGATACGCGTGACAGCTTGGACTCCTTCCATTGGTTGAGTGAAGCTTTGATGTTCAGCATTCTGAAGACAAAGAGGCTTCTTGGCAGGTTCTGGGTATATGGCTTCAACTGACATATCAACCTCTGGTAGGAAGATCACATAATTGCGAGCAGACGGTTGATAGTTGACAGCAGAGTGTTGCTTGATGAGGCGCATGACCCATGGATCATAGAACTTCAGTCCGAAATGGTCAGATCCAGATGCAGCCAGTTGCCTGATGAAGAAATCATGTGCATTGAAGCTGATGCCATTGAGGATGTAAAGGACCAATGTCTTCATGGCTCCTTCAAGTTTTGCAGCTGATGAATGTCCTTTGATCGGCCATAGAGTCTGCGTGATGATATGATATATAGTGCGCGGCAAATACTCAAGGTCATCAACAAAGAACTCCTTTGGATATTCAGCATAACGTGGCAAAGGCTTAATCATGCTCAACATCTTGCTCATATTGGGTTCAGGCTTATGGAAGATGCTTTCCAGTGCATTGCGGTGTTTTTGACAACCAGGTTCATATAGATCTCCGGGAGTGGATAGGCCTGTAAGCTCAATGATGTCAAGAGCTTTGGCTTCATGATGAACATTTCCTGTCATCCACTCGAGAACCCATGTCTTCGTATCTCTATTATAACCGCGAATGTGGAGCGTAGCATAGAATTGAAGCAATAGCTCTTCATTCCAATGTTCTTTGTTTGTCACAAAGCTGAGCAGACCAGCATCACGAAAGCAGTCAAGTGCTTCTTCTAAGCACGGCAGTCCAGCAATGGCTTCAGTGTCGAGGCGCATTTGAGGGAAAATGCGCCCTTGATCATACAGAACATAGGAGTAATAGCTTCGCTGCTGATGACTCCAGAACCGATCTGATGATATTCTTGGCTTTGTGTAGGGGTTCTTTGAGCTGTTAAAGAATGTGTTGTGGCTTTTGAAGCCATTATCATTGAAAGACCCAACAGATGTGGCAGTACCTAGAAATCTTGGCAGTCTTGGCTTTGGCTTCTGGACCTGAGGCCTATGCTCAATGTGATAGTCAAATTGAGGACTAGAGACAGTAGGCGGAGGGACCAGAACGGGCCATCTTACTGTGATTAGCTCGCCATGGTTGTATGCTTGCTCGATTGTATAGGGCCTTGGTGGCGGAACATGAGCAGTGGCAGCAGCTGAGGCTTCAGGCTGCACAACAGGTGCTTCAGGAGCAGTTGCCTCATTGGTTTCAGGCACACTGTTTGGTTCAAGCTCCACATTAGCTTCAGTCATGACAATGTCATGAGCTTCACTTGCGTTGGTAGTGGCAGCTTCAGGATTTTCAACCTCCACTTGTTGAGCTGGAGGGTCAGGCACAGACACGTTCACTTCATGAACAGTTTCTTCAGGAATGGGTGAGTATGGACACGTTCTTCTTGACGTTCTTCATCGGCTGATGCAGCCGGATTGTCTTCAGCAGCTGGGGCTTCAGACACGGAGACATTCACAGCAGGAGTGGCTTCTGAAAACGCTTGACGTGCAACAGGTTGATGATGCACTTCTCCTTCTGGAACGCTTGGAAGAGGGACTTGAGGCCTTGGTCCTCTGCAAAGCCTTTGTAGTACAGGCGATGCCTTTGGAGATGGAGTAGGCAGGTCCTCATACTCTTCAACTTGCATGCATGGTGTGGCTTGTTGTTGTTGGGGAGTACTGGGGGAGTCTTGGTGTTGCGGGCGATCAGCCCATGAAGCATCCTGAGCAATTGGCGTCAGAGGACGAACAATGCTGATGAGTTCGCTGTTCGTGAGAACAGGCGATGATACCACATTCTATTCAATTTGAGGAAGAACTTCATCATCTTCAACATTGTCATGATGACCAATGTCTTCAGCAGTGATTGGATCAACTGTTGGAATCTCTTCAGCTTCAGGAGCCTCTATGGAAGCAGGCTCATGAACAGTCATGCGAAGTTCTTGGGTTGTAGATGCACGACGAACCATTGAGATGGGTTCAACAACAAGGGGCTCTGTGGGAGCAGCCCGAATCTTCTTGATCTTGTGCTTCTTCTTGGAGGGAGCAGCATCAGAGGCTTCGGAGGTTTTCCTTTTTCTGGCTTCAGCCTCTGCAGCCCTCGTCCTCTTCTGTTCTGAAGCAGTTGACATGACTTTTGGCTTCGAGCCAGTCATACTGCTTGGGAAGACAATGCGAGGTTCATCTGGCCTTGAAGGTGCAGATTGGACAGTCGATTTCTTCTTCTTTGCAGCCATCCTGGGGTCGACGCTAGGACGACCAAGAGCCTTGCGCTTTTCAGCCTCATTGTAGGCAAGCACACACTTGTCAGCCAGATTTTTCATGCGCTCTCTAGAGCCTCGAGCTTCTTCACGCTTCTTGTGAAAGGCTTCTTTGAGCTCATGCAGCATGATCTTGAAGTTCTTGACATCTTGCATGTTGAGCGTGGCCACATGCTTCTTGAACTGAGCCTTTTCATAGTCAATCTTGTGCTTCAGTTCGACGATGCACTGAGCAATAGCTAGCTCAGAAGCAATGGCGCCATTGAAGGCGACGCTGAGGCCAATTGGAAGTTGTAGATCATCAAAGCTGAGATTTGGTGTGTCAAACCACTCATCAATGAAGTTATGGATGATTGCCACGTCAAAGAGAGGCAACTTGTTGAAGATCTCTACTTCTTCCTTGCTCTTGATCAGTTGCTCAAGAGCATCATCTGCAAGATCGTCCTCGCTGGACAGATCAATGTGCTCTTCACGCAGAATAGCAGCTGGAGTCAAAGCCTGATCAGTACTCTTGACGATTTTCTTTTTCTTCTCCGTCTTCTTGGAGATGCGTGAAAGATCTTCAGATTGCACACTGGCTTCAGGAGGTGCAGTGGCCAGTGGCTTCACACGAGAAGCCTTTGCAGGAGCAGCTGATGATGAAGCCTTAATCTTCTTTGGCTTCTGCGGCCTTGGAGGAGGAGTTGGGGCTTCATCAGAATCAGCATCATTGTCAGAATGATCCACTTTGCCACCTTGTACCAAGATGTAGGAGATGAGGCCATCAAGGTTTGCAAAGGGGACAATTCTATTTTCTTCAGCTTCACGTGTGCCATCATCACGGGGAGCAGAGGGACCAGGATTGAAGTCTAATCCCCATGACTTCTTGTTTTCCTTTGCCAAAGCCTTAGCAAACTGGAAGTTGCCCTTGAAGAGATTGTCGTCACGACACCAGAGCAACGATGATGGGTCGGCTTCTTCAGGCTGTGGTCCATGGACCATGCAAGGATAGAATTCTTGTGCAATGGCTTCAGCTTTGTTCATGGGGAGAAGGCCTCGATAGAGAATATCACCCCAAGGACTATTGATAGCATTCTTCTCTGCGTACTCCTGGGTCACGAACTTGTACTTGAACCACTGTTCATCCCAATAGCGTCGAATCCATTGGATTCGAGTCTTGCGCTGATTGTAATCCTCTTCAGGATCTGTTTTGTAGATTTCAGCAAGATCATCAGGCAGATCCTTTGAAGTTCCCCCACGACGCTGTCTGCCACCCTTCCTGACAGATTTCTCCGTAGCCATGAACTCCAAACTGAACGGTTTCAATATGTTCAAAGGCTTCAAAGGCTTTCGCTTGCTAGTCAGACAGGAACTGGCTTCAGGAGAATCAATGTGTTGTTGTAAGAATTCTGCAAGCGAATGCAGACTATGAGAACCTAGGGATTCCCCCACAGACATGTACGTGTGACAGCATTAGAGATGCGAGGGAAGGGGAAGAGGTCATATGCATTCTCAGAAGATTTTGAAGATAAATCAGTTTGAAGACATTGACCTCATGTTGCGAAGACATTCACTTATATGTTGAGAGTCGGTTCCAGATTTGTACGAATCCATGAATAAGTACAAGTGAGGAATCTAACTAGATGTGAAGCTTAAGTGAATATACTAGGCAGTATGAGATGCAGACAAAGTAGATCTAACTTTGCATAGGCAGAAACCAATTTTGGTGAATTGGATGAATCATTGAGGATCAAAAAGATGGTAAAAATAGAGTTAGATTTACCACACGATGAACTGCTAGATGGGATGAAAGGAGACCGAGCAGTTCAATCCACCATGCCCTAACTTGGCGACGAAGGACACCTACGGCGGCAGCGGAGAGGACGATGCCCGCGGCCGGCGTGAGGACGGCGTCAGAGAAGTCGCGGCAGCTAAGCACTTCGTCGCCGGCGTCGTCGAGAGCTAGCGGTTGCGCTAGGGTTTTGACGAGGTGGAGAGGTGGAAGAAGGTTTTCTTGACCGCAGGGAACACGTATTTATAAGTAGGTGTGCGACACAGCGCAATTACGCAGGTGCCCATGTCTGTTCACATCCGTGGGACATGTGGCAAGCATGCAACATACTCAGAGTTGTCCCACATTCCCACGCCTGCCAAGTTTGTCGGATGGTTGTTCCGGCTTCTCCGGATATCGACAATAAAGATGAATCATTTAAATAGGACTTGATGTTTGTCTCTGTGTCTTCTGCTGACAAGGATGCAGAGAAGACATTCGACAGTTTCAACAGAATGCATATGATTTGGACAGATAGAGTTTGAGATAGTAAGCATAGAGAGATTAGGGTCCGATCACATTCACTTAGTTCAAAAGATTCAACAGTGAAGACATAGCTATAAGTGAATGCTGTAGAGGACAGAATATTAGCATATATATATATATATGAGAAAGCAATCAACTCAGCATAGTGAAGTAAATCATGAAGATAAGTTGAAAGTTGAAGACAAATCAATATGCGATGATATTCAACAATAACGCCATGAGTGAAACACTTCAAACCAAGAAATTTTGGTGGTGGTGTTACCCACCGTATAGGAAGTATTAGACCCAAACACGGTGCACAATTATTGTGGCACTCCGAAGTCAAATTCCACTTTTATGTATTCACACTCATAATGTAAGTCTTCATTGATTGAAGATATACTTTACTTCGTGTGTTGCACATCTAAGTCATCAACATGCATAAGTGTTAGGATGTGCGCCTGATCACAGGACATTTGAGGATTCCAAGATATTTAGCTCACACCGTAACTTGCAAAACCTTTTCTCATCCAAGGGCTTTGTGAAGATATCTGCCAGTTGCTCTTTAGTGTTGACGTGAATGATGTCAATATCTTTCTTCATTACATGATCTCTGAGAAAATGATGATGAATTTCAATGTGCTTTGTCTTCGAGTGCTGAACTGGATTGTTGGCAATCTTGATGGCGCTTTCGTTGTCGCAGAAGAGAGGGACTTGCTTCAGATTGATGCCATAGTCCTTGAGAGTTTGCTTCATCCACAGAAGCTGAGCACAACAAGATCCAGCAGAAATGTATTCAGATTCAGCAGTTGAGAGTGATACACAGTTTTGCTTCTTTGAAGACCAACAGACAAGTGATCGTCCCAAAAAGTGACATGTTCCTGATGTTGACTTGTGATCCACCTTGTCACCAGCATAATCAGCATCCGAGAATCCAACCAGATCAAATCTTGAGCCCTTTGGATACCATAATCCGAGTATTGGGGTGTAAGCCAAATATCTAAGAATTCGCTTCACAGCTAAGTGATGCGATTCCTTTGGTGCCGCTTGGAATCGAGCACACATGCAAACACTAAGCATAATATCTGGCCTAGATGCACATAGGTAAAGTAAAGAACCAATCATGGAGTGGTATACCTTTTGATCGAACTCTTTACCATTATCGTCGGGACCAAGATGATGTTTGGATGGCATTGGCGTCGTGTAACCTTTGCAATCTTGCATGCCGAACTTCTTCAGGCAGTCTTTGAGATATTTTTCTTGAGATATGAAGATGCCATTTCTTTGCTGACGAATTTGAAGAACAAGGAAGAACTTCAGCTCACCCATCATGGACATCTGATATTGCTCTTGCATCATGTATCCAAACTCATCACTATACTTCTGGTTGGTGCAGCCGAAGATTATGTCATCCACATATATTTGGCACACAAACAGTTCACCATCATATGTCTTCGTGAAGAGTATGGGATCAAGGGATCCAGGTTTGAAGCCTTTGCTCTTCAGGAAGTCTTTGATCGTATCATACCAAGCGCGAGGAGCTTGTTTGAGGCCATACAGTGCTTTGTTTAGTTTGTACACCATATCAGGATGTTTTGGATCTTCAAAGCCAGGTGGTTGAGCAACATACACTTCTTCTTCAATCTTGCCATTGAGGAAAGCACTTTTCACATCCATTTGATATAGCAAGATGTTGTGGTGATTAGCATAGGCTAGCAGTATGCGAATAGCTTCAAGCCGAGCCACGGGAGCAAAAGTTTCATCGAAGTCGATTCCTTCAACTTGAGTATATCCTTGTGCCACTAGACGACCTTTGTTTCTGATGACTTGATCATGCTCATCTTCCTTGTTCCGATATATCCATTTGGTGCCAATAATGTTATGCTTGCGAGGGTCAGGGCGCTTGACAAGTTCCCAAACATTATTCAGCTTGAACTGTTGAAGTTCTTCTTGCATGGCTTGAATCCATTCAGGTTCCATAAAAGCTTCAGCAACTTTCTTGGGTTCAGATATTGATACAAATGAAAAATGCCCACAGAAATTTGCTAACTGTGTTGCTCTTGAGCGAGCAAGCGGACGAGGTGCGTTGATGCTATCAATTATCTTCTCAATTTGTCCTTCCATTGAAACACGAGGATGAACTGGATGAAGACCTTGCTCATGCATATCATTGTCATCGTTGGAAGGATTGTCTTCGGTCTGAGCATTGTCTTCAGGTTGGCTTGGTGCAGAAATGATAAGTTCCTCTTCAGGCTGTGCTTCAGAAGGCATGATTTCACCAGTTCCATCAGCTTCATAGATTCGCTGGGAGGAGCTTCATCTAATGTGCTTGGCAGGAGCTCTCGTTGTGAACTATTGGTTTCATCAAATCGCACGTCCATAGTTTCGATGATTTTGTAGTGAAAGAGGTTGAAGACTCTGTAAGAGTGTGAATCCTTTCCATAGCCAAGCATGAAGCCTTCATGAGCTTTGGGTTCAAATTTTGACTTGTGATGGGGATCCTTGATCCAGCATCTAGCACCAAAAACTCTGAAGTAGCTAACATTTGGCTTCTTGCCAGTAAGGAGCTCATAGGATGTTTTGCCCAGAAGCTTATGGATGTAGACATGATTGATGATGTGACAAGCTGTATCAATAGCTTCAGGCCAGTATTTTCTTGGTGTCTTGTACTCGTCGAGCATTGTTCGAGCCATCTCAATGAGGGTTCTGTTCTTGCGCTCAACAATGCCATTTTGCTGAGGTGTATATGGAGCAGAAAATTCATGAGTGATTCCTATTGTATCCAGATAAAGATCAAGGCCGGTGTTCTTGAATTCAGTGCCGTTATCACTTCTGATATGCTTGATCTTGATGCCATAATTGTTCATTGCACGATTAGCGAATCGTCTGAAGACATCTTGTACTTCAGTCTTGTAGAGAATTATGTGCACCCATGTATATCTTGAGTAGTCATCAACAATGACGAAGCCATAGAGACACGCCATTGTTGTGAGGGTAGAGTAGTGAGTACGGCCAAATAAGTCCATGTGCAACAGCTCGAAGGGTTGAGATGTCGTCATGATAGTCTTCGAGGGGTGCTTGGCCCTCGTCATCTTTCTAGCTTCGCAGGCACCACACAAATGATCTTTCTTGAACTTGACACCTTTGATGCCTATGACATGCTTCTTCTTGATGAGTGTGTGTAAGTTCCTCATGCCAGCATGCCCCAGCCTTCGATGCCAGAGCCAGCATTCTGAAGCTTTTGCAAGAAGACATACGGCAAGCTGTGGACCTGCTGAGAAATCTACCATGTATAGATCACCTTTCCTATACCCTTCAAAGACTAGAGACTTGTCAGATTCCATTAGTACAAGGCAATGATATTTTCCAAATATCACAATCATGTTTAAGTCACAAAGCATTGAGACAGACATTAAGTTGAATCCAAGGGATTCAACAAGCATCACTTTATCCATGTGTTGATCCTTTGAGATTGCAACTCTACCTAGACCCAATACCTTGCCTTTACCAGTGTCAGCAAATGTGATTTGACTCTTGTCGGATGGACGTAAGGTTGAGTCCATGAGAAGACTTCGATCACCAGTCATATGATTAGTGCATCCGCTATCCATAATCCATTCTAAAGCACGAGGTGTCATACCCTACAGTGCAGTTAGGAGGATAGGCTTCACAAGGTATGTTGTGAAGCATAAGCATTTGGTACACACTTGGATTATCATAGCTTAGATGAAAGTTAGCACACAGTATGACAGGTAAGCGATTCATATGTGGAATACATAGTAAGTCATTTTATCATGCGTCCCCAGCAATAATATCGGATACCCTTGATTGCTGGCTGGAGACCATATTCTGCAAAAGAGAGTTAATTCTTCTTCACCACCCACATCTTCAGGGGTGGCTTAGAAGCAATGAGTCTAAGTGCAGCATCTGAGAATTTCGGCTTTGGAGCCCTAGAAAATAGCCTTGCAGGAGATGAATGATACTCATATGAACAAGCAGAAAAGTTCTTAGTACTATGAACATAGCGGTTTGAAGACACGCGCTCATATTCATAAGTTTGAGTATAATTTCCCTGCAAAACATTGGTGTTAGGGTGAATCAAGTGAGTCCTGTTTCCGTATGAAGCCGTTGGACCATGTGACGCCTTTGGTCTGGGGTTTGTCTTCTTCCCTGGTGGTGTCATGACCACATTCACAGGAATATTCTCAAGACAGCTTTTAGGAACCCAGATCTTCTTCATTGGCGGTCCATTCCTGCAGTTAGTACCAATATACCTGGCAAACACTTCACCATTCTGATTTTTGAACAGTTTATAGTTTGCATCAAAGGATTCATCAATGATAACAGGATTAGCACAGGTAAAGCCAGATAGAGTGGATGGATCCACTGAAGGTTCCTTTGCAGCAACCCATGTGGTTTTGGGATACTGCTCAGGCTTCCAGTAGGAACCATCAGCATTCATTTTCCTCTCGAACCCAACACCCTCTTTCCTAGGGTTTCGGTTCATAATCTGCTTTTTGAGGACATCACAAAGTGTCTGATGCCCTTTCAGACTTTTATACATCCCTGTTTCAAGCAATGTCTTCAACCTCGCATTTTCATCAACAATAGCAGTGGTATCCTCAGAAGAGGGGTTAGTTATCACATCAGTAGTTGAAGACAGAGCAACAGTAGCAGCAGTGGAACATTCAGCAACAGAGGCAGCGTTATCACGCTCAATGCATTTTAAGCATGGTGGTTCAAATCCATCCTGAGCGGGACTGATTTGTTGAGTGCGAAATGACTCATTCTCTTTTTGAAGATCTTCATGAGTCGCTTTCAATTTCTCAAGCTCTTGCTTCCTTTGAATATAATCATAGGAGAGCTTTTCATAAGTGGTTGAGAGCGTCTCATGAAGACTTTCAAGTTCTTGATACTTAGCATGAAGATTTTTTATGTCTTCAACTAAGGACTGTGAACATGTCATTTCCGCGTCCAACAGGTCATCGCTTTTGTCTAACAGTTTTTGAGTATGTTCCATAGCCCTTTTTTGTTCAGTAGCACTTTTAGCAAGTGTTTTGTAGCTGGGTTTAGATTCACAATCAGAGTCATCTTCACTTGATGTTTGAAAGTAAGCATCGCGTGATTTTATCTTGGCACCGCGTGCCATGAAGTAGTAGGTGGGAGCAGGATCGTCCTTGTCATCATCAGTGTTGGTGTGGGAGTCATTGTCTTCATTGTTGAAGATGGACTTGGCAACGTAGGATGTGGCTAGAGCCAGACTTGCAACGCCAGAGTCGGACTCGGCTTCAGATTCCACCTCTGCTTCCTCAGAAGCAGACTCCTCCTCTGAATCCATTTCCTTGCCAACAAAAGCACGAGCCTTGCCAGATGAGCTCTTCTTATGAGATGAAGACTTTGATGTGGACTTGGAAGAAGACTTTGAAGATTTCTTCTTCTTCTTGTCATCAGAGTCAATTTCCTTGCTCTTCTTCTTCTTCTTCTCGTTGTCCCATTGAGGACACTCAGAGATCAAGTGCCCAGGCTTCTTACACTTGTGACATGTTCTCTTCTCGTTGTCTTGAGTGGAAGCATCATCATTTCTTCAACTGGATCGTGAAGACTTTCTGAAGCCCTTCTTCTTTGTGAATTTCTGGAACTTCTTCACAAGCATAGCAAGTTCCCTTCCAATGTCTTCAGAATCGTCAGAACCGCAGTCAAATTCTTCTTCTTCAGATGAGGAAACAACTTTTGCCTTCAAAGCATGAGTTCGGCCATAGTTGGGGCCATAGATATCTCTTTTCTTAGAAAGCTGGAACTCATGTGTGTTGAGCCTCTCAAGTATATCAGACGGATCGAGAGTCTTGAAGTCAGGACGTTCTTCTATCATGAGGGCAAGAGTGTCAAAGGAGCTGTCAAGAGATCTTAGCAGCGTCTTGACGATTTCATGCTTGGTGATCTCAGTGGCGCCGAGAGCCTGAAGCTCATTTGTGATGTCGGTGAGGCGATCAAACGTGAGCTGGACATTTTAATTGTCGTTTCTCTTGAAGCGGTTGAAGAGATTGCGAAGAACACTGATCCTTTGATCTCTCTGTGTAGAGACGCCTTCGTTGACCTTGGACAGCCAGTCCCAGACTAGTTTTGACGTTTCCAGAGCACTCACACGGCCATACTGTCCTTTGGTCAGATGACCACAGATGATGTTCTTTGCAGTCGAGTCCAGTTGAATGAACTTCTTGACATCAGTAGGGGTGACACCTTCACCAGTTTTGGGAACGCCATTCTTGACGACATACCAGAGGTCGACATCAATGGCTTCAAGATGCATGCGCATCATATTCTTCCAGTAGGGATATTCAGTTCCATCGAACACGGGGCAGGCAGCAGAGACTTTGATTATCCCTGCAGTCGACATAGCTAAACTCCAGGTGGTTAAACTGAATCACACAGAACAAGGGAGTACCTTGCTCTGATACCAATTGAAAGTGCTAGTTATCGACTAGAGGGGGGTGAATAGGCGATTTTTATCAAAGTCTTCAAAACGTGGAAGTTTCAAAGACAAACAATAGAAATGACCTAATTGATATGCAGCGGAAGATAAACTACAACGAGCAAGCCATAGTTGAAGTTATGCTTGCGAGGGTCAGGTCGCTTGACAAGTTTAGAAATGACCTAAACGAGCTTTGTTTCTGACGACTTGACCATGCTCATCTTGCTTGTTTCGATATATCCACTTTGTTCCAATAATGTTATGCTTGCGAGGGTCAGGTCGCTTGACAAGTTCCCAAACATTATTCAGCTTGAACTGTTGAAGTTCTTCTTGCATGGCTTGAATCCATTCAGGTTCCATAAAAGCTTCGGCAACTTTCTTGGGTTCTGATATTAACACAAATGAAAAATGCCCACAGAAATTTGCTAGCTGTGTTGCTCTTGAGCGAGTGAGCGGACCAGGTGCATTGATGCTGTCAATAATCTTCTCTATTTGAACTTCATTTGCAACACGTGGATGAACAGGACGAAGATTCTGCTCTGGCTGATCATTGTCATCCTTGGGAGGATTGTCTTCGGTCTGAGCATTATCTTCAGGTTGATTTGGTGCAGAGATGATAAGTTCCTCTTCAGGCTGTGCTTCAGAGGGCATGATCTCACCAGTTCCCATCAACTTGATAGATTCACAGGAAGGAGCTTCATCAAGTGTACTTCGCAGAATTTCTCTTTGTGAACCATTGGTTTCATCAAATCGCACATCCACTGTTTCAACAATTTTGTAGTGGAAGAGGTTGAAGACGATGTAAGAGTGTGAATCCTTTCCATAGCCAAGCATGAAGCCTTCGTGAGCTTTGGGTTCAAATTTTGACTTGTGATGGGGATCCTTGATCCAACATCTAGCACCAAAGACTCTGAAGTAGCTGACATTTGGCTTCTTGCCAGTTAGGAGCTCATAGGATGTTTTGCCCAGAAGCATATGGATGTAGACACGGTTGATGATGTGACAAGCTATATCAATGGCTTCAGGCCAGAACTTTCTTGGTGTCTTGTACTCGTCAAGCATTGTTCGAGCCATCTCGATGAGGGCTTTGTTCTTGCGCTCTACAATGCCATTTTGCTGAGGTGTGTATGGAGCAAAGAACTCATAAGTGATTCCCATTGTATCCAGATAAAGATCAAGCCCGGTGTTCTTGAATTCAGTGTCGTTATCACTTCTGATATACTTGATCTTGACACCATAGTTGTTCATTTCTCGATTGGCGAATCGTCTGAAGACATCCTGTACTTCAGTCTTGTAGAGAATTATGTGCACCCATGTGTATCTTGAGTAGTCATCAACAATGACGAAGCCATAGAGACACGCCGTTGTGGTGAGGGTGGAGTAGTGGGTAGGTCCAAATAAGTCCATGTGAAGCAACTCGAAGGGTTGAGATGTTGTCATGATTGTCTTCGAGGGATGCTTGGCCCTTGTCATCTTTCCAGCTTCGCAGGCACCACATAGATGATCTTTCTTGAATTTGACACCTTCGATGCCTATGACATGCTTCTTTTTGACGAGAGTATGCAAGTTCCTCATGCCAGCGTGCCCCAGCCTTCGATGCCAGAGCCAGCATTCTGAAGCTTTAGCAAGAAGACATATGGCAAGTTTTGGACCTGCTGAGAAATCTACCATGTATAGATCACCTTTCCTATACCCTTCAAAGACTAGAGATTAGTCAGATTCCATTAGTACAAGGCAACGATATTTTCCAAATATCACAATCATGTTTAAGTCACAAAGCATTGAGACAGACATTAAGTTGAATCCAAGCGATTCAACAAGCATCACTTTATCCATGTGTTGATCCCTTGAGATTGCAACTCTACCTAGACCCAATACTCTGCCTTTACCAGTGTCAGCAAATGTGATTTTACTTTTGTCAAATGGACGTAAGGTTGAGTCCATGAGAAGACTTTGATCACCAGTCATATGATTAGTGCATCCACTGTCAATAATCCATTCTGAAGCTTTTGGTGACATGCCCTACAGTGCAGTTAGGAGGATAGGCTTCACAAGGTATGTTGTGAAGCATAAGCATTTTACTCACACATGGATTATGACAGTTTAGATCAAGATTAGCACATAGTATGACAGATAAGAGATTCATATGTGTAATTTATAGTAAGTCATTTTATCATGCGTCCCTTTATGTTTTAGGTCCCCAGCAATTGTATCGGACGCCATTGATTGCTGGCTGGAGACCACATTCTGCAAAAGAGAGTTAGTTCTTCTTCACCACCCACATTTTCAGGGGTGGCTTAGAAGCAATGAGTCTAAGTGCAGCATCTGAGAATTTCGGCTTTGAAGCCCTAGCAAATAGCCTTGCAGGAGATGAATGATACTCATGTGAATAAGCAGAGAAGTTCTTAGTTCTATGAACATATCGATTTGAAGACACACGCTCATATTCATGAGTCTGAGTATGATTTCCCTGCAAAACATTGGCGTTAGGGTGACTCAAGTGAGTCATGTGTTCGCTAGTAGCCGTTGGACCATATGATGCCTTTGGTCTGGGGTTTGTCTTCTTCACTGGTGGTGTCATGATGACATTCACTGGAAGATTTTCAAGGCAGCTTTTGGGTACCCAGATCTTCTTCATAGGAGGTCCATTCCTGTAGTTAGTACCAATATACCTGGCAAACACTTCACCATTCTGATTTTTGAACAGTTTATAGTTTGCATCAAAGGATTCATCAATAATAATAGGATTAGCACAGGTAAATCCAGATAAAGTGGATAGATCCACTGAAGGTTCCTTTGCAGCAACCCATGTGGTTTTGGGATACTGCTACGCTTCCAGTAGGAACCATCAGCATTCATTTTCCTCTCGAACCCAACACCCTCTTTCCTAGGGTTTCGGTTCAGAATCTGCTTTTTGAGGACATCGCAGAGAGTCTGATGTCCCTTCAAACTTTTGTACATCCCTGTTTCAAGCAATGTCTTCAACCTAGCATTTTCATCAGCAATACTAGTGGTATCCTCCGCAGAGGTGTTAGTAACCACATCAGTAGTTGAAGACAATGAAACAGCAGCAGCAGTGGAACATTCAGCAACAGATGAAGTGTTATCACGCTCAATGCATTTTAAACATGGTGGTTCGAATTCATCCTGAGTAACGCTGATGTGTTGAGCAAGGAATGAATCTCGCTCCTTCTGAAGATCTTCATAATCCACTCTTATCTTTTCAAGGTCTAGCTTTCTTTGAAGACATTCAGAAGAAAGCTTCTCATGATCAGACAAGAGAGCATTATGTTGATCTTGAAGGGCGTCAAACTTAGCATGAAGTCTCTGAAGACTATCAGCCAAAGCTTTTGACTGATCCATTTCTTCACCCAACATATCATCAGTCTTACTAAGCATGTCTTGAACCTTTTCCAAGATTCTTTGTTGTTTAGTGGCAAGGGAAGCAAGTTTGACATAGCTGGGGCCAAACTCATCACCTGATTCATCATCACTAGTTTCAGAAAGATAGCATTCAGTTACCTTAGCACCCCCTGGCATGAGGCATGGTGAAGATGAAGACGGTTCAGGTGGAAAGGTCATCTCTTTAAGGGACTCCTTGTAGTCATCAAGCCAAGGATCATGACGATTAAGATGACTATCATAGACCTCGGCAAGTCGGTCCTAGATTAGCTTCGCGTGATTGAGGTGCATGACGTTCCTGAACTGATTTCGGGACAGGCAGGAGCAGATGACATCCTTCGCAGTGAGGTTCAGTAGAGTGTACTTACGAATGTCATCAGCCTCCGCCATCTTGCATAGATCGGTGAGACCAATCTCGGTGACGGTCCACAGTTCGCTGTCCATAGCCATGAGTCGCTTCTTCATCATGGCTTTCCATCGGGGATACTCATGACCGTCAAAGGTGGGGCAAGATGCATTCCTCAATCCTGCAGTCGACATAGCTAAACTCCAGGTGGTTAAACCGAATCACATAGAACAAGGGAGTACCTTGCTCTGATACCAATTGAAAGTGCTAGTTATCGACTAGAGGGGGGGTGAATAGGCGATTTTTAGGAAAGTCTTCAAAACATGGAAGTTTCAAAGACAAACGATAGAAACAACCTAATTGATATGCAGCGGAAGATAAACTACAAAAAGCAAGCCATAATCAAGTATGCAATAGCATTAACGTTTGAAGATTAATAGCAGCTAGGTAGTAGGATCAGGATGGAAGATAGTATGAAGCCAATCAACAATAGTAGTCAAGCAATGAAGTCAATCGGATAAAACAATAAGCAATGACTTCACGAAGACAAACTCAAAGTAAAGGAGGGAAGAGATAGAACCAGTTGCTTGTTGAGGACACAGGATTTGTTGGACCAGTTCCAGTTGCTGTGACAACTGTACGTCTGGTTAGGGAGGCTGAGATTTAACTCAGAAGACCGTGTCTTCACCTTATTCCCCTTGAGCTAAGGTCACTTAGTCCTCGCCCAATCACTCTGGTAAGTCTTCAAGGGAGGCTTCCAAACCTTCACAGATTTTGTTCACTCGGCAATCCACAATGACTCTTGGATGCTCAGAACGCGACGCCTAACCGGCTGGAGGATACACAGTCCTCAAGTGTAATAAGTCTTCAGGTCACACAGACAGAAATACTTCAGTAATGCCTAACACTCTTTGGCTCTGGGTGTTTGGGCTTTGTCCTCACAAGGATTTCTCTCTCTCAAATGCTTCGAGGTGGGTTGCTCTCAAACGACAAAAGCCGTATACAAACTCTAAGCAGCCACCAAGTTATGGTGTAGGGGGTGGGCTATTTATAGCCACCAGGCAACCCGACCTGATTTGTCCAAAATGACCCTGGGTCACTAAGGAACTGACACGTGTTCCAACGGTCAGATTTCAAACACACACGGCAACTTTACTTGGGCTACAAGCAAAGCTGACTCATCCAACTCTGGATAAGATTTTCTCTCATTGTCTTCGCTCAAAGACATAGGATTTGGGTTGAGCATCACTTCAGTCACTCTGACTTAGTTCACTTGGACCCCACTTAACAGTACAGTGGTTCCTATGACTCAACAAAGAAGAAAGGAAACGACGAAACCACACAGTCTTTGCGCTCCATTGTCTTCACGTAATGTCTTCTCGTGTCATAGTCTTCAATATGAATATCTTCTCATACCACCATTGTCTTCAATGTTTTCATACATTTTTAGGGGTCGTCTCCGGTAGGTAAACCGAATCAATGAGGGACACTACATGCGTTATCTTGCAATTCTCATAAACGCATTAGTCCCTCAACCAACTTTGTCATCAATACTCCAAAACCAACTAGGGGTGGCACTAGATGCACTTACAATCTCCCCCTTTTTGGTGATTGAAGACAAACTGGTTGAAGTTTTCAACGGGGATAAAGTATGTGAAATTGTAAGGATAGGAATTGTCTTCATAAGTAGCAAGGGCTCCCCCTGAAGATGTGCATATTAATAATTTTCTTTGGGATTGCAAATGCACATGGCAGGTTGTACTTATGGAGATCCACTTCAACTTATGAAGATAATTCATCATGCATGAAATGATATAACAAGTAGAATGACATGCATAATGAAAAATGGACGTCTGCAGGATGATCTAAGTGCGGAAGTTATCATCGCATCAGAGTAAAGCAAACACGTAGCAGAAGAAGCAGACGACCATCAAGTTTAGGTGTTACAACTCAAAGAACCAAATGTATCAAAATGCAAGAGTTGTAAGCACGCAGCAAAATATAATGCAACCGCCCATATGAACCCGCTTGAAGACTATCAGCTCATACGCCTTCTCCCCCTTTCGTCAGTAATGACCAAAAAAGGTTGGAAGACATAGAGCATCTACTCATCTTCTTGATGAGTAGGTGAAGCAGCAGGGTTGTTGTCGTTGGGTGGCGGTGCAGAGGAACTTGGTGCAGTGTCGATGCGCGCAGTAGTTGGAGGTGGTGAAGTAGCGTCATCTTCATCATCGATCACTCTGGCATTAATTGTTGCCGCTGAGGAGGAATATTCAGAGTCTTCAAGAGATGGAGTTCTTCGTAAGACAGCATTCCGTGGAGGAGTGGAGTCAAACTAAAATCTTTCATTGAAGCCATTGTCTTGAAGATCTGCTTCAGCACTAAGCAGGGTCAAACTCTTCCATGATCTCTGGCAAGTTTCATGAGTAACAAAAGCATTCTTCGTGGCAAGGTTGCGAATGCGATTGACATCCACCAAGACGCTTTGCATCTGTCTCTTGAGCCAAAAGTGATGTTTATCCTGTTTCTGATGAAGGGACACAAGTAGTTCTCGGTCATTGAGAACGCGAGAACGCTTGCGAGGCCTTGGGGCAATGGTGCTTTCAGTGGCTTCAATGGGCGCTCTGTGAGGCAGACGAGTGTTACCAGCAAATGGATAGATTCGTGTTGCTGCTTGAACACCTTCAATGGGTTGAGTGAAGCTTTGGTTCTCGGCATTCTGAAGACAAAGAGGCTTCTTGGCAGGGTCAGGATATATAGCTTCAACTGACATATCAACCTCAGGTAGAAAAATCACATGATTGCGAGCAGAAGGTTGATAGTTGACAGTAGAGTGTCGCTTTATGAGGCGCATGACCCATGGAGCATAAAACTTCAGACCAAAGAGATCAGAACCAGAGGCAGCCAGTTGTCTGATGAAGAAATCTTGTGCATTGAAACTGATGCCATTGTAAATGTAGAAGACCAAAGTCTTCATAGCTCCTTCAAGCTTTACCGCTGATGAATGTCCTTTGATAGGCCATAGAGTCTGCCTGATGATATGATATATGGTGCGTGGCAGATACTCAAGGTCTTTAACAAAGAACTCTGTTCGATATTCAGCATCACGGGGCAAAGGCTTCATCATGCTCAGCATCTGACTCATATTGGGTTCAGGCCTATGAAAGATGCTTTCCAGGGCATTGCGATGATGTTGACAGCCAGGTTCATACAGTTCTCCAGGAGTGGCAAGCCCTGTAAGCTCGATGATGTCCATAGCTTTGGCTTCATGACGAACATTTCCAGTCATCCACTCGAGAACCCATGTCTTGATGTCTCTGTTGTAGCCGCGAATGTGCAGAGTGGCATAGAATTGAAGCAATAGCTCTTCATTCCAATGTTCTTTGTCAGTCACAAAGTGGAGCAGACCAGCATCACGAAAGCAATCAAGTGCTTCTTCTAAGCATGGCAGTCCAGCAATGGCTTCAGTGTCAAGGCGCATATGAGGGAAAATGCGCCCTTGATCATATAACACGCATGAGTAATAGCTTCTCTATTGATAGCTCCAGAACCGATCTGATGCAATTCTTGGCTTCGTGTAGGGGTTCTTCGAGCTGTCAAAGAATGTGTTGTGGCTCTTGAAGCCATTAGCATTGAAGGACCCGGGGGAGTTGGCAGTACCTGGAAACCTTGGCAACCTGGGCTTTGGCTTCTGCACTTGAGGCCAATGCTCAATATGATAGGCAAATTGCGGTCCTGAGGCAGAGGGTGGAGGCACCAGAACGGGCCATCGGACAGTAGTGAGCTGACCATGACTATATGCTTGCTCAATTGTGTGAGGCCTTGGAGGCGGAACAGGAGCAGAGGCAACATTGGAGGCAGGCTGCACGACAGGTGCTTCGGGAGCAGTTGTCATGTTGACTTCAGGTGCAGCATCCTCATTGGCTTCGGGTGCAGCATCCTCATGGACTTCAGGTGCAGCATCCTCATTGACTTCAGGTTCAGTAGCACAGTTAGTGTAGGCTCCACATTAGCATCAGCCATGACTACGTCACTGGATGTATTGACGTTGGTGGTGGCAGCCTCAACATTTTCAGCCTCCACTTGAGGAGCTAGAGGGTCAGACACAGACACGTTTAGATCATGAACTGCTTCTTCTTGAATGGGGGGAGTAGAGACACGTTCTTCTTGACGCTCTTCATCGGCTGATGCAGCCGGATTGTCTTCAGCAGCATGTGCTTCAGACTCGGAGACATTCACAGTTGGAGCAAGTTCAGAAAGTACTTGTCGTGCAACGGGTGAACGTTGCACTTCTCCTTCTGGAACGCTCGACAGAGGGACTTCAGGCCTTTGTCCTCTGCGAATCCTGCGAAGAGCTGGCTTCACTTTAGGAGATGGAGTTGGCTGAGCCTGAAAGTCTTCATCCTCTTCTTGCACGTTGGGGGTAGCTTGTTGTTGTTGTAGGGGAGTACTGGGGAAGTCTTGTTCTTGTGGGCGATTAGCCCATGAATCATCCTGTGCAATTGGCGTCAGAGGACGACCAATGCTGATGAGTTTGCTTTTCATACGAACAGGCGATGATACCACATTGTATTCGATCTGAGGAAGAACTTCATCATCTTCAACATTGTCATGATGACCAATGTCTTCAGCAGCGGTGGGTTCAGCTGTTGGAATATCTTCAGCTTCAGGAGCCTCTGTGGAAGCAGGCTCATGCACAGTCATGTGAAGTTCTTGGGATGCAGATGCAGGATGAATCACTGAGAGGGGTTCAACAAAAAGGGGCTCTGTGGGAGCAGCCCGATTCTTCTTGATCTTGCGCTTCTTCTTGGAGGGAGCGGCATCAGAGGCTTTGGTATTCTTCCTCTTTCTAGCTTCTGCCTCTGCAGCCCTCGTTTTGTTCTGTTCAGAAGCGGTTATGGTGGCCTTTGGCTTCGAGCCAGTCATGCTAATTGGGAAGATAATACGTGGAGCTTCTTGGCTTGAAGGCGCAGGCTGATCAGCAGGAAACTTCTTCTTTTTCTTTGCAGCCATTCTGGGGTCAATGCCAGGACGGCCAAGTGACTTGCGCTTCTCAGCCTCATTGTAGGCAAGCACACACTTATCAGCCAAACTCTTCATGCACTCACGAGAGCCTTGAGCTTCTTGGCACTTCTTCTGAAAAGCTTCTTTAAGCTCATGCAGCATGACCTTAAAGTTTCTGACGTCTTGAACACTTAGCTTGGCCACATGCTTCTTGAATTGAGTCTTCTCATAATCAATCTTGTGCTTGAGCTCAACGATTCTCTGAGCGAGAGCCAGCTCAGAAGCAATGGCGCCATTGAAAGAGACGCTGAGGCCAATTGGAAGCTGTAAATCTTCAAAGCTAACATTGGGTGTGTCGAACCATTCATCAATGAAGTTGTGAATGATGGCCACATCAAAGAGAGGCAAGTTGTTGAAGATTTCTGCTTCTTTCTTGCTCTTTATCAGCTGCTCAAGAGCATCATCCGCAAGATCTTCATCACTTGATAGATCAATGGGTTCTTCACGCAGAATAGCAGCAGGAGTCAGAGCTTGATCAGCACGCCTGACAAGTTGCTTTTTCTTCTCCGTCCTCTTGGAGATACGGGATTGATCTTCAGACTGCACACTGGCTTCAGGAGGTGTAGTGGCCAATGGCTTCACACGAGAAGCTTTGGGTGGTACGGGTTTAGAAGCCTTTAGCTTCTTTTGCTTCTGTGGTTTCGAAGGAGGAGCTGGGGCTTCATCAGAATCAGCCTCATTTTCAGAATGATCCACTTTGGCACCTTGTACCAAGATGTAGGAGATGAGGCCATCAAGGTTTGCAAAGGGGCCAATTCTATTTTCTTCAGCTTCACGAGTCCCATCCTCACGGGGAGCAGAGGGACCAGGATTGAAGTCCAACCCCCATGACTTCTTGTTTTCCTTTGCCGAAGCCACAGCAAACTGGAAGTTGCGCTTGAAGAGATTGTCTTCGCGACACCAGAGTAATGATGATGGGTCGGCTTCTTCAGGCTGTGGTCGACGGACCATGCAAGGATAGAATTCTTGCTCAATGGCTTCAGCTCTGTTCTTGGGTTGAAGGCCTCGATAGAGAATATCGCCCCAAGGACTCTTGATAGCATTTTTCTCTGCATATTCCTTGGTTGACGGACTTGTACTTGAACCATTCTTCAGCCCAATAGCGTCGAATCCATTGGATTCGTGTCTTGTGCTGATGATAAGTCTCTTCAGGGTCTGTCTTGTACAGTTCTGCTAGGTCATCAGGCAGATCTTTGGATGTTCCTCCTCTGCGCTGTCTCCCACCCTTCCTTGCTGATTTTTCTGCAGCCATGAACTTCAAGCTGAATGGCTTCAATACGTTCAGAGGCTTCAGAGATTTACGCTTGCTGGTCAAGCAGGAACTGGCTTCAGGAGAATTGATATGATGTTGTAAGTATTCTGCAAACGAATGCAGACTATGAGAACCAAGGGATTCTCCCACGGACATGTACCTGTGACAGCATTAGAGATGCGAGGGAAGGGGAAGAGGTCATATGCATCCTCAGAAGATTTTGAAGATAAATCAGTTTGAAGACATTGACCTCGTGATGCGAAGACATTCACTTATATGTGGTGAGTTGGTTCCAGATTTGTACCAATCCGTGAATAAGTACAAGTGAGGAATCAAACTAGATAGGAAATCTAAGTGAATAGACTAGGCATTATGAGATGCAGATAGAATAGGTCTAACATTTAGTAGGCAGAAACCACTTTTGGTAAGTAGGATGAATCTATGAAGATCAAAAAGGTGGTAAAAATAGAGTTATAATTACCGCACAAAGAACTGCTAGATGGGAAGAATGAGAGACCGAGCAGTTCAGCCCACCGTGCCCTAACTTGGCGACGGAGGACACCTACGGCGACGGCGGAGAGAAAGATTTCCGCGGCCGGCGTGAGGACGGCGTCGGAGAAGTCGCGGCAGCTAAGCGCTTCGTCGCTGGCGTCGTCGAGAGCTAGCGGTGGCGGTAGGGTTTTGACGGAGGTGGAGAGGTGGAAGAAGGATTTATTTACCGCAGGGGACACATATTTATAAGTAGGTGTGCAGCACAGCGCAATTACGCAGGTGCCCCTGTCTGTTCACATCCGTGGGGTACGTGGCAAGCATGCAACATATTTAGAATTGTCCCATGTTCTCACGCCCGCCAGGTATGTCGGATGTTCGTTCCGGATTCTCCGGATATCGACAATTAAGATGATTCATTTAAATAGAACTTGATGTTTGTCTCTGTGTCTTCTGCTGACAAGGATGCAAAGAAGACATTCAACATTTTCAATAGAATGCATATTATTTGGACAGATAGAGTTTGAGATAGTAAGCAGTGAGAGATTAGGGTCCGATCACATTCACTTAGTTCAAAAGATTCAATGGTGAAGACATAGCTATAAGTGAATGTTGTAGAGGACAGAACGCTAGTGTATATATATATATATATATATATATATATATATATATATATATATATATATATGCAATCAGATCACTAGAGCGAAGAAAAATCACAAAGATAAATTGAAACTGAAGACAAACCAAATGCGAAATCTTTGCAAAATAACGCCATTAGTGAAACACTTCAAACAGAGAAATTTGGTGGTGGCGTTACCCACCGTATAGGAAGTATTAGACCCAGACACGGCACACAATTATCGTGGCGCTCCGAAGTCAAATTCCATGTTAATGTATTCACACTCAGAGTGTAAATCTTCATTGATTGAAGATATACATTACTTTGTGTGTTGCACATCTAAGTCATCAACATGCATAAGTGTTAGGATGTGTGCCTGATCACAGGACATTCGAGGATTCCAAGATATTTAGCTCACACCGTAACTTGCAAAACCTTTTCTCGTCCAAGGGCTTTGTGAAGATATCTGCCAGTTGCTCTTCAGTGTTGACGTGCATGATATCTATATCTTTCTTCATAACATGATCTCTGAGAAAGTGATGACGTATTTCAATGTGCTTTGTCTTCGAATGCTGGACTGGATTGTTGGCAATCTTGATGGCACTTTCGTTGTCGCAGAAGAGAGGGACTTGCTTCAGATCGATGCCATAGTCCTTGAGAGTTTGCTTCATCCACAGAAGCTAAGCACAACAAGATCCAGCAGCAATGTATTCAGATTCAGCAGTTGAGAGTGACACACAGTTCTGCTTCTTTGAAGACCAACAGACAAGTGATCGACCAAGAAAATGACATGTGCCTAATGTAGACTTGCGATCCACTTTGTCACCAGCATAATCAGCATCCGAGAATCCAACCAGATCAAACCTTGAGCCCTTTGGATACCATAATCCTAGTTTTGGGGTGTAAGCCAAATATCGAAGAATTCACTTCACAGCTAAGTGATGCGATTCCTTTGGTGCCGCTTGGAATCGAGCACACATGCAAACACTAAGCATAATATCTGGCCTAGATGCACATAAATAAAGCAAAGAACCAATCATGGAGCGGTATACCTTTTGATCGAACTCTTTACCATTGTCGTCGGGACCAAGATGGTGCTTGGCTGGCATTGGCGTCATGTAGCCTTTGCAGTCTTCCATTCCAAACTTCTTCAGACAATCTTTGAGGTATTTTTCTTGAGATATGAAGATGCCATTTTGTTGCTGACGAATTTGAAGACCAAGGAAGAACTTCAGCTCTCCCATCATGGACATTTGATATTGCTCTTGCATCATGTACCCAAACTCATCACTGTACTTCTGGTTGGTGCAGCCGAAGATTATGTCATCCACATATATTTGGCACACAAACAGTTCACCATCATATGTCTTCGTGAAGAGTGTGGGATCGAGAGATCCAGGTTTGAAGCCTTTGCTCTTCAGGAAGTCTTTGATTGTATCATACCAGGCACGAGGAGCTTGTTTGAGGCCATACAGTGCTTTGTTCAGTTTGTACACCATATCAGGATGTTTTGGATCTTCAAAGCCAGGTGGTTGTGCAACATATACTTCTTCTTCAATCTTGCCATTTAGAAATGCACTCTTTACATCCATTTGATATAGCAAGATGTTGTGATCATTAGCATAGGCTAGCAGTATGCGAATATCTTCAAGCCTAGCAACCGGAGCAAATGTTTCATCGAAGTCAATTCCTTTAACTCGAGTATATCCTTTAGCCACAAGACGAGCTTTGTTTCTGACGACTTGACCATGCTCATCTTGCTTGTTTCGATATATCCACTTTGTTCCAATAATGTTATGCTTGCGAGGGTCAGGTCGCTTGACAAGTTCCCAAACATTATTCAGCTTGAACTGTTGAAGTTCTTCTTGCATGGCTTGAATCCATTCAGGTTCCATAAAAGCTTCAGCAACTTTGTTGGGTTCTGATACTAACACAAATGAAAAATGCCCACAGAAATTTGCTAGCTGTGTTGCTCTTGAGCGAGTGAGCGGACCAGGTGCATTGATGATGTCAATAATCTTCTCTATTTGAACTTCATTTGCAACACGTGGATGAACAGGACGAAGATTCTGCTCTGGCTGATCATTGTCATCATTGGGAGGATTGTCTTCGGTCTGAGCATTATCTTCAGGTTGATTTGGTGCAGAGATGATAAGTTCCTCTTCAGGCTGTGCTTTAGAGGGCATGATCTCACCAGTTCCCATCAACTTGATAGATTCACAGGAAGGAGCTTCATCAAGTGTACTTCGCAGAATTTCTCTTTGTGAACCATTGGTTTCATCAAATCGCACATCCACTGTTTCAACAATTTTGTAGTGGAAGAGGTTGAAGACGATGTAAGAGTGCGAATCCTTTCCATAGCCAAGCATGAAGCCTTCGTGAGCTTTGGGTTCAAATTTTGACTTGTGATGGGGATCCTTGATCCAACATCTAGCACCAAAGACTCTGAAGTAGCTGACATTTGGCTTCTTGCCAGTTAGGAGCTCATAGGATGTTTTGCCTAGAAGCATATGGATGTAGACATGGTTGATGATGTGACAAGTTGTATCAATGGCTTCAGGCCAGAACTTTCTTGGTGTCTTGTACTCGTCAAGCATTGTTCAAGCCATCTCGATGAGGGTTCTGTTCTTGCGCTCTACAATGCCATTTTGCTGAGGTGTGTATGGAGCAGAGAACTCATAAGTGATTCCCATTGTATCCAGATAAAGATCAAGCCCGGTGTTCTTGAATTCAGTGTCGTTATCACTTCTGATATACTTGATCTTGACACCATAGTTGTTCATTGCTCGATTGGCGAATCGTCTGAAGACATCCTGTACTTCAGTCTTGTAGAGAATTATGTGCACCCATGTGTATCTTGAGTAGTCATCAACAATGACGAAGCCATAGAGACACGCCGTTGTGGTGAGGGTGGAGTAGTGGGTAGGTCCAAATAAGTCCATGTGAAGCAACTCGAAGGGTTGAGATGTTGTCATAATTGTCTTCGAGGGATGCTTGGCCCTTGTCATCTTTCCAGCTTCGCAGGCACCACATAGATGATCTTTCTTGAATTTGACACCTTCGATGCCTATGACATGCTTCTTTTTGACGAGAGTATGCAAGTTCCTCATGCCAGCGTGCCCCAGCCTTCGATGCCAGAGCCAGCATTCTGAAGCTTTAGCAAGAAGACATATGGCAAGTTTTGGACCTGCTGAGAAATCTACCATGTATAGATCACCTTTCCTATACCCTTCAAAGACTAGAGATTAGTCAGATTCCATTAGTACAAGGCAACGATATTTTCCAAATATCACAATCATGTTTAAGTCACAAAGCATTGAGACAGACATTAAGTTGAATCCAAGCGATTCAACAAGCATCACTTTATGAATGTGTTGATCCCTTGAGATTGCAACTCTACCTAGACCCAATACTCTGCCTTTACCAGTGTCAGCCAATGTGATTTTACTTTTGTCGGATGGACGTAAGGTTGAGTCCATGAGAAGACTTTGATCACCAGTCATATGATTAGTGCATCCACTGTCAATAATCCATTCTGAAGCTTTTGGTGACATGCCCTACAGTGCAGTTAGGAGGATAGGCTTCACAGGGTATGTTGTGAAGCATAAGCATTTTACTCACACATGGATTATCACAGTTTAGATCAAGATTAGCACATAGTATGACAGATAAGAGATTCATATGTGGAATTTATAGTAAGTCATTTTATCATGCGTCCCTTTATGTTTTAGGTCCCCAGCAATTGTATCAGACGCCATTGATTGCTGGCTGGAGACCACATTCTGCAAAAGAGAGTTAGTTCTTCTTCACCATCCACCTTTTCAGGGGTGGCTTAGAAGCAATGAGTCTAAGTGCAGCATCTGAGAATTTCGGCTTTGAAGCCCTAGCAAATAGCCTTGCAGGAGATGAATGATACTCATGTGAATAAGCAGAGAAGTTCTTAGTTCTATGAACATATCGATTTGAAGACACACGCTCATATTCATGAGTCTGAGTATGATTTCCCTGCAAAACATTGGCGTTAGGGTGACTCAAGTGAGTCCTGTGTTCGCTAGTAGCCGTTGGACCATATGATGCCTTTGGTCTGGGGTTTGTCTTCTTCACTGGTGGTGTCATGATGACATTCACTGGAAGATTTTCAAGGCAGCTTTTGGGTACCCAGATCTTCTTCATAGGAGGTCCATTCCTGCAGTTAGTACCAATATACCTGGCAAACACTTCACCATTCTAATTTTTGAACAGTTTATAGTTTGCATCAAAGGATTCATCAATAATAATAGGATTAGCACAGGTAAATCCAGATAAAGTGGATGGATCCACTGAAGGTTCCTTTGCAGCAACCCATGTGGTTTTGGGATACTGCTACGCTTCCAGTAGGAACCATCAGCATTCATTTTCCTCTTGAACCCAACACCCTCTTTCCTAGGGTTTCGATTCAGAATCTGCTTTTTGAGGACATCGCAGAGAGTCTGATGTCCCTTCAAACTTTTGTACATCCCTATTTCAAGCAATGTCTTCAACCTAGCATTTTCATCACCAATACTAGTGGTATCCTCCGTAGAGGGGTTAGTAACCACATCAGTAGTTGAAGACAATGAAACAGCAGCAGCAGTGGAACATTCAGCAACAGATGAAGTGTTATCACGCTCAATGCATTTTAAACATGGTGGTTCGAATTCATCCTGAGTAACGCTGATGTGTTGAGCAAGGAATGAATCTCGCTCCTTCTGAAGATCTTCATAATCCACTCTTATCTTTTCAAGGTCTAGCTTTCTTTGAAGACATTCAGAAGAAAGCTTCTCATGATCAGACAAGAGAGCATTATGTTGATCTTGAAGGGCGTCAAACTTAGCATGAAGTCTCTGAAGACTATCAGCCAAAGCTTTTGACTGATCCATTTCTTCACCCAACATATCATCAGTCTTACTAAGCATGTCTTGAACCTTTTCCAAGATTCTTTGTTGTTTAGTGGCAAGGGAAGCAAGTTTGACATAGCTGGGGCCAAACTCATCACCTGATTCATCATCACTAGTTTCAGAAAGATAGCATTCAGTTACCTTAGCACCCCCTGCCATGAGGCATGGTGAAGATGAAGACGGTTCAGGTGGAAAGGTCATCTCTTTAAGGGACTCCTTGTAGTCATCAAGCCAAGGATCATGACGATTAAGATGACTATCATAGACCTCGGCAAGTCGGTCCCAGATTAGCTTCGCGTGATTGAGGTGCATGACGTTCCTGAACTGATTTCGGGACAGGCAGGAGCAGATGACATCCTTCACAGTGAGGTTCAGTAGAGTGTACTTACGAATGTCATCAGCCTCCGCCATCTTGCATAGATCGGTGAGACCAATCTCGGTGACGGTCCACAGTTCGCTGTCCATAGCCATGAGTCGCTTTTTCATCATGGCTTTCCATTGGGGATACTCATGACCGTCAAAGGTGGGGTAAGATGCATTCCTCAATCCTGTAGTCGACATAGCTAAACTCTAGGTGGTTAAACCGAATCACACAGAACAAGGGAGTACCTTGCTCTGATACCAATTGAAAGTGCTAGTTATCGACTAGAGGGGGGGTGAATAGGCGATTTTTAGGAAAGTCTTCAAAACATGGAAGTTTCGAAGACAAACGATAGAAACAACCTAATTGATATGCAGCGGAAGATAAACTACAACAAGCAAGCCATAATCAAGTATGCAATAGCATTAACGTTTGAAGATTAATAGCAGCTAGGTAGTAGGATCAGGATGGAAGATAGTATGAAGCCAATCAACAATAGTAGTCAAGCAATGAAGTCAATCGGATAAAACAATAAGCAATGACTTCACGAAGACAAACTCAAAGTAAAGGAGGGAAGAGATAGAACCAGTTGCTTGTTGAGGACACAGGATTTGTTGGACCAGTTCCAGTTGCTGTGACAACTGTACGTCTGGTTAGGGAGGCTGAGATTTAACTCAGAAGACAGTGTCTTCACCTTATTCCCCTTGAGCTAAGGTCACTTAGTCCTCGCCCAATCACTCTGGTAAGTCTTCAAGGGAGACTTCCAAACATTCACAGACTTCGTTCACTCGGCAATCCACAATGACTCTTGGATGCTCAGAACGCGACGCCTAACCGGCTGGAGGATACACAGTCCTCAAGTGTAATAAGTCTTCAGGTCACACAGACAGAAAGACTTCAGTGATGCCTAACACTCTTTGGCTCTGGGTGTTTGGGCTTTGTCCTCGCAAGGATTTCTCTCTCTCAAATGCTTCGAGGTGGGTTGCTCTCAAACGACAAAAGCCGTACACAAACTCTGAGCAGCCACCAAGTTATGGTGTAGGGGGTGGGCTATTTATAGCCACCAGGCAACCCGACCTGATTTGTCCAAAATGACCCTGGGTCACTAAGGAACTGACACGTGTTCCAACGGTCAGATTTCAAACACACACGGCAACTTTACTTGGGCTACAAGCAAAGCTGACTCATCCAACTCTGGATAAGATTTTTTCTCATTGTCTTCGCTCGAAGACATAGGATTGGGTTGAGCATCACTTCAGTCACTCTGACTTAGTTCACTTGGACCCCACTTAACAGTACGGTGGTTCCTATGACTCAACAAAGAAGAAAGGAAACGACGAAACCACACAGTCTTTGCGCTCCATTGTCTTCACGTAATGTCTTCTCATGTCATAGTCTTCAATATGAATATCTTCTCATACCACCATTGTCTTCAATGTCTTCATACACTTTTAGGGGTCGTCTCCGGTAGGTAAACCGAATCAATGAGGGACACTACCTGCATTATCCTGCAATTCTCACAAACGCATTAGTCCCTCAACCAACTTTGTCGTCAATACTCCAAAACCAACTAGGGGTGGCACTAGATGCACTTACAAAGACACAGGATTTGTTGGACCAGTTCTAGTTGCTGTGACAACTGTACATCTGGTTAGGGAGGCTAAGATTCAACTCAGAAGACCGTGTCTTCACCTTATTCCCCTTGAGCTAAGGACACCTAGTCCTCGCCCAATCACTCTTGTAAGTCTTCAAGGTAGACTTCCGAACCTTCACAGACTTTGTTCACCCGACGATCCACAATGACTCTTGGATGCTCAGAACGCGTCGCCTAACCGGCTGGAGGATACACAGTCCTCAAGTGTAATAAGTCTTCAGGTCACACAGACAGAAAGACTTCAGTGATGCCTAACACTCTTTGGCTCTGGGTGTTTGGGCTTTGTCCTCGCAAGGATTTCTCTCTCAAACGCTTCGAGGTGGGTTGCTCTCAAAACGACAAAAGCCGTAAACTAACTCTGAGCAGCTACCAATTTATGGTGTAGGGGGTGGGCTATTTATAGCCACAAGGCAACCCGACCTGATATGTCCGAAATGACCCTGGGTCACTAAGGAACTGACACGTGTTCCAACGGTCAGATTTCAAACACACACGGCAACTTTACTTGGGCTACAAGCAAAGCTGACTCATCCAGCTCTGGATAAGATTTGCTCTCATTGTCTTCGCTCGAAGACATAGGATTTGGGTTGAGCATCACTTCAGTCACTCTGACTTAGTTCACTTGGACCCCACTTAATAGTGCGATGGTTCCTATGACTCAACACAGAAGAAAAGGAAACAATGAAACAACTCAGTCTTCGCGCTCCATAGTCTTCACTCAATGTCTTCTCATGTCATAGTCTTCAATGTGAACCTCTTCACACACCACCATTGTCTTTAATGTCTTCATACATTTTTAAGGTCATCTCCGGTAGGTAAACCGAATCAATGAGGGACACTACCTGCGTTATCCTGCAATTCTCACAAACGCATTAGTCCCTCAACCAACTTTGTCGTCAATACTCCAAAACCAACTAGGAGCTTCATCTAATGTGCTTGGCAGGAGTTCTCGTTGTGAACCATTAGTTTCATCAAATCGCACGTCCACAGTTTCAACGATTTTGTAGTGAAAGAGGTCGAAGACTCTGTAAGAGTGTGAATCCTTTCCATAACCGAGCATGAAGCCTTCGTGTGCTTTAGGCTCAAATTTTGACTTGTGATGGGGATCCTTGATCCAGCATCTAGCACCAAAAACTCTGAAGTAGCTGACATTTGGCTTCTTGCCAGTAAGGAGCTCATAGGATGTTTTTCCCAGAAGCTTATGGATGTAGACACGGTTGATTATGTGACAAGCTGTATCAATAGCTTCAGGCCAGAACTTTCTTGGTGTCTTGTACTCATCGAGCATTGTTCGAGCCATCTTAATGAGGGTTCTGTTCTTGCGCTCTACAATGCCATTTTGCTGAGGTGTGTATGGGGCCGAGAATTCATGAGTGATTCCCATTGTATCTAGATAGAGATCAAGCCCGGTGTTCTTGAATTCAGTGCCGTTATCACTTCTGATATGCTTGATCTTGAGGTCATAATTGTTCATTGCTCGATTGGCGAATCGTCTGAAGACATCTTGTACTTCAGTCTTGTAGAGAATTATGTGCACCCATGTATATCTTGAGTAGTCATTAACAATGACGAAGCCATAGAGACACGCCGTTGTTGTGAGGGTAGAGTAGTGAGTAGGGCCAAATAAGTCCATGTGCAACAGCTCGAAGGGTTGAGATGTCGTCATGATTGTCTTCGAAGGGTGCTTGGCCCTAGTCATCTTCCCAGCTTCGCAAGCACCACACAAATGATCTTTCTTGAACTTGACACCTTCGATGCGTATGACATGCTTCTTCTTGACGGGAGTGTGCAAGTTCCTCATGCCAGCATGTCCCAGCCTCCGATGCCAGAGCCAGCATTCTGAAGCTTTTGCAAGAAGACATACGGCAAGCTGTGGACCTGCTGAGAAATCTACCATGTATAGATCACCTTTCCTATACCCTTCAAAGACTAGAGACTCGTCAGATTCCATTAGTACAAGGCAACGATATTTTTCGAATATCACAATCATGTTTAAGTCACAAAGCATTGAGACATACATTAAGTTGAATCCAAGGGATTCAACAAGCATCACTTTATCCATGTGTTGATCCTTTGAGATTGCAACTCTACCTAGACCCAATACCTTGCCTTTACCAGTGTCAGCAAATGTGATTTGACTCTACTCGGATGGACGTAAGGTTGAGTCCATGAGAAGACTTCGATCACCATTCATATGATTAGTGCATCGGCTGTCCATAATCCATTCTGAAGCACGAGGTGTCATACCCTACAATGCAGTTAGGAGGATAGGCTTCACAAGGTATGTTGTGAAGCATAAGCATTTGACGCACACTTGGATTATCACAGCTTAGATGAAAGTTAGCACATAGTATGACAGGTAAGCTATTCATATGTGGAATACATAGTAAGTCATTTTATCATGTGTCCCTTTGTGTTTTAGGTCCCCAGCAATAATATCGGACGCCTTTGATTGCTGGCTGGAGACCATGTTCTGCAAAAGAGAGTTAGTTCTTCTTCACCACCCACATCTTTAGGGGTGGCTTAGAAGCAATGAGTCTAAGTGCAGCATCTGAGAATTTCGGCTTTGGACCCCTAGCAAATAGCCTTGCAGGAGATAAATGATACTCATATGAATAAGCAGAAAAGTTCTTAGTCCTATGAACATAGCGGTTTGAAGACACGCGCTCATATTCATAAGTTTGAGTACGATTTCCCTGCAAAACATTGGCGTTAGGGTGACTCAGGTGAGTCCTGTTTCCGTATGAAGCCGTTGGACCTTGTGACGCCTTTGGTCTGGGGTTTGTCTTCTTCCCTAGTGGTGTCATGACAACATTCACAGGAAGATTCTCAAGATAGCTTTTGGGAACCCAGATCTTCTTCATTGGTGGTCCATTCCTGCAGTTAGTACCAATATACCTGGCAAACACTTCACCATTCTGATTTTTCAATAGTTTATAGTTTGCATCAAAGGATTCATCAGTGATAATAGGATTAGCACAGGTAAAGCAAGATAAGGTGGATGGATCCACTGAAGGTTTCTTTGCAGCAACCCATGTGGTTTTGGGATACTGCTCGGGCTTCCAGTAGGAACCATCAGCATTCATTTTCCTCTCGAACCCAACACCCTCTTTCCTAGGGTTTCGATTCAGAATCTGCTTTTTGAGGACATCACGAAGTGTCTGATACCCTTTCAGACTTTTGTACATCCCTGTTTCAAGCAATGTCTTCAACCTAGCATTTTCATCAGCAATAGTAGTGGTATCCTCAGCAGAGGGGTTAGTTACCACATCAGTAGTTGAAGACAGAGCAACAGTAGCAGCAGTGGAACATTCAGCAACAAAGGCAGCGTTATCACGCTCAATGCATTTTAAACATGGTGGTTCAAATCCATCCTGAGCGGAACTGATCTGTTGAGCATGAAATGACTCATTCTCTTTTTGAAGATCTTCATGGGTCGCTTTCAATTTCTCAAACTCTTGCTTCCTTTGAAGATAATCATAGGAGAGTTTTTCATAAGTGGTTGAGAGCGTCTCATGAAGACTTTCAAGTTCTTGATACTTAGCATGAAGATTTTTTATGTCTTCAACTAAGGATTGTGAACGTGTCATTTCCGCGTCCAACGGGTCATCGCTTTTGTCTAACAGTTTTTGAGTATGTTCCATAGCCCTTTGTTGTTCAGTAGTAATTTTAGCAAGTGTTTTGTAGCTGGGTTTAGATTCACAATCAGAGTCATCTTCACTTGACGTTTGAAAGTAAGCATCGCGTGATTTTACCTTGGCACCGTGTTCCATGAAGCAGTAGGTGGGAGCAGGATAATCCTTGTCATCATCAGCGTTGGTGTGGGAGTCATTGTCTTCAGTGTTGAAGATGGACTTGGCAACGTAGGCTGTGCCTAGAGCCAGACTTGCAACGCCAGAGTCGGACTCAGCTTCAGATTCCACCTCTGCCTCCTCAGAAGCAGATTCCTCCTCTGAATCCATTTCCTTGCCAACAAAAGCACGAGCCTTGCCAGAAGAGCTCTTCTTATGAGATGAAGACTTTGATGAGGACTTGGAAGAAGACTTTGATGATTTCTTCTTCTTCTTGTCATCAGAGTCATATTCCTTGCTCTTCTTCTTCTTCTTCTCATTGTCCCACTGAGGACACTCAGAGATGTAGTGCTCAGGCTTCTTACACTTGTGACATGTTCTCTTCTTGTTGTCTTGAGTGGAAGCATCATCATTTCTTGAACTGGATCATGAAGACTTTCTAAAGCCCTTCTTCTTGGTGAATTTCTGGAACTTCTTCACAAGCATAGCAAGTTCCCTTCCAATGTCTTCAGGATCATCAGAACCGCAGTCAGATTCTTCTTCTTCAGATGAGGAAACAACTTTTGCCTTCAAAGCACGAGTTCGTCCATAGTTGGGGCCAATGATATCTCTTTTCTCAGAAAGCTGGAACTCATGTGTGTTGAGCCTCTCAAGTATATCAGACGGATCGAGAGTCTTGAAGTCAGGACGTTCTTGTATCATGAGGGCAAGGGTGTCAAAGGAGTTGTCAAGAGATCTTAGCAGCGTCTTGACGATTTCATGCTTGGTGATCTCAGTGGCGCCGAGAGCCTGAAGCTCATTTGTGATGTCGGTGAGGCGAACAAACGTGAGCTGGACATTTTCATTGTCGTTTCTCTTGAAGCGGTTGAAGAGATTGCGAAGAACACTGATCCTATGGTCTCTCTATGTAGAGACGCCTTCGTTGACCTTGGATAGCCAGTCCCAGACTAGCTTTGACGTTTCCAGAGCACTCACACGGCCATACTATCCTTTGGTCAGATGACCACAGATGATGTTCTTTGCAGTCGAGTCTAGTTGAATGAACTTCTTGACATCAGCAGGGGTGACACCTTCACCAGTTTTTGGAACGCTGTTCTTGACGACATACCAGAGGTCGACATCACTGGCTTCAAGATGCATGCGCATCTTATTCTTCCAGTAGGGATATTTAGTTCCATCAAACACGGGGCAAGCAGCGGAGACTTTGATTATCCCTGCAGTCGACATAGCTAAACTCCAGGTGGTTAAACCGAATCACATAGAACAAGGGAGTACCTTGCTCTGATACCAATTGAAAGTGCTAGTTATCGACTAGAGGGGGGGTGAATACGCGATTTTTATCAAAGTCTTCAAAACGTGGAAGTTTCAAAGACAAACAATAGAAATGACCTAATTGATATGCAGCGGAAGATAAACTACAACAAGCTAGCCATAGTCAAGTATGCAATAGTGTTAACGTACAAAGACTAATAGCAGCTAGGTAGTAAGGATCAGGATGGAAGATAGTATGAAGCCAATCAACAATAGTAGTCAAGCAATGAAGTCAAACAGATAAGACAGATAAGCAATGACTTCACAAAGACAAACTCAAAGTAAAGGAGGGAAGGGATAGAACCAGTCACTTGTTGAAGACACAGGATTTGTTGGACCAGTTCTAGTTGCTGTGACAACTGTACGTCTGGTTGGAGAGGCTGAGATTCAACTCAGAAGACCGCGTCTTCACCTTATTCCCCTTGAGCTAAGGACACACAGTCCTTGCCCAATCACTCTGGTAAGTCTTCAAGGTAGACTTTCGAACCTTCACGGACTTCATTCACCGGCAATCCACAATGACTCTTTGATGCTCAGAACGCGATGCCTAACCGGCTGGAGGATACACAGTCCTCAAGTGTAAGAAGTCTTCAGGTCACACAGACAGAAAGACTTCAGTGATGCCTAACACTCTTTGGCTCTGGGTGTTTGGGCTTTGTCCTCGCAAGGATTTCTCTCTCAAAGGCTTCGAGGTGGGTTGCTCTCAAAACGACAAAAGTCGTAAACTAACTCTGAGCAGCCACCAATTTGTGGTGTAGGGGGTGGGCTATTTATAGCCACAAGGCAACCCGACCTGATATGTCCGAAATGACCCTGGGTCACTAAGGAACTGACACGTGTTCCAACTGTCAGATTTCAAACACACATGGCAACTTTACTTGGGCTACAAGCAAAGGTGACTCATCCAGCTCTGGATAAGATTTGCTCTCATTGTCTTCGCTCGAAGACATAGGATTTGGGTTGAGCATCACTTCAGTTACTCTGACATTGTTCACTTGGACCCCAGTTAACAGTACGGTGGTTCCTATGACTCAACAAAGAAGAAAAGGAAACAACGAAACAACTCAGTCTTCGTGCTCCATAGTCTTCACTCAATGTCTTCTCATGTCATAGACTTCAGTGTGAATATCTTCACACACCACCATTTTCTTCAATGTCTTCATACATTTTTAGGGGTCATCTCTGGTAGGTAAACCGAATCAATGAGGGACACTCCCTGCGTTATCCTGCAATTCTCACAAACGCATTAGTCCCTCAACCAACTTTGTCGTCAATACTCCAAAACCAACTAGGGGTGGCACTAGATGCACTTACAGAGGCATACGTAGATGATGTAGTCAACAAAATAAAATGTGTCGATCCGTTGGTGGATGACTTACGCCTTACATTCGACAACCTCCGATCATATGACATACGGCTCAATCCGAAAAAATGTGTTTTCGGCAATCCAGCCGGAAAGCTGTTGGGATTCAGCGTCTCCAATAGAGGAATCGAGGCAAATGCCACTAAAATCTGAGCCCTGTCATAGTTGGCAACACCAACAGACCTCAAGCAGGTCCAAAAACTAGTTGGGTGCATGGCGGCTTTAAGCCGTTTTATCTCCGGACTAGGGGAAAAGGCGTTGTCATTATGTCGCTTGCTATGCCGCACTAACCACTTCGTGTGGATGGACGCTGCCACAGCCGGATTGGACGAAATAAAGGCTCTGTTAGCCAGTAACCCAATCCTGGCCGCACCAAACATCGGGGAACCGATGCTTCTTTACATATCTGCAACTCGCCAAGTGGTGAGTGTGGTGCTCGACGTCGAACAAGATGAGGAGGGTCATAAATTCCCACTTCAGAAACCAGTATATTGTATATCAAAGGTCCTTACACCATGTAAATCTCGATACCTGCACTATGAATAGATAGCATATGCGGTCTTTATGGCATCCCGCAAGCTGCAGCACTACTTTCAAGAGTACTCCATCATGGTGGCTTCCGAAGTACCACTCAATGACATTATAAATAATCGGGACGCCATCGACCGGATTGCCAAATGGGCCATTGGGCTCTTACCATTTGAAATAAATTACAAGCCACGCCAAGCTATTAAATCTCAGGTGTTGGCTGACTTCGTTGCCGAATGGACAGAGGCCAAAATCCCTAAAGAATATGGCACATACTCCAACTGGGGGATGCACTTCGACGAATCTAAGATGTTAGCCGGATTAGGGGTTGGTGTCGTCCTGACATCCCCCATAGGAGACACAATCCGTTATGTGCTCCAAATACTGTATACAAATTCTAACAATTCAGCCGAATACGAGGCCTTATTACATGATCTCTGGATGGCTATCTCCATGGGAATACAACACCTTGAAGTGCGTGGGGATTCAAACCTTGCAATATCTCAGATAAATGGAGACTTCGATGCAAAGGATTCGAAGATGGCGGCTTATCGTAATGCCGTACTCAAAATGTCATCTTGGTTTGAAGGGCTCGAGTTTCATCATGTGGCTCAAGAGAGTAATCAAGCTGTGTACATACTTGCCCGCATGGGTGCTAAACGCGACCCCGTCCCACCAAACACCTTCGTGGAGAGGCTATTCAAGCCATCCTCGTGTGGTAGGACGATAGTGGTAACATTGTTCCAGAGCCAACCATACCCCCAGATTCCGAACATAGCTCCGATATCATCAGGGGTTTGGGCACCGAGATAACACCATCGGCCCATGAAATCATGGTTGTAATCGCCCCATGGACCGAACCTTTCCTCACCTACCTTACTAGGAACGAGCTCCCTGATGATCAGACGGAGGCCCATCGCACTGTTCGACGCTCAAAGGCTTATAAAGTCCATGAGGGGGAACTGTACAAGAAAAGTACCACCGGAGTCTTGCAAAGGTGTATCTCCAAAGAAGAAGGACGGGAGCTCTTGGCCAAAATACACGCCGATTTTGGTGTCCATCACGCCGCCGCTCGGGCCCTTGTAGATAAGGCCTTCCGTACGAGTTTCTTTTGGCCCACGGCCCGAGCAGACGCACAAGACCTCGTACAGCGATGTGTTGGATGCCAGCTCTTCGCAAATCCAAGCCATATGCTGCCCACTTCTTTGCGAACAATCCCCATTACGTGGCCTTTTGCGGTCTGGGGGGCTTGACATGGTCGGACCCCTTAAAGGGGGAAGCCATAAGAAGAAATATTTACCGGTTATGGTCGACAAATTCACTAAGTGGATAGAAGCCAAACCAGTCAAAACGGCCGAGGCTGGACCAGTTATAGACTTCATATCCGGAGTGGTGCACCGTTATGGTGTCCCGCATAGTATCATTACTGACAACGGTTCTAACTTGACGGTCGATGAGGTAAAAACTTGGTGCACTAATTTGGGCATTAAGCTCGATCACGCCTCTGTATATCACCCTCAGACAAACAGTTAGGTCGAACAGGCTAATGGCTTGATAACGAGCGGCATTAAACCCAGATTAGTATGATCCCTACGTGAATCAGACAAGCACTAGTTGAAGAAACCGATTCCGTACTCTGGGGGCTGCGCACCACGCCCAATCGCATGACTAGATACACACCTTTTTTCATGGTGTACGGCACCGAGGCGGTATTTCCTTGCGACATTATTCATGACTCACCTCGAGTGTTCATGTATTAAGAGAGAGACCAAGCTTAATTGGCAGGACGATCTGGATGGCTTGGAGGAGGAGCGCACCGTCGCGAAGGCCCGTTCCGCATTCTACCAACAGCAAGCTGGGCGATATCAAAGCAGGGAAGTATGGGCAAAGACTTATAATGTCGATGAACTCGTCTTGCGCCTACCAAAGAAGAAAAAGGACAAGCTCAAGCCCAAATGGGTGGGTCCCTTCATCATAGATGAAGTTCTAACTGGAGGAGCCTATCGCCTTCGCAACGCTTCAGATAATCGTTTGGAGCGAAACCCATGGAACGTTTCTCCGCTCTAAAGATTCTACGCCTAAGTCCACACTTGTAACTTTTTTCTCGTCTTTTCTCCCTCTCACCCCTCTTTTCTCTTTTTTCAGTTTTGTCCAACTTCTACTAGTGTTCGGATCAACCGCACACTCGAGGGATATACATCATTAAATTTACATACCCCATATCACTTGGGGGCTTCTTTTTTACAGAAGCTTATTCTGATTATTATTTTGGAAGCGTCAAGCTCACCGTATATATGTGTTGTTTACTCATATATGTCCTGTCTTAGCCATTATATGCACCTTTATGACTTAAGTTTTTGCCAAGCTGGGTTGCCTGGCTCCTGTGCTTATGCCCTACGTTCCCGCTTATTCAGCTAGAGCATAAAGGGAGCACCTCTGCGATTGTTACAGCCGGATTATCCGGACGTGTACCTCAGACGGGTGAAGCCGAAAGCTAGCGTTCTTAAGGGAATAATTGGTCGGCAGACAAGAGACGAACTACCCACGTTGCAATATACGCCCCCAAATTATAGAGTGTACTGTGATTTCTTACATCATAGTTTATGTATGCGCAAAAGAGCATGCTGGCCCAGGAAAAGGAACCCGTAACGAAACTATTCTCTCTGGAAGATGTTTCTTACGATCAAATGTAATATAACATAACTCCCCGAATACAACCTGTCTGTTCAAGCAACTATGACCGGACTGCCTAGTTTCCGAACATACCTTGGTGTTTACCAATGGTTTGAATATCCGGAAACACTCCAAACCTCGGGTTCTGGAGGTCGAAGCAGAAAGTCTACCATGACAATCGTTTTACAATTCGGCTGGAGAAAAGTTTGTTGATAAAGTACATTACTACTTGGACTCAAAAACTTCTTCTTCCTCTAGACCCTCTAGTAGGTTGTCTAGTTTACAATCGTGTTGAGAAAACTTAGCTGTTGTTTTCACTTGGTCGTACACTAAGCTAACAGGAATTTCTTGTCCATCCGGTCCCCGAGGTCCGACCCGGGCCATATGATTCGGATCAAGCTTGGTATACTGTGTTTTCACCATGGCCCAGGCTTCTCGAGCGCCTTCCCGACATGCTGATATCTTCCATAGCTCCAAACGGCGATGAGCTCCCTTGAATAAATTCATAAGCTCATCCATACTTCCTTGAGGGGAATCGGATGGCCATAAAGACTTAGCCATGTTCCTCATTGCTTTCTGAGATCGCTCGTGCACTTTGGACAGCTCTTGTAGCAAGTCACCTTGGAATCCGGACACTTCTCCTTCGGGACGTCCAGTTAGCACATCTACAGAAGCAAAATTGTCAAATTTTCAAACAGGAGACCATTTGACACATAGGTTAAACAACATACTAAATATGCCACCTTTCAACTTCTTGTTGTCCCTCAAAGCATCTGATAATTGGGATTTTAAATCCTTCCGTTCTTCGATCTGCTTGATATTTGCATCCTGTAGTTTGTTCTTCTCAGTAATGGTCCGTGTGAATACACGTTGACCAGCGGCTTCTTGCCCTTCAGCATGTTGCTTATCTGCTTGAGCATCCCATAGCCTCTCCTCTAGTTGATCTATCGATCCTACCAACGAGACAAAAAAATAATTAAGAGACCTTGTTGTATTCACGGAGACTTATCTCCGAGCTGTTGCTGCCCTTACCATCAGGTGCCTTCTTGTATTTCTTTAAAATCTTCGAGTTTGGTGGTGGTAGTAGACAGCCTTGTTCGGCATTCTTCAAGCTCCTTCGATAACTTGTTACTCCTCTCCATGAGTACCTAGCAATGTAACAACTCTTAAATCAGTTGGGCCAAGTGCTTCAAGACTCGGGGGCTACTGGCATATGATTATTGAATCTGCGCACAAAATTCTTACCCGCATATCCTTTGAAAGCTCGTGAGTGGCTCCAGCAAATCCATCATGAGCAACTTGGATATAAGCATCCGCTGAGCTGAGAGCATTAAAAGCCTCTTTGGTAAAATGTGGGTCGCGCATAGCCACCCTCCGCCGCAGGTGACCCATCGCACTCTCCACTTCAGAATTTGTGACGGATACATTATCTGAATCCTCCGGGAGATGACAATCCGGCATTGTTCCCGCATCCCCTCCAGTCCTTGTGGCAGGGTCCGGGGCTGGATCAGTCTGTGCATGGACGGCCAGGTCTCCAGATGTAGTCCGGAGTACACTCCTCCTGCAATATGACGCAGCAGGGAACATCACCGTCCGATCTATCCGTTGAGTACATACTAAAAGATTGTACCTCTTCGACGCAGAAGAGGGCCTGGTTGTATCATTGTTCGCCTTTCTTTTCAGAGAGGCGCCTTGTGCAAGCGTCGTCTTCTTAGAGTACACCTTTGCTGCCGCACGCTGGTGCGAGTGTCGCCCCTTGGGAGCACAATATAGTGCGGTGGGTGAGTCATGTTGGGAAAACTCTTTTTGAGGAGATGTCTCCTAGGTACTTACATGGTAGGAAGGAAGGAGGCTGGGATAGTCGGCTATAATGGCCACTTCCGTGCCATCATAGCTCATCTGATAAAAGACTCCGTCCTGAAAATCTACAAATATGTCCGGATCCTCTTCGTACCCAGGATCAAGGTCTCGATTATGGTCCTACGGCTACAGGGCGGGGTTGTAGATCCCCGTGACGAACTTTCTCTGTTAAAGGTAGTCGAATTAAGTTTGACTAAAACATAGTTAAGGTAAAAGGATCAATTAAAATCAAAAACTCACCCAGTCAATGGGGGTATACATGGAGAAACCTTCTCGACACTTCAGGCGAGCGAAATCTTGTTTTTCCCCTTTGAAGAGGTCATCCAACATGGCGGCTAGCGCGGCAAAATTAGTCAGGCCCTTGCAACCACAACGAGAGGTGTCCTCCTCTCCGTTGTAATGCCACATGGGATGCCCCCTGGATTGGAGCGGTTGAACGCATCACATTATTGAAATCGCCATTACCTCGACTATAGTTAGTTTGGAGTGGGCAAGTATTCTGATCCTGTTCACTAGCCTCTTAACATCCTCACTATCTTCTTCTTCATAGCTTCAGGGACGCCAGCTGGCGCGCTTCTTCAAAGGGGCGGAGGAAAATTTGGGAAGACCTTGCCGGATTGGGTCCGGAAGGACAATATCTTCAATGTAGAACTACTCTGAGGGCCACTCTTCAGATGCCTTCTTCGGAGTGTCGGACAGGTATCCTGTTCCGCCTATGCGCCATACTTCGGCACCGCCCACCTCGAATATGGATCCCTTCTGGGAGCAAGGGACGAGGCAGAAATATTTCCTCCATAAATTAAAATGGGCCTCGCAGCCTAGAAACAACTCGCAAAGAGCCACGAAGCTCGCGATGTGTGGAATGGAGCCCAGCATGAGGTTGTGCAGTTGGAGACTGTAATACTCCAGAAGATCTCTCAGGAAGGGGTGGATTGGAAATCCCACGCCCCTCGATAAGAAGGAAACGAAGCACACCCACTCCCCTTTATTGGGATTGGGGTTCTCCGCCAGGGCTTCGCCATTCAAGGAAGTTAACCCCGCCCGAACAGGGACTAGATCCAAGGGAGGGAGATATCCCTGCGCCTGAAGCTTGGTCAATTGGGCGTGGGGCACTGAGCAACTCTCCCTGTCCCCTTCTTGAGGGCCTTGGGGACGCGAGGAAGAACAAGGAGTGTTGGCCATCTTTGGTCGGTTTCTCGTGGCAAGCTCTAAGGATTTTCTCGTCTGGTGAGGAATGGAATCTGAGATTCAATCTCTTTTAATAAGTGCCTGCCCTACATGGTCAAGGGGTTATTTGTAAAAATAATTGGACCCTTCGCATTCGTTTGACACGTGGAAGCCAAGGCAACGACGGTGCAGAAGCTGAAGAGTACAATATTTATAGTAAAATCCGAACTATATAGAATTCAATGGGGAACTCACCTTGCAAAGCCGAAGATATGAAGCCGGATACGGCGACATCATTGAAGGCAAGTTCGGGGGCTACTGAGGGAGTCCTGGATCATGGGGTCCTTAGAGAGCTGGCCTACGTGACATGGGCCGGACTAACGGGCCGAGAAGATAGAAGAACAGAAGGCCTCCTCCCGCGTCCGGATGGGACTCTCCTTTGCGTGGACGGCAAGCTTGGCGTCCGGATGTGTAGTTTCCTTCCTCTGTAAACCGACTTTGTACACCCCTAGTCCCCTCCGGTGCCTATATAAACCGAAGGGTTTAGTCCATAGAGGCAATCACAATCATACAGGCTAGACATCTAGGTTTTAGCCATTACGATCTCGAGGTAGATCAACTCTTGTAAACCCCTATACTCATCATAGTCAATCAAGCAGGAAGTAGGGAATTACCTCCATTAAGAGGGCCCGAACCTGGGTAAACATCGTGTCCCCTGCCTCCTCGTTAACTCCGATCCTCAAATACACAGTTCGGGACCCCCTACCCGAGATCTGCCGGTTTTGACACCGACAACAGTCTCGAGGGAGTGACCTAGATAGACAATGTGCGTGCGTGTGCATGAGTGGTTGGGGGCTAGATAGGCAATGCATGTATCTAGCGCGAGAGGGTGGAGGGAGAGAGAGAGAGAGAGAGAGAGAGAGCTCGGCATGGGGTGCAATGGCGGGTGTGTGAGGTAAATACATTTGGTAACAGAGTGGAAAAAGGGGGTTGTGTAGTTGAGAGAGTTAGAGATCGAAACATGGAGAGAAAGAATGAACGTGTGTCGGAAACCGATAGCTTCCTAAGGTGGTTAGGAGAGGAAGATTGACCGATACAGGAAGTATGTAGCGTGTGTGCCGAGGGGGGGGGCTAAAAACAAAATTTGAATGTAGATAGTATGAGACTTAATATTAATGTTTCAATGCGGTGTACATTGTAAGATTTGAACTGAGGACCATGCATATGGGTAATTATTTCGAATTGGTGCCATACTAGGTTTGGAAAAGTTGACATGTACTCGATTGTTGTGCTATTTTGTAGGTCATATGTTTGAATCCATCCAAAAGTTTTCTCACTACCATGGTGTTCATCATAAACATATGAATTTGTATTTAAAAAGTAGCATGGATACAGTGAAATGTGAAATCCACGTTAGAATTGGAGATCTCTATGTGACACACACTCTAATTCAAATAACTAATTATGTGACACACACTCTAATCCATGTTAGCGTGGATACCGTTTCGATTTTTTTTCAAATAACTCCTCATTAATTAATTTATAGTATCTCGTTTTGAATGACTAATTATTTGCAAGGAAAACACGGGCATGGTAATACATATAGATTCATTTGCAAATGAAAGAAGATTCGTTTGCATTCTCAAATGTATGCGCACCAGGCAGACAAGGGTCGTGCCGTGATGGCCGCGTGTGTCGGACAGACGCTTAGCACCCAGCCACCCATCCCCCTCCCTCCCTCCCCCCTCCCCCACCAAAAAAAAGGACGACGACAAAATAAGTTCGCGCTTCCACGTTTAGGATTGAAATATCTAGAGGCCCCAATTTCAGCCATGCAAAATCTCCCTTCTCCACCGTCCCCTTCCACGCTAGATTGCTCAAATCCCTAATTCACCGCCAACCCAAGAAAAGTTCGAATTGCCCCTCATCTCATCTCTTTCCCCACCTCTATTCCGGACGAAGACAATGAAGACGATGGCCGCGCTTCACCACCGCACGGAGCTACCTCATCTACGCCCTCGTCCATCGCACTGGGTGGTCCACCGACAATGTCAGCCACCGTAACGGACGTGGCTCCTAGACACCGACTTCCACCGCATCAGGTGCGCTTCACCGACGCCGTCTCCCACCTCATCGGGGCTACTTCACTGAGCACATCGTCGCACCTCCGCCCCCTAGGCCTTTGGGGCTTCACTAACAGTCTCGTCCACCACATCGTAGTGCTCTACTGCCACTCAAGATCTGCATCCGTGCGCGGCCAGCGAATGCCAGCGCATCACCCTCAATGGCTCTGAAGTGACCTGCACTCTAGCTACGCGAGCATGCCCAAATGCCGGCTTGAACTAGGTATCCACACATCACTCCCTTGTCCACTGTTCTGACGATGTTTGGATATCCTTTCACTGCTCTCTTAGCTTACACGCCTATGCAACTCTGACTTTAACTCTTGTTTCTTCTAGAGATATGATCTAAAACAAGCAAAACCATTTTTTAGCGAAGCATGACAGCGCTATGGGATCTGGTACACATCCTGCACACCCTTATAACCTTGTAAGTATTTGTCCTTCGGTACAACAGCAAGGTCGATTCCTCTTATTTGATCAACCATTCGCCATGTCAAAAATGCAGAGGGGGATGCAAGGAGCACAAGGCCTGCACATCCAAGCAAGTGGTAACATGGACTTGTACATGGTACATCCCGAGCGCAAGCAGAGCTGTAGTGAGCCTGTACAACGAGCTAGCGTAACTCCCTGCATTTCATTTAATTCGTACTGGCATGCATGTATGATTTATGTGCAGTGGCGGATCCACGAATTCAAGTTACCAGGGGCGAACATTTAACTTAAAAAATACGAGGGCACTTGCACTCCGAAAATCAACATAAGTCGAGAAATGTGAAGCTACATGCACTTTGGAAACCAGCTAATCATCCAAAGTAGTTCAATTTATAAAACACTAAATGATGCAAGAACCAAAAAACACAAAATGCAACATGGTGTACAAGGACTACAAACATGGTCTGTACCTGCTTGAATTATTCGTTCTCTGGCTGAAAATATCAAAGTGTAATTGCACCTATAACCAGTGCGCAAACTGCATATCAATATATCTATCCTGCACAAGTATGCCAATAGTTTCAAACAACAGATTAGAAAAGTATTTATGCTATGTTGTCATGATATGGGGACTTTCTGGTAGATGGCCTCGACATTTCCTCAAGCCATGAAAATGTACTATAATTTGCTTGTCATCAATGCCTGCAAATTTATATGTCTCTTTCAACATAGCAGATCATCATTAGACACTAAATCCTTCAATGGGAGCTTGCAAAATGCTTGCATTAGATCCCTCATTAGACACCATATGTTCATGACCAAGAGCATGTAAAATGCTTGCATCAAATCATTCATTAGTAGTCTGTTCATTAGACACTTCAGGCTCAAGAACAACATGAGCTTGTATGTTTGCACCGGAAACTTGATTAGATACATCAGATTTAGTCAGTTCAGTATTGATTGGGGGAGTTATAAAATAAGCAGAAAATTGGTTTCATTTTCTCATAGATTCCCTACATACAAGCAGTTTTACAACACCGTCAGGTTTAACTATTGGCCAGAAATTGAATAGTCGAATTAGATATAATCAGGGATGTGATGTACCTGCTCGTTGCGCATGCTACTCTTGCAAGCTGCGATTGTCCATTTGCACAAGCTCGATGTCATGCCTGTGCTGCCGTCGCTACCTCCCATGCAGGATACACCGAGGGTTGGATCTTCATCTTCTTGTCCTTCCGTTCGCTTGAAGCCCGGCGACTGCCCTCCAACAAGGGCGCGAGGAAGTGTTGTGCTGGTCTGTCCAGCGGTGGCTAGGTTAGGAGCGAACCATATTAGAGGCTGGAGCGAACGAATTGGGATTTTTCCTGCTATCGATCAATATGGGAGGCGCTCGTTTGGGCCGCGAGCCTGCTATAGGGCCTGCCTTGCACTTATGTTATTGGCCCATCCAAATTGAAACATTTTTCTTCATTTTTTACATTGCCTACTCGTGCGTTGGGACGAACAAAACTAGCCTGGGCCAACCGGGATGACTCAAACTAGGTGCACACTTTCCAGCAATCCGAGGCGGCCGCCCATACCGGCCCCTATAGTGGCGTCGCCCCTTTTTGCGTGTATGATTGTGGTAGTGAAAAATATTCCAGTGGCACTTTTGATTTATCCATAGAATGGTTGAATTGCTTGTTTCTATGAACTGAGTTCGCCAATAATGTGAAGGATGCCAGTCTTTTCATCCTATTGTAGATTGCTTAGATCTCAATATGCCAAATGTAATCACATGAAATATACAATAAAAGCTAGTGTGATGTGTGGGCTACAACTAGTCTCACTACACGTCCTCATATAGCATATGAAGGACGCATCATCTTACCAGATTAACCATTCGACTTACCAATGCAGTGTGGGAAGAAAGAAGTATTGGGACTGCGTATCCAAGAAATTGATGCCATGGACTCCTTCGTAGAACCTTGTAAGCGAAAAACAAGTTGCAGTGTGCCTGTACAAAGAGTTAGCATAAGTTCAATTACCTGCTTCTCGAAATTTTAGTTAGCCACTTATTGCAAAATTGTTTAATTATGTTGCTTGGCTTAATTTAGTTTGCTACTGATTACATAATGCTATAGCTTGTTAATCCTATTATAGACTGCGCCTATCAATATGTTTGATACTTACTATTGAGAATTACCTGTTTGCCTGAACTTAAATAGCTACTTGTTTGTTTAACTGCTTTGCTTCTGCAACAACCGGTTACAATGATGTTAATAACTACTTTTCAGCAGCCAATTGAAACTCTTTAATTCCTTGTTTGTTTAACCCTGGTTTGCTGTTATAACTCCCAATTGAGATGTTTTGCTAACTTCAACTTTTCTGAATCCAATCGGAACTTTAATGGCAAAATAGGTTAGCCCAAGACCAAAGAGCGAGGTCCCCATGGACGTTGTATCATCCCACAACAGTGGCACCGGCCCAATCATGCATTATGAATTGCCAACTACTGATGCTCTAGAGGCTAAACTAGTGGTAGAAAGAGATTCTGCTTCTGCACTTAGAGATGAAGTTGACATCTTGAGGAAGCAAACAACACAATCACTAGCAGTACTCAAGACAACCATTAAATATTTGGTGGTTTTCAAAACAAAGCAAGCTGAGACTGACCGCATTGTTAAGGTCCTAAAGCAAAAAAGAAAATTAAAATCCCACTTGGTAAATCATAGGTGAAATGTTCTTTCCATCGTTGAATAACCTTTGTGTTGTTTGTTCATGTAATCAGTCAAACCATTTATTTTAGAGATCATGTAATAATTGTTTTTTGTTTTTTGGTTTGTAATTTTATTTGAGCACAAGTCTGTATTAATTGATAAGACTCGAAGACATTTCATTTTGATTGTTGTGTCAGACCTACAAATATGCCAATCGGGCTGAATGTGCATTCAGTAATAATCATAGTATAGATGGACCATAAGTGGCACGCATCGGAAAGGGCCAAGATGTCGTAGTAGCTTCGCTAAAAAAAGGATATTGTTCTAGACAAAAAAAGTACACCGGCCTGGCTTATGTATATTAGTTGATATTATTGATCCATATACTCTATAATTGTTTATATGTCAGTTAGTTATGTACATTCTTGGTTGATTGACTCGGTATTTGAATCTTGATACATCGCTTGTGTACATATCTAAATGGGAGTACAAATTATGTTGTGTGTGACATTTGAGTTGGACATAAAGTGTTCCAAATATTCGAATTCACCTTAAACTGGATTCTAGCTTTTGAATTTGAGTATCAGCATTTGTAAATCATATTCACATATGACAGTGGAATACATCTTTTTCGTGCTTTCGAAGATATATAAAAACACATAGAATGATTTATAAAGATTCATATAGGAATACAAAATGGATTTGAATTTAGTTGTCAGGGTAAATGTGGATGCTTATTGTCCCAAAATTCGAAAGAAGCGACAAAATGTCCACTCCCACGTCGGCTGCTCGAAGCCAAATGTTTGGGAGATGGAAATTACTGTCTACCTAGTACACGGACAATCCATCGGCCCGATTTCCACTACTCTCAATAGGGGTAGGTTAGTAACTTCAATTAGACGTGACACGACCGCCTCTGAGCCCATTCCGACGCGGTGGGCGCCAAACATGGGCGGAAAAACACATTTGATTCAAGATCGTTCGAAAGACCTCTGTTTCTCCCTCCATTTCCCCATTCATACACGGTGGGCAGCAAAAAAAACTCGACTCGGTCGAAATTGATGTAGGCAAGTAATTTCAATAGGGGCAGGTTTGTAATTTCACTCAGAGGTGACACAACCACCCTACCTGTCAGCCCCATTCATACACCATGGGCGCCAACCATGGGCGCCAAACGCCCTCTCCTCACCAAAAATCGCTCTGGGCAAATATTGGCGAGATGCAAGATTATCATCCTATCCCCAACCGACGAGATGTCCAAATTTTAAACGGGGGCTAAGTTCCTAACTTTCCCATAATTCAGACAGGCGCATCCCAAAAACATGGTTCCCCATACCTCTCCCTCCATTTTCCCATTCATACACCATCCGCGCTAGAACACCATCCCCACACCAGCCTCCTCCGTCCGCCACCCCATCCATCACCACCGTCCTCCACCCCATCCATCGCCACCATCCTCCACCATGCCAAAGCACCTACCAAGATCGCGTCGTCCACTGCTAGAGATGGACGTTTCTCATCCACGGCGACGGACCAAGAGCTTTGCATCGCGTCCTCTCGCTTCATCGGTGCCATCGTCCTCTTCGTCGGGGCCGCTCACATGACCTTCTCTTCCACTGCAACGGGACTTATCCCCTGATGCACCCATCTACAGTCGCAGATATGCTTCAACGCCACCGACAGCCATCGCACCCCCGATGCCTACACGACACCGCAAGAGAGGTGGTACTTCATATCTCCTCAATTTTTTATGTAAACCAGAAAATAGATCGTAACTTGGTTACTCTACTTTCTTTTCAGCTCTTAGAATTTAGTTCTTAGTTGGAAGCAAACAATGGATGCTAAATATCATTTCTCCGGTTGCAACTCCAAATCTGCCATGGCACAGTCATAATATGGTTTAATTGATCATGCTTAGGGTTTAATTGATCATGTTGGTTCCGTGGTGGTTTCTTTAATAGAAATCGGAGGGGAAACCCTCTTTTGCTAAAAAAATATGCTTAAGGTTTCCCCCTTTTATGATCACTATACGATCAGGATATGTGCTTCGGGTCATAATAGCACTGCTCCACCCATCAAGCTAAACAAGCTTAGTTGTTCAAATACGAATATGATATTATTAAAATAGAGTCGTTTAATTGGTCAGCTAAATGTTCCTAATTTAGTTTTGAAAATGCATGTTCGCCGCTCGGGTGTGTATCTCTACAGGGTGCCCACAGTGGGCCGCGGCCCACCCTAGGATTTTGGGTCATCCCAGGCCCCGATTCCCCTCTGTTCTGCTGCGCGCTTCCGATCTCTACTCGCCCCCAGCCGCCTGCCTCGCCGGCGACTTGCCGTCCTAGAAGGGCATGACTCTAGGAGGAGACGCCGGACTAATAGGAGGTCAGGAGCCGCTCGCCCAACAGCGTCACCGCTGCCCGGGCGTGCCGCTATGCCTACCTTCCCAGTCTGTTCATGGCTCAGGCGTGCATCACCCACTAAGCCAACCTGATTTATCCTGAGATATATCCTCAACACTCGGCAGCCACTCCTCATCACCCATTTTCTAATTGATTCATTAATCATTAGGCAGGACTATCATTAGGGTTTGTTGTGTGCTGAGTGCTACCTACACTTAATGGTTCAGATGTATTTCAGTAATCTTTAGTACCTATAAAGTTCACAGGGTTTCAATATTCCGGCCCTAGGAACAGACACTAGTCATTTTCGATAGTTGGTCATAGTGACATTGACCCAGATTACTACTGCAAGCCAGGTTTCTTGACAATTTTACTTGTCTTTCTTAGTCATTCGATATAATATCCAATTATTCACATCGATTAGTTGCAAACAATAAGTGCTAGACAAACTTCTTGATTCAGATTTTGGACAGTCTCTTACTACAGTTACAATTCTGAATACGTGTCCTAGTAAGCTCACAAGTAAATGATTGATTCACTACATCTATGCTTCCCTTGTCATATTTGTTGTCAATATTCTTTTAGGGTTGACCACCCTGTTTCAAAATACTGGAACCGCAGACATTAGTGAATAGTATTTCTCTGTGTGATCTCTTCCATCATGTGTGGGCAACGAACACTGCATTGTATAGAAAGAAAGTGTCATTTCCAGCTTTTACATAGGCTTCGATCTTTTACATGGAATACAATCTGCCTACTTGCTTTGTGTCGCACTACCAACACTCCACCCTTGAAGCTAAACATTATGCCACTCATAATTCCTTAGTTTATTTGTTCAAATACGAATTTGATATGATTCTAATGTTCCTACTTCAGTTTTGAAATGTGTCTCTGCTTGTTATAGAGACATAAGGGGTTTGTATTTCTGTGTGTGGTCTGGTCAGCACGGTTGGGGGTGAACTTTGCATATGCAGGGGTTTATAGGGAGATACTCTTCGAGTTGAATCAACAATGCATTCCATAGATAATCTGACTACTTTTTATGTTTTCATGAATATCAGATTCTAAATAGCATCATAATGATTATGAGCTTGCGCACATGAAAAGAATAAAGCAGAACAATGCCATGGCTGTCAAACTTGGCATTAAGGGACTGAAATCAAGTCTGGATGCAATGCAATGCAAATGCTCTCCACCTACAGATTCATGCTCAGAATATGATCCTAACAGTGATTCTGAGCTAGAGGGAGACCTAAGTCAATGTAGCTCCCTAGTGGAGGAGTCAGAGGCAGATGCCCTATCTTATTCACACATCAAGGTGCTTGCTCTAACTTTCCAAGGTTATATTGGTCGCACATATCTTGCAACTGATGCTTTGCATTGCTTCTACTTTGTTGCACTGCCATTAGCTTAGTTTACACATCGTGTATGTGAATACACCCTGCCTATCCATTTTCAGTACATATTCTATCTGTCATCATACCATATTTATCCATTCAAATGTTGTTCTTGTGTATCAGATGTTCAAAAGGAAGAGGGTGATTGCTGATCACGGAGGAGCACAAGCAAAGTATTTGGAAAAGGTAGTGACACCTGATAAATCAAATAGCCCATTAGGTGTAGTTGCAATATCACCTAACCCACAAAACACCCCAACTCTAGCAGACTCTAGCCCTACTACACTGGTCATTTCTAATGCCCCAACTCACCAGACCCCAACTGCAGCAAATAGTATGATGATGCCAGTTTACATAGCACCAGCTCTACGACGCAAAACCCCCATTCCAGCAAAGAGTACACCAAATCCAGTTGCCAAATCCCTTTTCGAACCAGAGAGAGCCCAATTGCAGCAAATAGGACCCATGTTCCATTGCTTCCCAGTTTGGAAGATGAAGCTTATATTGTTGTCAGGAACTTTGGGCACATCTTTCCTTCATGGAAAGGTTATACCGTAGACACAGAACAATTTCCAGTCTTCCTCCACAACTTACGCATAAGTAATGTACTAATGTTATTCATGGTAATTACTGCATATGTTTCTGCTGACAGAAGACACAAGATTTCATTCTTTTAAATAGGCGAGGACCAAACTGGATTGTCAAGAAGAGCAAGGGTTGGTTGCGCTTTTCAAGCACTCGTTGATGAAGTATCATTCCTACCTGAGGCAAGCGCACTTCGATGGAAAGCCTCTAAACGAAATTTTTGTAAACTCTCCGATGCTACATTTATCCGACAGTGACTGGAATAATCTTGTTACACATTGAAATCATCTGTAGCGTAAGGTACTATCTATGATATCACATCACAATTTGAACTACATTTCTGCATTTGCCTTAACGTCTCACTTGTACGAAAACTATTAGTAGAAGAACATTCATTCTCAAGGTACCACAGAGTCTCGCAACTATACTGCACACTGTATTGCTCTTGTGAGTACCTCTTGCCATGTATGACCATACTTACTTTCATAGCTGTTTGATTATGTAGCATCACTGCACATGTTAGCATCGTTATCATCCATTTGGTGGACATTATAAGATCCATATGGACTCTTACATAAATTTAGAATCAACGCAATTCTTTTGAAGAGGTTTAGCTCTGCAGTCCTCTTGTAAGGACTGAACATCGTCTATCACAGTACTTACATTAACAACTACTCCCTCCGTCCCATAATATAAGAATGTTTTGTATAGTGCACTAGTGTTCAAAACACTCTTGTATCATGGGAAGAGGGATTTGTTCATTGTGTAGCATTCTGCATCTTATCTCCCTCGCCCACCATTTACTAAAAAAGATCAGATCTATATTTAATCTTACCAAAAAGTAGAATACACAAACAATGCCAGTGCAGAAGTGTAGCCCATTGCTCTTGTCAGTACATTTTGTCCTGCAATGCTTGTACTTCCAGGGATTGGTAGTTGATTATGCAGCATCAATCTACATCTTATCTTCATTATCCTCTATCCCTTCCAGTATTATCATATCTATAATTACTCTCTACAAAATGTAGAGTCCACGCAATACTTATGAAGAAGATTCTGTGCTGAAATTCTTGAGTTTCCTTCCCTTGACATGGAGAAGGGCATTATAAAGCCGGTGTTAACTGTTAATGTAAGTCCGTCCTTCTAAAGCCTTTATCCTCAACTGCTATTTAATTTGCTCATACTCCCTATTGTTTACTGCTGTTTAGTTTGCTGTTTCTATCAAAATGCATGTTCGCAAGAACCGTAAGTTCTAAGTTTTACTTGTAAAACCAAATTCCTTATTCATACCATGCACATTACTCAATATTCCTTATATGTATGCTTGTCTTTGTGGATCTATAATCCAGTGTGTGGTGAAGCGGCCAACGTTTGCACCTTGGCATCTCCTGTTTTATCTTACTGATGTGGCTGATGATATGAACAACATGCCTTGCACATTAACCAAAATAGATACAATGATTGTCTTTTCCCTTCATCTATGCTTATTATGTTGACATGGTAATCCAGTAGTGTGGTGAAGCTCCCCGCATTATGAACAATGACAAATTATGCTATTGATATTTTGAACTTACTCTTTATTTTCTAATTTGAAATTGGATGGAATTGACAGCACAGTTATCATCTTTATTTATACACGTGCAAAACCTGCCATCTCTCTGCTTGTTTCGGGGTGATATGCCTGACGGCATGCACAAGTCTACTGAAGGATGTGAGACAAACCCAACATATATTGCAGCAAAGAAGGCAAAACATCTTGAAGATAGCGGTCTTATCTTGATGTAGTGTTCAAGTTACTTGAGACTAGCAGTCAGATAAGCTCACAGAATTTGTTGTCTGAATCAGTTCGACTTCTTCGGTCCCAAGTCCGAGTAGAAAGGAATTTTGCAACTCAACTTCGACTTGAAGTCCTATCTCTAAGAAAGATTCTGGAGAACACCAATGAGAACCTCATTGCTAAACAGCTACACCTGGAAGCTATGACTGACATGCTAGGCGGTCTCAAACCTTTGTTCATCAGCTTGCACAGCAGTTCCCGCGCAAGGCTAACCTTTCTTGAACTTTCTTGGAAGTGGTCTCGGTTCAGTATTATTTTGTTACGCTCCAATGGTGCCTAGTTTTTGTAATCTGCTTCTTCATTGCGCTTTATGATTACTGGTGGCGAACTTCGATGCCCAGTGGATGTAATATACCATAAATCCTTTATTGTATAGTGTAGGTTTATTCTTAGTTACTATGCCGTAATTTCTTTATTGTATAGAGTAGTTTTGTTCTTAATTCCTACTAGTTACTACCATCATTCGCTATCTAAAAAAATCTGATGTAGTCGACCAGGCCGAAACATTCGCCTCTAACGGGCCTGGTTTTTAGCGGGCCACAATTGGGTCAGCCGACATCTTTCTTGGGCCCGAATGATTGGGGCCTTCACACTTTGCGCCAGGCCCACAACTTACTCCGGCCTATATTCGACTCAAATTTTAGTTGGGCCTTTTGTGGACCCAGCGCTTAGTTTGGCCCAGGTAGCGTTGGGCCATTAACAAGCTGAATAGTCTATTGTCCTATTATGGCCCAGATGAAACCATGGGCCTTTAGTAGGCCGGAATGCATGTTGGGCCTCAATTTTCACTAGTCGTCGACGGGCCTTCAGCAGGCTAAAATGTAGACCGGGCCTTTTTGGGCCCAGTTATATGACGAGCCGTTACCAGGCCGAAACATATCTCGGGCCTTAGTTGGCCCACTGATATCATGGGCCTTTAAGAGGCTGAAAGCTTACTACTCGCATCAACGGGCCGAATTATACGATAGGCCTTTAACACGCCAAAGTCACATTGGGCTGAACTGTTGCCACCTTTATCACGGGTCGTTAGTTTGCCGGATGTCGCGTCAGACCATATATGGCCCATGGGTAACACGGGCCATTCCTAGGCCGAAAGACACACCGGGCTAAAATGGGCCCATGTCTACATCGGGCCTCTAACAAGCCGAAAGTCATTGGGCTGTAATTGGGCCCAAATATTCGGCGAACAATTAACGGGCTAGATCTGGCTTTGGGCCATAAATGGGCCTTTATTAAATAGGTCGTTATTGGGCTGGCCCACTAGTACCTGACTAAGTACTATGGGCCTTTGACTGGGCTGGCCTTTTTAACCTGTATGGGCCTCTGTTGGGCCCTGCCATGTGTCGATGTATCATAGGCATGTCCCCTCCAATGGACGGGCGACATCTAGCCCACTGACGAGCTGACACATGTTTCCTCCGGCCAATCAGAATTTTACATGTGGAAATTTCCTATTGGTCCGGGCTATTAATGGGTTATCGGATCCAAAACCAGACCCGATAGCTTAACGTGCTACGTTACGGTGGATGCCACGTGTCGGTCACCCTTGACGAAAGCACTTCTATGACGCGCGGTTTATTGCCATGGAAGTGGCCACTTCCGTGATGATAATTTTGGTAATGTCATGGAACACTTCTACGACAGCACAGGTATGACTATCTTGATTCTGCCATAAAATTGTCATGGATCTACATGCATGACAGAAAACATGACCTACTGTGACAAACACGTATCATCACGGAAGTGTATCTTTTTTAGTGAACATATCGTTAAGAAAATCAGTGGTTGGAAGGAAAAAATTCTACCTGCAGGGGGGAAGGAGATCCTGCTCAAGGTTGTGATCCAAGCCATACCTACCTATGAAATGTCGATCTTTTAAAATTACTAAAAAAGTCTGTAAAGGAATCATTGACGCGATAGTGCATTCTGGTGGGGTGGCGAGGAGAACCAGAGGAGGATGCACTGGATGGCCTGGTGGAAAATGTGTGTACCAAAAAACCATGGAGGAATGGGATTCCATGATCTCCACTGTTTTAATCTGGCTTTACTCGCTAAACAGGCATGGCGTCTACTTGATAACCCAGACTCCTTGTGTGCCACTATTCTAAGAGCCAAGTACTATCCTAATGGCAATTTGCTGAATTCCAAGCCAAAGCATGGAGCTTCTTTCACTTGGCAGAGCATTATGGCGGTCATAAGTACTCTGAAACGTGGCTATATTTGGCGATTGGGAAATGGACAAAATATCAATATCTGGGAAGATGCTTGGATCCCAAATTGTGCCACCAGGAAAGTTGTGACCCCTAAGGGGGGACAATTGTTATCAAAAGTGGTTGATTTGATTGACCCTGTCTCAGTAAATGGGATGAAGACCTAATTAGACAAACTATGTGGCCCCTTGACATACAACGAATTCTTTCAATCCCACTTCCGCAACATGATATGGAAGATTTCATTGCTTGGATTAATACAAAAAATGGGTTGTTTTCGGTACGGTCTGCTTATTATGTGGAGTGGAATTATCAGTATGGAAGTAAACTAACATATTCTATCAGGTTGGGACGAACTACCCCTAACCCTATCTGGTGTAAGATATGGAAGTTAGCTTGTCTGGTAAAATTCAAAAAAATATTTGGCGTACTTTACATGGCACCCTCCCATGCCGAGTAACACTTGCTAATAGACACATGAAGGTCTCGCCCATATGCCCTACTTGCTCTCAGGGTCTAGAAGATACGAAACACATGTTGTTCCCATGTAGTAAATCAAAGGAGGTTTGGAAGAGGCTTGGGATGGACGAGATTATTAATATAGCTTGCGAGATTTGAGTATTATGGGTTTCCAAATTGTACGAGAAATGACAGCTATATCAGCTTAGTATATATGGTGGCAAAGATGAAAATCAGTGCATAAGGAATTAACTCAGAATGCAACTCTGATATCAATGGGGATCATGGCCCTTACATCAAATATTGTGAACACTTCATCTCCAATAGTGTCCATAAGAAAGGGGGGTTGGTACTGCCCTCCTAGGGGCTTTGTGAAACTAAATGTTGACGCATATTTTGATCATGACATGCTGACGGGGACGATGGGTGCAGTCTTGAGAGACGACAAAGGTAGGTTTATTACGGGAGGACATGGAAAGATTGAATATTGTACGAAAGTTCTGATGGCAGAAGCTTTAGCCTTGAAGTTTGGCTTAACTTGACACAAAGGGTGGGATGTTACCCCCTAATCATCAACTCAGACAATATGGAGGTGATTGAGACCATGCAGAACGGAGGACAATCAGCGGGTGCGGCGGCAGCAATCTTTGTTGACGGTTTTCACTATGCATGTGATTTTGTCGTGACTAGATTCGAACATCATAATAGAGAGGCAAACAAAGTAGCTCATGAACTTGCTAGATTAGCCAGATTTTCTGTGACTTTGGATTGGTTTGACGAGCACATCAATGAAATTGTAATGATCCTCACAAACGATGTACTGATTATTTCAAATGAATAAAGTCTTGTTTTAACTCAAAAAAAATAGTTGGCCGCTTGGTGGAGGGTGTACCTAAATTTGGAAATCACGAAGCACATGAAACGGAATGGCGATCCCGATTTATTCTCTCATATTTTTGAAGTTATGCCAAACAAGTTTTTCGGCATCTTATGTTGCATCATGTATGACCTCCCCCTGAAGTTTAAAAAATCGCATTACCTATACGTCACACAACTAAATTTTCAATTCTAATCAGTCAAATTTCTCATTGTTGATTCATGCTTTGTTATATGTGTGTGATAAGTCACCAAAAAATTTCAATTTTTTTAAATGCATGTTTTCTCTGTTTTGTGTTCGCCTTTTTTTGTTTTTGTTTTTAGTTGGGTTTTATTTTTTGTCTAAGTGCATTTTTGGATGTAGGGTGTGAGTAAATGTATAAACATAACTACTATGTGCGTAAAATATATAGAGCTCAAAAAAATTATTATATTGTGTGTAAGTTGTTTTCTATTTTCTTCCTTCTTTAAGGGTAATACCAATGCCACTAACACATATTTTTCTAAAACATCATGCTTTTTAATGTAATTTTACACATAGGTACTATACAATATATGTAGAAATTATACTTGACTGATAAAATTGTAATATTATATGCTTATTCTTTGCATATTACAAAAGGTGTAATTTTAACTCAAAGTTTTGTGCAGGTTCTTTTTACATTTTCTCTTTTCTTTATGGGTAATACCAATGCCACTAATTCATTCCTTCTTAGGAAACTTCTCTACTTTTGCAAAAAAATCTACTATGATATGCTTATTCTTGCATATTATAAAAAGGCGCAACTTTTTGTAAATTGCGTGCAATTTTTTCATTGTTTGTTCTAGTTTTTCCCTTTCTTAAACGGTAATGACAATGCCACAAATTCATTCTTCCTTAGGAAACTTCATTGTTTTGATTTTTTTAGGTTCATTTCATTTTCTTTCTTTTTTAAGGTAACACCAACGCCAATAATTAATTTCTTATGATTTTTTTTTGCAAAATTCCACTATTATATGCTTATTCTTGCATATCATTAAATTTTATTTTCTATGTAAAGTACGTGCAAATTGTGTCATTGTTTATTTTTGTGTTTTTATTTCATTTCCACTTCAACGTTAAGTCATTCTATATTCTTTATATTTTTTTGATTTTTTATTCAATTTCCTTTCTTTTCAAGGGTAATATCAATGTCACTAATTCCTGCCTTCTAAGGAGACTTCTTTATTGCTAGAATTCAAATATAATATTCTTAGTCTTGGGAATTCATAAAAATCATAATATTTTTGTAAATTATGTGCAAAATTTTGATATTGATTGGTTCAATTTTTTTTTGTTTCTTCTTAAAGGTTGATACCAATGCCACTAATTCACTATATTTTTTGAAAGCTTTATTATTTTGATTTTATATATTTCATTTTGTTCTTCTTTAAGGGTGCCACAAATTCTCCTTTTTAGAAAACATTATTATTTTTCTTTTATTTTCATTTTTATTTCATTATCTTCTTTAAGGGTGTTGTAAATATCGCTTTGTAGAAAACTTTATTATTTTGATTTTATTTTCATTTTCTTCTTTAAGGGTGCCACAAATATCCCTTTGTAGAAAACGAATTTTTAGAAAATTCTAATCTTGCATATTATAAAAAGGGCAATTTATGTGTTATGCAAATTTCGTCCTCATTTGTTTCACTTTTTTCTTAAATAGTAATAGCAATGTCAATAATTCATTCATCGTTAGAAAACTTCATTATTTTGATTTTAAAAAGTTATTTCATTTTCTTTGTACAGAAACCTACATGTATTATAGGCCTGCCTATGCCTTTGCTCATCATTCCCCTACTCATATGAAGATTAATTGAACTATAACTTCGTATATATACACGGCCTTGTATTGTAATTAAGTTTTATTGGATTGATCAATCAAAACTTACACATAGAGGATATATCTATGAAGTCCAACACTTGTGTCTATTCAACAAAATATACTACTATATCTAGGTAGGTTGTTCTCTTAGGCGAGGAAGACATACGTCGAAAGCATGCACCACTCAGCTTGGTCTCTGCTGGCTAGTAAGTAGGTGCGCCCTCTTGTAAAAGATAAAAATTGTGACTGATCCAAATTGTAAGTTCGTTATTTCTCAGTAAACTTCACTTTTTGTTTTTCTTTATTTATTTTTGTGCATTTTTTTGTCTTACCAGATATCGGATCAGTTTCTGTTATATTTAACGCCAACTTATTAGGTTGTGTTGGGGATCATTGCAGAAATTAAAATTTTCTACGCATCACCAAGATCAATCTATGGAGTAACTAGCAACGAGAGAGAGGGGAGTGCATCTTCATACCCTTGAAGACCGTGAGACGGAAGCGTTACAAGAACGTGGATGAGGGAGTCGTACTCGAAGCGATTCAGATCGCGGTGGATTCCGATCTTAGCACCGAACAACAACACCTCCGCGTTCAACACACGTGCAGCCCGATGACGTCTCCCGCGCCTTGATCCAGCAAAGAGGAGGGAGAGCTTTAGGAAGAGGGCTCCAATAGCAGCACGATGGCGTGGTGGTGATGGAGTGGCGGTACTCCGGCAGGGCTTCGCCAAGCTCTTACGGAAGAGGAGAGGTGTTGGGGAGGGGAGGGGCTGCACCTTGGATGTGGTGCTGCAGCCCTCCCCTCGCCCCTCTACTTATAGGAGAAGGAGGAAGGGGGCCGGCCCCCTCTAGATGAGATCTAGAGGGGGGGCGGCGGCCAAGGGGAGGGGGCTTGCCCCCCAAGCAAGGGGGGCGCCCCCTTTAGGGTCCCCCCCCCCAACCCTAGGCGCATGGGCGCAAGGGGGGGTGGCGCCCAGCCCTCCAAGGGCTGGTTCCCTTCCCTCTATAGCCCATGAGGCCCTCCGAGAGAGGTGGCCCCTCCCAGTGGACCCCCGGAACCCCTCCGGTGGCCAAGGTACAATACCGGTATGCCCTCGAACATTTCTGGTGACCGTATGACAACTTCCCATATATAAATCTTCACCTCCGGACCATTCCGGAACTCCTCGTGACGTCCAGGATCTCATCCGGGACTCCGAACAATATTCGGTAATCACATACAAGTCTTCCTAATAACCCTAGCGTCATCGAACCTTAAGTGTGTAGACCCTACGGGTTCGGGAATCACGCAGACATGACCGAGACAGCTCTCCGGCCAATAACCAACAGCGGGATCTGGATAACCATGTTGTCTCCCACATGTTCCATGATGATCTCATCGATGAACCACGATGTCGAGGATTCAAGTAATCCCGTAAACAATTCCCTTTGTCAATCGGTATGTTACTTGCGCGAGATTCGATCATCGGTATCCCAATACCTCGTTCAATCTCGTTACCGGCAAGTCACTTTACTCGTTTCATCAAAGCGAATGTTCCAACTTCGAGATGCTTGCACCAGCCCATAAATGGATCGCTGGAGCTTGCATACCTTGTTAGCATTCTTTGGATCGACAAAACCTTACGGCTGCATCATATACAATTCTTCCTTACGATAGCCATTAAGGAATGCCATTTTGACGTCCATTTGCCATATCTCATAATCATAGTATGCGGCAATTGCTAACATGATTCGGACGGACTTCAGCTTTGCTACGGGAGAGAAAGTCTCATCGTAGTCAACCCCTTGAACTTGTTGATAACCCTTAGCGACAAGTCGAGCTTTATAGATGGTAACATTACCATCCGTGTCCGTCTTCTTCTTAAAGATCCATTTATTTTCTATCGCTCGCCGATCATCGGGCAAGTCTGTCAAAGTCCATACTTTGATTTCATACATGGATCCTATCTCCGATTGCATGGCTTCAAGCCATTTGTTGGAATCTGGGCCCGCCATCGCTTCTTCATAGTTTGAAGGTTCACCGTTGTCTAACAACATGATTTCAGGACAGGGTTGCCATACCATTCTGGTGTGGAACGTGTCCTTGTGGACCTACGAAGTTCAGTAGTAACTTGATCCGAAGTACCTTGATCATCATCATTAACTTCCTCTCTAGAAGGTGCAGGCACCATAGGAACATCTTCCTGAGCTGCGCTACTTACCGGTTCAAGAGATAGTACTTCATCAAGTTCCACTTTCCTCCCACTTACTTCTTTCGAGAGAAACTCTTTCTCCAGAAAGGACCCGTTCTTGGCAACGAAAATCTTGCCTTCGGATCTGAGGTAGAAGGTATACCCAATGGTTTCCCTAGGGTATCTTATGAAGACGCATTTTCCTGACTTGGGTTCGAGCTTTTCAGGTTGAAGTTTCTTGACATAAGCATCGCATCCCCAAACTTTTAGAAACGACAGCTTAGGTTTCTTTCCAAACCATAATTCATACGGTGTCGTCTCAACGGATTTAGATGGTGCCCTATTTAAAGTGAATGCAGTTGTCTCTAAAGCGTATCCCTAAAATGACAGCGGTAAATCGGTAAGAGACATCATAGACCCCACCATATACAATAGAGTGTGATTACGACGTTCGGACACACCGTTAGGTGGAGGTGTTCCAGGCGGCGTGAGTTGTGAAACAATTCCACATTTCCTTAAGTGCGTACCAAACTCGTGACTTAAATATTCTCCCCCACGATCTGATCGTAAGAACTTTATTTTTCTGTCACATTGATTCTCTACCTCATTCTGAAATTCCTTGAACTTTTCAAAGGTCTCAGACTTGTGTTTCATTAAGTAGACATACCCATATCTACTTAAGTTGTCAGTGAGGGTGAGAACATAATGATAGCCACCGCGAGCCTCAATGCTCATTGGACCGCACACATCAATATGTATAATTTCCAATAAGTTGGTTGCTCGCTCCATTGTTCCGGAGAATGGAGTCTTGGTCATTTTGCCCATGAGGCATGGTTCGCACGTGTCAAATGATTCGAAATCAAGAGACTCCAAAAGTCCATCTGCATGGAGCTTCTTCATGTGTTTGACACCAATGTGACCAAGGCGGCAGTGCCACAGATATGTGGGACTATCATTATCAATCTTACATCTTTTGGTATTCACACTATGAATATGTGTAACATCACATTCGAGATTCATTAAGAATAAACCATTAACTAGTAGGGCATGACCATAAAACATATCTCTGATATAAATAGAACAACCATTATTCTCGGATTTAAATGAGTAGCCATCTCGTATTAAACGAGATCCAGATACAATGTTCATCTCAAAGCTGGCACTAAATAACAATTATTGAGGTTGAAAACTAATCCCGTAGGTAAATGTAGAGGTAGCGTGCCGACGGCGATCACATCGACCTTAGAACCATTCCCGACACGCATCGTCACCTTGTCCTTCGCCAGTCTCCGCTTATTCCGCACCTCCTGTTTTGAGTTACCAATATGAGCAACCGCACCGGTATCAAATACCCAGGAGCTACTACGAGTACTGGTAAGGTACACATCAATAACATGTATATCACATATACCTTTGGTGTTGTCGGCCTTCTTATCCGCTAAGTACTTAGGGTAGTTCTGCTTCCAGTGACCGTTCCCCTTGCAATAAAAGCACTCAGTCTCAGGTTCGGGTCCGTGCTTTGGCTTCTTCCCGGCAACTGGCTTACCGGGCACGGCAACTCCCTTGCCATCCTTCTTGAAGTTCTTCTTACCCTTGCCTTTCTTGAAACTAGTGGTTTTATTGACCATCAACACTTGATGTTCCTTTTTGATTTATACCTCTGCTGATTTCAGCATTGAAAATACCTCAGGAATGGTTTTCACCATCCCCTGCATATTGTAGTTCATCACAAAGCTCTTGTTGCTAGGTGGGAGCGACTGAAGGATTCTGTCAATGATCGCCTCATCCGGGAGGTTAATGTCTAGCTGGAACAAGCGGTTGTGCAACCCAGACATTTTGAGTATGTGCTCGCTGACAGAACTATTTCCTCCATCTTACAACTGTAGAACTTGTCGAAGACTTCATATCTCTCGACCCGTGCATGAGCTTGAAAAACCATTTTCAGCTCTTGGAACATCTCATATGCTCCGTGCTGCTCGAAACGCTTTTGGAGCCCCGGTTCTAAGCTGTAAAGCATGCCTCACTGAATGAGGGAGTAATCATCAACACGCGACTGCCAAGCGTTCATAACATCTTGGTTCGCTTGGACGGGTGCTTCACCTAGCGGTGCTTCTAGGACATATGCTTTCTTGGCAGCTATGAGGCTGATCCTCAGGTTCCGGACCCAGTTCATATAGTTGCTACCATCGTCTTTTAGCTTGGTTTTCTCTAGGAACTCGTTGAAGTTGAGGTTGACATGAGCGTGGGCCATTTGATCTACAAGACATTTTGCAAAAGTTTTAGACTAAGTTCATGATAATTAAGTTCATCTAATCAAAATATTTAATGAACTCCCACTCAGATAGACATCCCTCTAGTCATCTAAGTGATACATGATCCGAGTCAACTAGGCCGTGTCCGATCATCACGTGAGACGGACTAGTCATCATCGTTGAACATCTCCATGTTGATCGTATCTTCTATACGACTCATGTTCGACCTTTCGGTCTCTTGTGTTCTGAGGCCATGTTTGTACATGCTAGGCTCGCCAAGTCAACCTAAGTGTTTTGCATGTGTAAATCTGGCTTACACCCGTTGTATGTGAACGTTAGAATCTATCACACCCGATCATCACGTGGTGCTTCGAAACAACGAACTTTCGCAATGGCGCACAGTTAGGGGAAACACTTTCTTGAAATTGTGATGAGGGATCATCTTATTTACTACCGTCGTTCTAAGCAAATAAGATGTAAAAACATGATAAACATCACATGCAATCAAATAGTGACATGATATGGCCAATATCATTTTGCTCCTTTTGATCTCCATCTCCGGGGCGCCATGATCATCATCGTCACCGGCATGACACCATGATCTCCATCATCGTGTCTCCATGAAGTTGTGTCGCCAACTATTACTTCTACTACTAGGGCTAACGGTTTAGCAAAGAAGTAAAGTAATTACATGGCGTTATTCAGTGACACGCAGGTCATACAATAAATAAAGACAACTCATATGGCTCCTGCCGGTTGTCATACTCATCGACATGCAAGTCGTGATTCCTATTACAAGAACATGATCAATCTCATACATCACATATATTTCATTCATCACATCCTTTCTGGCCATATCACATCACAAGGCATATGCTGCAAAAACAAGTTAGACGTCCTCTAATTGTTGTTGCATGTTTTTATGTGGCTGCTATAGGGTTCTAGCAAGAACGTTTCTTACGTACGCCAAAACCACAACGTGATATGCCAATTTCTATTTACCCTTCATAAGGACCCTTTTCATCGAATCCGATCCGACTAAGGTGGGAGAGACAGACACCCGCTAGCCACCTTATGCAACTAGTGCAAGTCAGTCGGTGGAACCTGTCTCACGTAAGTGTACATGTAAGGTCGGTCCGGGCCGCTTCATCCCACGATGCCGCCGAAACAAGATAAGACTAGTAGTGGCAAGTAAATTGACAAAATCTACGCCCACAACAAAATTGTGTTCTACTCGTGCATAGAAACTACGCATAGACCTAACTCATGATGCCAATCGTTGCAGAAATTAAACTTTTCTACACATCACCAAGATCAATCTATGGAGTAACTAGCAACGAGAGAGAGGGGAGTGCATCTTCATACCCTTGAAGACCGCGAGACAGAAGCGTTACAAGAACGCGGATGAGGGAGTCGTACTCGTAGCCATTCAGATCGTGATGGATTCCGATCTTAGCGCCGAACAATGGCACCTCCGCGTTCAACACACGTGCAGCCCGGTGACGTCTCCCGCACCTTGATCCAGCAAGGAGGAGGGAGAGGTTGAGGAAGAGGGCTCCAACAACAGCACGACGGCGTGGTGGTGATGGAGTGGCAGTACTCCGGCAGGGCTTCGCCAAGCTCTTACGGAGGAGGAGAGGTGTTGGGGAGGGGAGGGGTTGTGCCTTGGATGTGGTGCTGCAGCCCTCCCCTCGCCCCTCTATTTATAGGAGAAGGAGGAAGGGGGCTGGCCCCCTCTAGATGAGATCTAGAGGGGGGGTGGTGGCCAAGAGGAGGGGGCTTGCCCCCCAAGCAAGGGGGCGCCCCCTTTAGGGTTTCCCCCTAATCTTAGGTGCATGGGCCTAAGGGGGGGTGGCGCCCAGCCCTCCAAGGGCTGGTTCCCTTCCCTCTACAGCCCATGAGGCCCTCCGAGAGAGGTGGCCCCTCCCGGTGGACCCCTGGAACCCCTCCGGTGGGCCCGGTACAATACCGGTATGCCCCCGAGCATTTATGGTGACCGTATGACAACTTCCCATATATAAATCTTCACCTCCGGACCATTCCAGAACTCCTCGTGACATCCGGGACTCCGAACAACATTCGATAATCACATACAAGTCTTCCTAATAACCCTAGCGTCATCGAACCTTAAGTGTGTAGACCCTACGGGTTCGGGAATCACGCAGACATGACCGAGATAGCTCTCCGACCAATAACCAAAACCGCGACCTGGATACCCATGTTGGCTCCCACATGTTCCACGATGATCTCATCGGATGAACCATGATGTCGAGGATTCAAGTAATCTCGTAAACAATTCCCTTTGTCAATCGGTATGTTACTTGCCCGAGATTCGATCGTAGGTATCCCAATACCTCGTTCAATCTCGTTACCGGCAAGTCACTTTACTCGTTACATAATGCATGATCCCGTGACTAACCACTTAGCCACATTGAGCTCATTATGATGATGCATTACCGAGTGGGCCCAGAGATACCTCTCAGTCATACGGAGTGACAAATTCCAGTCTCCATTCGTGCCAACCCAACAGACACTTTTGGAGATACCTGTAGTGCACCTTTATAGTCACCCAGTTACGTTGTGACGTTTGGTACACCCAAAGCACTCCTACGATATCCGGGAGTTACACAATCTCATGGTCTAAGGAACTGATACTTGACATTAGAAAAGCTTTAGCAAACGAACTACACGATCTTGTGCTATGCTTAGGATTGGGTCTTGTCCATCACATCATTCTCCTAATGATGTGATCCCGTTATCAATGACATCCAGTGTCCATAGTCAGAAAACCATGACCATTTGTTGATCAACGAGCTAGTCAACTAGAGGCTCACTAGGGACATGTTGTGGTCTATGTATTCACACATGTATCACGGTTTCCGATTAATACAACTACAGCATGAATAATAGACAATTATCATGAACAAGGAAATATAATAATAATCATTTTATTATTGCCTCTAGGGCATATTTCCAACAGGTAGTTTTTTTGTCATTGCAAAAGGTCGAATGCTCCTCTAAAGAAAAATAGACTGGCCCTAAAAAATATGACATGCAAGTGCTCGCATAGTTCGTACGTGGTTGCTGCTTGTTGCATGTTATGGGTTAATGGATGACTAATTATTTAGGTAGGTAACAAAAAAAAATCATGATAATACGTGTCTTATTAATATCATAAAGAACAAAGTACAAGTCACCTAAGAATCAACATGACAAAACTGAAAAGATAGCAGAACATCTCTGAGCTTGACACTAATGCCTGTCACCTGCCTCCGGCACCACCACAGCAACCACCGAACTAGCCCAACTCACTTTGCATGTGCATACAATAGTAAGTAGCCGTATGGATACACTTGCGAGGCTTCTGCATGTTTGGCTGCAAACACGAAAACACCTTGAGTACATTGGGTGTGAAGGGCAGATCGATTCACAGCAACACAGTATGGTCGACCTATTGCGTACACGATGGAGAGCAACCAGAGCGTCCATGGCGGATTTTCTCAGGGCTAGGGTTACTATTGATGTGAACAAACCCTTGAGGAGATGGATACTCATAGAGTCTAAGAGGAGAAAGTGCACCGATCTATACAACATCCTTTATGAGAACCTGCCGCACTTCTGTTTTTCGTGTGGTAGATTGGGTCATTCGGATTTGTACTACCCAACACCTGGTACTCGGGATGCAAATGGCAATCTCCCTTTTGGAAGGGGTCTACGGGCTCCAGAGGATAGGAGGTGGAATGGATCCGGCGAGGGCTCGACGGCAAGGGAGCAGTCAGGTTCCGAGAGCAAAAAAGCTAAAACTAGACAGTCGAGCACCACTGCAAAAGGAGTCAACGAGGTAACATCCCCGATGAAAGCGAACCATAGCCAGAACAAACGGAAAGGGGGTCCTCAAGGTCAAAAGCAAATTTATCAAAGAGTGGAAATGCCACTACTTTTGAACTGCCCTCACACTGATGACAGCAACGTGGATGATCAAGGTGCCCCTAGTGGCGAGGGTATAATGGATGAGGAAAAGGGAACTGATGTTGAACGAGAACCCAAGAAGAAGAAACCTACTCCAAGCAAGTCGGACTCTTCGGTAGCGGCTGTGGCGCAGCCCTGCAAGAGACAATGAGTTTTTTGAGTTGGAACTATCGCGGGCTTGGGAACCCAGCGGCAGTTCGTGAGCTTCGCAATGTTGTGAAGCAGGAAAGCCCCAGTCTCCTTTTTATTATGGAGACGAAGATTTCAGCAAGTCGGATAGAGAGTTTGAAGAACCAACTGGGTTTCACAGGTTGTTTTGCGGTGAATAGCAAGGGTCTGAGTGGGGGAATTGGCATGTTTTGGTCAGCTGAAGTTGAAGTTGAGTTGAAAAACTTTAGCTCGAGCCATATTGATGTGTTGGTTAGGAAGAATACTCGAAACTCTATGGAGTGGAGAGTCATGGGTTTTTATGGTGCTCCGCGTGTTGAGGGATAGGCATCATAGCTGGAGGTTTCTTCGCACTTTGTTTGCGGTGCAACACGAAGCGTGGCTTTGTGTTGGCGACTTCAATGAAACCATGTTTGCTTCTGAACATTTCTCGCGTGCAACATGGCTGGAATGTCAGATGAGGGCGTTTAGAGAAGCACTTGATGATTGCGCGCTCTTTGACTTGTGCTGGAAGGGAGCGGGGTATACTTGGGACAACGGGCAGGGCGATGATTCTAATGTCAAAGCCAGACTTGATAGGGGTTTTGGTAACTCCCAACTCACCCAACTGTTCCCGCATACTATTGTTCGTCATATTAGCACAACAGAGTCTGACCATTGCTTCGTCTTGGTCGACCTACGTGAGAATCTGATGGAACCAAGGCATCGGACTGCTCGGCAGTTCCATTATGAAGAGGTTTGGCAAACTCACTCGGAGTATGATCAGCTTGTGCTAAACGAGTGGCAAAAGGGTTCTGGCCAGAGAGGCTTAGCGGGTGTGGCTGATGCTCTACATGACATGTAGGCTAAGCTTGCTGCGTGGGGGCGAAAGAATTTGGGTGTCTATCCCGGGAAGTTCGCAAACTTCACGAGAAACTCGATCGTTCTCGCACGCGTTCGGTCAGACGAGGTCCGAGTGACGAGGAAAAGGCTATTGTCAAGCAGCTTCGGGAGGCACTCCGACAAGAGGAGATATGGATGCGACAGCAGTCCAGAGTTACGTATCTTCGAGAAGGGGATCGAAATACGGGCTACTTCCACGCCCAAGCCGCCCAACGGCAACATATGAACAAGATCGAATTGTTGGAAAGGGCAGATGGACGTATATGTCAAACACTTGAGGAGAATCATGCAGAAGTCCAAGAGTTTGATCGAGCCTTATATACCACTCAGGGTTTCCGGCCGATGGATGACCTCCTCAACTTCGATCCTCCCAAGGTGACTGAACAAATGAATGATCAGTTGGATATGCCTTACACAGCCGAGGAAGTTAGGACGGTGCTTTTTCAGATGGCTCCGTCAAAAGCACCGGGGGTGGATGGTTTCACGGCAGGTTTTTTCCAGAGACATTGGGCTCTGCTGAAAGATGATATAGTTCCGGCCATTTTGGATTTTTTTGAATGGGGGTGTTCTACCCGAGGGGATGAATGACATGTCTATCGCCTTGATTCCAAATGTACGACACCCACATCGAATTGCTCAGTATCGTCCCATATCCTTATGTTCCGTTTTGTACAATATTGCTTCAAAATGCATTACCAATAGAATGAGGGTTTTTATGGGCAAGATTATAAGTGAAGAACAAAGTGCGTTTGTCCCTGGGCGCCTGATAACAGATAATGTGCTCATTGCGTATGAAAGTGTACATGCAATGAAACGAAGGAAAAAAAGGGAAGAACAGTGTTTGTGCAGTGAAACTTGACATGATGAAAGCATATGACCGAGTAGACTGGTATTATCTAGAGGCTATCATGTTGCGCTTGGGTTTCAGCTCACAATTTGTTAGACTGATTATGAAGTGTGTCACGTCGGTTAGATTTACTGTTCGAGTGAACGGGGAGTTGCTGCCATATTTTACACCCTCAAGAGGTTTTCGCCAAGGGGACCCCGTCTCACCGTATTTGTTCCTCCTATGTGCAGAAGGTTTCACTTCTTTGTTGAATTTTTATGGAGGAGTCAACATCGACAGAGGTATTCGAGTTAGCTATCAATCGCCTTGGGTAAACCACTTACTCTTTGCGGATGATAGTCTCATTTTTATGAATGCAAAGGCAGCTAGTGCACTCAGGTTGAATGAGGTGCTACAAATCTATGGTGACTGCTCCGGTCAATGTGTTAATAGGGACAAGACCTCGATCTACTTCAGTCCAAATATGACTGAACCAGTGCGCCAAATGTTGAAGGCAGTCCTGAACATCCCAGTTGAAGTGTTCAGTGAATGTTACTTGGGACTCCTAACTGCTGTTGGCCGTATCACTAGTGGAACATTCGAATATCTCAGAGAAAGGATTAGAAGCAAACTACAAGGAGGAACGGAACACCTGATTTCATGTGCTGGCAGAGAGGTCAGGTTGAAGGTCGTGGCCCAAGCAATACCAACGCACTCCATGAGTTGCTTCAAACTCACTAAGAAGGTCTGCAAAGGCCTTTCTTCAGTTATGGCTCGCTATTGCTGGCGTAGCTCAATTGATCGCAGATCGCTTCACTGGATTGATTGGCCTTCACTTGCTGATCCCAAGGTTGCTGGAGGGATGGGCTTTCGTAATCTAGAACTGTTCAACATAGCGTTGCTCGGTAAACATGGATGGAATCTGATTTATGAACCCGGACTCTCTCTGTGCTCGCGTTCTCAAGGGAAAGTACTTCCCGCAAAGTGATTTCATGGCCGTGACTGTCCCAAAGTGCGCCTCGGCCACATGGCGAGCAATATGTGCAGGAAAACAAGCATTGGGAACCGGCCTGGTAAAACGAATTGGAGATGGAACTTCGGTGTCCATTTGGAATGATAGTTGGGTCCCGGGCCTACTCTCCTTGCGGCCAACTACTCATGTCGGTAACACTAACATTACTAATGTGTCTGAGTTGATTGACGGAGATCAATGTCTATGGAAGGTTGATTTGGTGAGGAACCATTTCATCGCCCCCGAAGCTGATGCTATTCTCAATATCCCATTGAGGGCGGGAGGAGGAGATGATTCCTGGGCATGGACTGCAGAAAAGTCGGGTAATTACACTGTGAAATCAGCGTACCTTTCTCTTATGACCTTGAACGAGCATTCTGCTCTAGGGGAAGGGACAGTCACGGAAAACTCAGAGAAGCAAAAGCAGTTGTGGACAAGACTTTGGAAGCTAAAAGTTATGCCAAAGGTGAGAGTGTTTTGGTGGCGAGTGCTAAGGGGAATTCTTCCCACTGAGTGCACTTTGAAACATCGACAAATTGTTGATTTGGCACGTTGTAAAGTCTGCCTTGATGCAGACGAGGACATGTATCATGCATTGATTAAATGCACTCATGCTAAGCTCTTCTGGAAGGAGGCGAGGGAAATTTTATCTGTCAAACTTCCAGAGCTCCATACAGCAACTTGGTCTAGGGATATTCTGTGTGACCCCAGATTTGATGAAGTGGACCAAGCAAAAATTATCACTGTCATGTGGGCGACTTGGACGTCCAGGAACAACATCACACATGATAGGGAAAGCTTGGATCCTGCTCACTCTATGAAGATGACAAGAGAGGCCTTGTCGCTGCTAGAACTACCCCAACGACATGCAAAGATCTTACCGGGCCATGGTTGGAGACCACCTGAGGATGATTGTATAAAGATCAATACGGATGCTGGGATTTCCATGGAGGCAAGAATGTGCGGACTGGGAGGTGTCGCCAAATCGTCTAATACTTTCTTGAGTGCTTGGTGCAAGCCTGTCCAGGGCACTGCGGATCCACTTGTTGCGGAGGCTCTTACTCTCCGCGAGGGTGTGGTTTTTGCTCAACTACGTGGCTTTGTGTGAGTGGAGATGGAGACCGACAGCTTGGAGGTCGTCGATCTTTGGAACTCGCGCCGCTCTTCGCGCTCGCTGATAGCGCCTGTGTTACTTGATATCGAGGGTTTAGCTGCTTCTTTTTCCTTTTTTTACTATTAGTCATGTAAAGAGACATTGCCAATATCTCCGCCCATCTGTGTGCAAAACTTGCTTGCACGACGGAGGTGACGGAGTGTTGGATGAACAATCCTCCGAACTTGCTGATCACCAGTCTCATGGCCGATAGTGTCGGAGCTCTTTCTTATGAATAAAGTCCTCAATTATCCCGCAAAAAAAAAACCCAGAGCGTCCATCGACTGATAAAGAAAAGCGAGTGATCCAAATTGATGAAAGTCAATTTTGAGAGAAAATCGACTTGTCCAAATTATTTTTTTCATGCAACTTGTCCCTAGCCAGACCCTTAGAAAAAATAACATCCCGCGTTTTCAGACCATCCACTCCATAGCTTAATGACAGTCCTCCTAACCTTGTGATAAACAAAGTGAACCAACACAACCATCAATCTCAACCCCGTAGTATTTTATTTTCCCATAGCCCAAGGTAGACTATTCTTAAGGTAATGGTAGGAACGGGCCTATGCCTAACTTTGAGTTGACGCCCCTTTCTCCAAAGTCCAAATCAAGCTTCCCCCCTCCTTGTCCAACCCCTCAATCAACACTTACAACATTATCACGATCTACTTAGGTCAGGACAAGCCTCTGTTTGTATTACTTGTGGTGGCTAATGTTTTTTATTAGCTTTTATGTGGTGTTTCTAGTACATTCATTGTTCGCAGTAAGGTGTAGTCTCTTGTACTTGTTTTTTGCCTTCTATAAAATATGATGCATATAGATATATTTTTAAAATAAAGTCAGCACAGTTGTACAAATTGCTCATGCAGACACGGGATCCTCCTATCCATATGGTCACCGCCGTCGGCACGTCGACGGCGACGCCTCAGAGTTCCGGCGACCCGTACCCGCACGAGCGCCACACCATACACGAGCTCGACCCAGCCGCTTTCTTCCTTTCTATCTTTCCGCTCGCCGCCCCCTTTTGCCAGACGACTCGGCAGGTTACCGTGTCTCGCTATCGCTTTAGCTAGCTCCGCGTCGCATCGGAGAAAGGCGCACAGCACGCACGATCGGCGCACAGAAAAAGACTAGGCGCGTATCCAAAAGGCTATGTATCTATGTGTGGATATACGTGCATCGATCACCGGCGCCTCCTCCTAACTTGGGCCGGTGCACCAACCAAGAACGGCAGAAGCACACCAGACCAGAGTGGCGCCAGCGCAGCGCGTACGTACGCTTGCTTCGCTTTCCTTTGGTCCAGGCAAGAGGAAGGCAAACACACCGTCTCGTTGAAGCTGGTGCGAGGTGGCCCAAGTCTGTCGTGGTTATCCGCTTTGCGTGGCCACGTCACAACTTTCTGAATTTGTTTTTCTGGATGGAAACCGCGACTCCCTGAACTTGTTTCTAGGTGCTGTAAGTGCGCACGGCACTGTAAAAGTCTCTCCAACTGGCAAAAGTTTCTAGCTTCCGTGAAGTGCTATTGATCAGTTTGTCGTTACCACTCAGCTAAGAAAGGTGCGACAAATAAGTTAGCGAGCTATAAGGCATAAAGGATCAACAAAACGAGTGCTAATCCCTACTCTACATGGCTACAACATAGTAGGGGAGATCTGATCACACCCAAAAGACTCAACTAGCAGCCATAGTAGAAAGTCCAATCCTGAATCGACCTTCCACTTGCGGCAATAAGCTACTAGCAGCAATTAATGGCGAAAATCATTGGCGGCATGGCCTTAATGTTATCCACGGGATGCTTGCGTCCTTGGTGTGCCTACGCGCTACGGGCCCGGGCCAACCAGATTTTTAATCCCCTCACTCGATTTTAATCCCCCGGCCCGCGCGCGCCATCGTCTCAAGAGGTCGTGGAGGTCAGGCCACGCATGTGCACCGGATAAATGGGGACACTGTTCCGTCCTTGCGTCGGCTCGCTCGGTTGGAGACGCATCCAACGCTACGGTCGGATATATTCATGCAGGCACGATGAAATATAAGATTTTTTCCCTGCCAAATGTGGCACTCACTGCGCCACACGGCAGTATCAATGTGCCCACTACACCAACACGAGCGTGTGTTTTTCTAAGAGCTACCCTACCCTGCCTAGTGGTACAAGCATGGAAGCATTGGTAGGGTTGATGATAGGATGGGTGGCCTAGTGAATTGAATCGACAGGCTATCCTACCACTTGACCACAAAAGACAGCCAGCTCCAAATGGACCACCTTAGGCTGCTCATAGTGGGAAGTAACTTATACTAGTATCGTTCATGCATACGATACTAGTCTAATTTACTACTTTTATGGTGCAAAGTAACATAGTAATAGTGTCATAGATGGCTTTATTTATTAGCTTATAGACTCATTTTGCCTCGAGAAATGCTATGTTACAGTAACATATTATGTCGAATTTTGGGTTCCGGCAGACCCTCTAGATTCGAACACTCGGGTGCGCGCGAAGATTTCGCCCACTACCTTCCGGCACCTCACCGCCTCGCTATGATCTAAGCTACGAAAGGAACAACACAAGAGATACAGAGTTTATACTGGTTCAGCCCATCATTGTGGTGTAATACCCTACTCCAGTATGTGGTGTGGTGGATTGCCTCTTGGGCTAGTGATGAACAATACAAGGAAGAACAGCCTCGCGAGGGTCTGTTCTTGGCTGGTGCGATGAACTGCTAGGGGGAGTTCAGTCGCTCTACCAGATGCCTCTACCCTGGGGGTGGCTAGTCCTATTTATAGGCAAAGGTCCTGGGACTCTTCCCAAATATTGAGCGGAAAGGGCGCCAACAATTGACCATTTTAAAGGGGAACATCTAGTACACTTATCCTGACTAAAGTTGGTCCTCGCCTGTCAAAGGCTCTGGTGGTGACGCCAGCTTGGGCTCCACAATGACCTCCTTCCTGTCGTTGCGACGGTCTTGGTCTTGTTGCACCGAAATGGATGCCTTTGCTTGATGCTCTCGCCTGCGCTTGCTTCCTTTGCACCAAAGAGGAAAGGAGGACACTGTGCGGACTGACGCCCGCCTGGCGCCCTTGGTCGTCATGGCTTGCGTCATAGGCACCTCGTGAGGTACCCCGCCTTGATCTCTCCGCCTCCTCGCGAGCCAGCCTGACGAGGCCATGCCTAAGGAAGCTTCTTGTCGTCCGCCCCGCGAGGCTTGGCCCCCCGCGAGGATCTTGAGCTCGTGCTGATGAAGATGGGCCATGCTGGGCCGCCCCTTGAGCCACGCCGCAGGCCGCAGGCAGGCAAGTCTGGGGACCCCCGTTCCCAGAACGCCGACATATTATGTTACCACAAACACCTCTTTCCTCATTAAATACATGCCACATAAGCAAAATTATCTTGGATGTGTTAAGTTACTACCTAAGTTACCCCCACTATGGCTAGCCTTACTAGTAGATGCACTGCATGCACCAAGGAAAATATTAGAGTCAGAAATGCTCCAACCTGGATGGGAACTTTGAGGTGGAGCGAAATTTACAAGTTTCAGCGAAATCCTGTCGACTCGAACTGTTACCTCGATTGTATTATTGTTACGACATGGGCCGGTCTTCTTGGGCTTTACTTTTTTCGCGAATACGCAAAGCTTGCGTATCATTCATTGATAGAAGGAGAAGAACGAGTACAGAGGGTACAACATATGACACGAACGCAGACAGACGTGAACATGGTGCCCGGAGCAGAGAGACAAGGGATGCTCGGCCCAAACAGAAGGGACATCACAGCTAAACCTACCAAACTCGAGCCAAGAACAACGATGCCAAACCAACAAGAACTCCAACACTGTGCGAGCCAAAAATCGAGGACACCACGAGCGAGCAAGATAGTGCCTGCAAGAAGGAAGACGACGCCGAGACTCCGTCACTATCTGGTCCGGGAGACCCGGACCTAGGGTTTCCCCTGAGCTCGAAGAGGGGCGCAACTAAAGGCCTTGGCAGCGCCTCCAAGAAGGAAAACGACACCCGCGGGCACCGTCGCTGCTAGCACCGGCGAGCCGAGCGGGGATCTCTCCCTGGCCTGAAGCAGAGCAATCCCATAGTCGCCGAATCAGGGATCGCAGGTGGGGAGGCCAAAGCTGGTCGAAACCGCCAAGTCAGGGGGGTTGGCGGGGCTGCACCCGCCGCCGGAGGTGGCAACGCCTCCGAACCATGGGCTTGGGTGTGGCAAAAGAGGGGGCTTTGAGGCGTACAGGGCAGGGCGGGCAACGAGGCGAACCACACGGGGGTCTTGGCGCCACGGTGTCCACCAACGCCGGCAAGCAAGGACTGGAGAGACGTAGATCCGAGCTGTCGTGGCCGTAACCGTCGGGACATCAACGAGCTAGGGAAGCCGGAAGGGGCGCAGCTACCTGGTCGCCGGGGCCGGAGCTGCCCCGTGGAGGATGCCTGCAGCGAAGGACACCGGAAAGACACGGGCCTGCAGCCGCCGGGGCCGCAGCAGCGCCAGCAAGGACCCGCCGCGAGGGGCCCTGAGCCAGCCACAACCACGGACGCATCACTGCCTCCGCAGGAGCCGTCACCGAACACAGGTGGAGGAAGGGCCGCCGTAAACGAGGGGACCGTCTTCACGGGAGGCAGGCCGCGAGCGCCCCGCGACCGGCCGCGCCTCCTGTAGGCAGGGTCGACCAGCAGCTGGTGGGGGAGGGAGGGGCCCGAGATTCGCCGGGAGGCGCCGGGTCATGGGCGGAGGGGATGGAGGCGTGAGGGTACGAGTCCGCGGCGGCCGATGAAGACGGGGGAAGGGGGTCCGCCGCTAGCCGGAGACACGCGGGACGAGGCCGTCGCCGCCAGAGCAGCAGGGGGCGGGCACCGCCGCGGCAAGATCGGGGCACTGGGTGCGGGGTGGGGGCGTTGGAGGCGAGCGGGATCGAGATCCGCCCCGCCGCCGCCTTCCTAGTATCCGGCGCGGCTTCGCCGGCCGGCCCTCTGGCGGCGGCGATGTGGGGGAGGCCGACGACGGGGGCTGTAAACGGCGGCGGCTAGGGTTCCCCCCTGTCGCCAAAGGAGAGCGGCGCGGGGGCCTCTCGGGCTATACTTCGTCACCGGTATGATGCAGACTTCTTCTTGGGCTTTACATACGGTTCCTGATTTCAGTATCTTTCTTGTCTGAACTTGTTGTGTTGTACCAGATGCCTAGTTGGGGCTATTATTCCGGAAACTGTGAGAGCCCCCAACAGGCGATTAGGGTTTAGCGGATCTTGACGGCGCCCGCGGACGAGATCGGCGGGGCGCACCGGGGTTCGCCGGCCGGAGATGGCTACACCTTCCGGTCATGGCGGTGGAAGGGGGTCGGGGGTCCTGTCCCCCAAGTCAGCTAGGGCGCTCTCGAGGAGCAACTTGGGAAGCTTGACATATCCGACGAAGAGGCAACACCGCTGGTTCTGGAAGACCGCGTCGAAGGGGCACCGGAGAATTGGATGGTGACAGGGAAGGTCCTCAATCGCAATATACTGCACATCCAAACCACCTCCAACGCCCTTCGCCCTGCATGGGGTAACCCTAAGGGGCTGATTTTCCGAATTGTGGGAGAGAATACTTTCGTTGCGGAATTTGCTACGAAGCGAGATCGGGACCATGTGTGGGATGGATCGCCATGGCATATCAGTAAACACGCGGTGATTTTGTCTAAATTTGATGAGTGCATGTGCCCGTCTGAACTCAAATTTGACAAGCTGCAAGTGTAGGCACAGGTAGTGAATCTCCCTTCCACCTCCGTGATGAGGCTTGGAGCAAAGGCAATAGCCAAGGAGATTGATAAAAGGGCTACGTTTATCCACTTTGATCATGGTGGCGACTATTTACGTGCACGAGTTACGCTGGATGTGGCCAAACCGTTGAGAAGATGGATTCTCATGAGTCTGCAAGGAGAGGAAGTACTGATCCGTATGACATCCAATATGAGAACATTTCCCACTTTTTCTTTTGATGTGGTCGTTTGGGCCACTCAGGTCTCCTCTGTCCGACTCCTGGCACTAGGTATGAGAATGGTGATCTGCCGTTCAGCAAGGGGTTGAGGCCGCCGGAGGAGAAGAAACGTATCGCGTCTAGTGAGAATTCTACCAAGTCACAGCAATCCAAGACCAACAAGAATGATACAAAGAATTCCAGTTCGGCAGCAGGGGTGCAAGGGTGACCTTACCAATGAAACGAAACTCAGCACCAGAAAGGAAGGGAGGACCACCAACACAAATCGAGCTACCATTACTAACGAACCATGCTAATGGTTCGGAAGGGGACGAGCTGGTCGATGCAACTTTGTCTGAGAAGAACAAAGAGGACGAGAATGATGGAATAACAACAGAACCAAAGAAGAACAAGCCTACCCCAACTAGCACTGAATCATCAGCAACGGCTGCGATTCAGACCTGCCCGTCCCAATGAATTGTGTAAGCTGGAACTGTCGGGAGCTTGGGAACTCCGAGGCAGTTCGTGAGCTTCGCAATGTTGTGAAGCAGGAAGGTCCTGCTCTCCTCTTTGTTACTAAAACAAAGATTGAAGGGAAACTTGTTGAGAGTTTGAAGCAAACCCTTGGTTTTGCAGGAAGTTTTGCGGTGGAAAGTGACGGCCTAAGCAGAGGAATAGGTTTGTTCTGGTCCAAAGATTTTATAGCGGAACTAAAAAACTTCAGTATTGGCCACATTGACATTGTGATGCGAAAAGATTATCCGAATTCGGTGGAGTGGAGGTTCACTGGATTTTATGGAGCACCAAGAGCACAAGATAGACATCATAGCTGGCGTTTTCTCCGAACTTTACATGCCATACCACACTCGCCTTGGCTTTGTATGGGTGACTTCAACGAAACCTTCTGTGCAGAAGAACACTTCAGTCGGGCGGTACGGCCGGAGTGGCAGATGAGGGCTTTCAGAGAAGTCATGGACGATTGGGCTCTCCAGGACTTGGGTTGGTCTGGTATTCCTTACACTTGGGGACAATCGCCAACCGGGAGATGCAAATGTAAAAGCTCGTTTAGATCGGGCGTTTGGCAATGAAGAATTCTGACAAATGTACACTAGAGTGTGACATGTATGTGCGACGGAGTTAGATCATTGTTTTGTAGTTGTAGAATTTCGTCATCATGCTTTTGCAAATTACTCTTATGTACGGAAGCAATTTCGCTATGAGAACATGTGGCAGTCCCATTACAAGCAGCTGGTAACGGATGTATGGCGCAACCAAGCTCGGACGCCAGGTTTGCATGGGATTCTGGACTCCTTGGTTGCTCTTCAAAGGCAACTTACTCCATGGGGGGCCCATGAATTTGGATGTCTATCTAGGACGGTCAGGCGGTTAAGAAAACGATTGTCCAGATTGAGGGAACAGTCGGTTGGACGGGGTCCATCAGAGGAACGACGATCTCGTGTTCCCTGGTTAAGGGAAGGGGATCGCAATACGACCTATTTCCAAGCACAAGTGAAGCAACGGAAACGTATAGATAGAATTGCAAATTTACATAGAACTGATGGTTCTACTTGTGCTAATGGAGATGAGGAAAAAGTTGAGGTACTTGCGTTCTATCAAGCTCTTTACACTGCTCAAGGCTACAACAATATGGGAGAGTTGCTATCGTATGTACTAGTACGGGTTACTCCGGATATGAACCAATTACTGGAGAAACCATTTGAGGCTCCTGAAATCCACAAGGCCTTATTTCAGATGGCGCCTTCGAAAGCACCGGGTGTCGATGGATTTACAGTAGGGTTTTTTCAGCGCCATTGGAAGCTACTTCAACATGATGTGGTTCCGACGGTTCTTGATTTTCTCAATGGTGGCGAGTTACCAGCGGGCTTAAATGATACTTTAATCACTCTAATACCCAAGGTACATCACCCACAAAACATCACTCATTATCATCTCATTGCGCTTTGCCCGGTGCTCTATAAGCTTGCTGTTAAAGCGCTCACGAATCGTATGAGGCCATGCATGGACGATATCATTAGTGGGGAACAAAGTGCCTTTGTTCCAGGTTGTCTGATCACAGATATTGTACTTGTTGCCTACAAAAGTGTTCACACGATGAAGAGACGGAAGAAGGGGAAGAATTTCTCTTGTGCAATTAAATTGGACATGATGAAAGCGTATGACCGGGTTGAGTGGCATTTTCTGGTGGCTATCCTTTTGAAACTTGGTTTCAGTTCTACCTTGGTCAGCCTGATTATGAAGCGTGTATCTTCAGTTCGTTACTCCATTCGAGTTAATGGAGAATTACTACCTTATTTTACCCCAACCAGAGGCTTCAGGCAGGGTGACCCTGTATCCCGGTATCTCTTTTTATTATGTGCCGAGGGCTTCTCCTCTCTCCTAAAGTTTTATGGAAATTTTGTTGATCGTGGAATTCGTGCAAACTTTAGAGCTCCGTGGGTGAATCATCCTCTATTTGCTGATGATAGTCTAATCTTCATGCGGATGCAGACAGTGCCAACCGATTATATGATATATTACGGATCTATGGCGAGGCCTTAGGACAGCGTGTGAACAGAAGCAAGAGCTCCTAACACACCTGACGTACTTAGACAAAATCTGAATCAACTTTTGAATGTTCATGTCGAAGCTTTTTCAGAACGCTACCTCGGTCTTCCCACTGCTGTTGGTCCGATCACTAGTGGAACCTTTGACCACATTGGGGAAAGAGCAAGAGGTAAGATGAGTGGATGGTCAGAGAGGCTATTTGCTTGTGCAGGTAGAGAAATCCTACTTATGACGATTGTGCAGGCAATTCTGACGTTCAGTATGAGTTGCTTTCTCCTGACAAAGAAAGTGTGCAAAAGTTTAACCTCAAGCATGGCTAAATTCTGGTGGGGGAGCTCACTGGATAGAAAATCCCTTCACTAGATTGCTTGGGATAAGCTAGCTACACAAAAAGTTAAGGGAGGGATGGGATTCTGCGACCTTAAACAATTCAACCTGGCACTATTAGGGAAACATGGATGGAGACTAATGACAGAACCAAACTCCTTGTGCGCCAGAGTTCTGAAAGGTAGGTATTTCCACGATTCAGATTTCATGCAGGCCACTATACCGAAGTCTGCTTCGGCCACATGGAGGGCGATCATAGCTGGTCGTGATGCACTCAAAGTGGGATTAGTGAAAAGAGTTGGTGATGCATCTTCCATTTCGGTATGGGATGAAAAATGAATTCCATCTACTGTGTCTATGGAACCAATGTTCAGACCGGCCAACACACATGTTCAGTGGGTCAACGACTTGATTGACACAGTAAACTGGACTTTGGAACTGGAATTTAGTTCCAAGTCGAAGCTATATTGAATATTCTACTCCGACGGGGTGGAGGTGAGGATTTTCTTGCTTGGGCACATGAGAATTCAGGCACATATTCTGTTAAATCGGCTTATTGAGGTCTAGTGAATTGAAAAGAGCGTGCAGCTCAAGATGAAGAGCAGATAAGGGGACCATCAGTGAAAGAACAACAGATATGGAGTGCTCTCTGGAAACTCAAAGTTGTGCCTAAGGTGAGGGCCTTCTGGTGGCGAGTGATTAGGGGCATCATCCATGATGATGCACTCTAAAACGTAGACACATAAAAGAAGTGAGTACTTGCAAGTTTTGCCTGGCTATGGATGAAGGTCTCATGCATGCACTCATTCAATGTTCTCATGCTCGTCGATTCTGGGAGGAAGCACGTCATTTGTTTGATATAATTCTACCTCGGCTTCACCCAAACACTTAGGCAAGGGACATTCTATGTGAGCAGTGGTTCTCCAAGAAAGACCACACAACAATCATCATAGTTATGTGGTCCATCTGGATGTCTCGCAACAGGTGGATGCATGATGAGGTGCAAATTGCCCTACAAGTTCGGTAAGACGCACCCGAGAGGATCTAGCGCTGCTAGAACTTCCTAGGCAACAGACCACTATGTTGCCAGGCTATGGCTGGCGGCCTCCAGATGCAAACAACATAAAAATAACCACCGATGCCTCGATCAACTTCGGAGACGGCATTGCGGGTGCAGGAGGAGTGGCCAGATCGGCTTCAGCCTTCTTGAGAGCTTGGTGCAAGCCACATGTGGGGGTCTCTGACACACTGATCGCCGAGGTTGAAGCCATGAAGGAGGGCGTGGTTTTCGCCAGATTGAGGGGCTTCACTGACGTGACCCTGCAGATTGACTGTCTAGAGGCAGTAAACCTCTGGAACAATCGCTACAACGATCGTTCGATTGTAGCACCGATTTTCACAGAAATTAGAGAGCTCATTCTTAGCTTTCTTACTTTGTAATTCAACATGTAATAAGAGCGGCAAACGGTCATGCACATCTATGTGCTAAGCGTGCTAGTATGCTTAATGTGATTGAAAGTTGGCTCGCGACTACCCCTAGCTTCCTCATCAGTAGCCTTTTGACTGACTGCTCGGCGAATGCATTCGTTGAATAAAGCTCTCTGAAGTTCCCCGGAAAAAAAAAGAATCCTTTTGCTTTTCTTCTTGGCATACAGATTGGGTTCTTGTTGATCCAATCGAAACGCTTGAGTTGAGGGGTGGCCGTGAAAGAAGAACTGTTTTGATGATACACCTGTGGTGCGCGCTTTTTGCTTTTGGTTTTGAAGTCACAATGCGTATTCTTGGCCTAGCCAGTGTGTTGTGAATAATGTTCATGTAGAGCACACAACAGTAAAACACGAGTGCCTTTGTATCCCTACAAAGAACTGGCCATGTGTCACGTCAAATCTGAAAACAATTTTGTGTCCAACAACCAGAGCGTCAAATCAAGAAGGATCAGTGCCGCTTGCACTACAACAGAGCGGGCTCTAGTCAAAGACCATCATCACCATCCATTGCTGAAAGGAGGAGATCGCCTACCAGGGACAAGCAACCTTTGACGACGGACCAACGACGAGCTGGCGGTGAGCACCCAAGCAAGTTTTTTTTTTTTTTGAGGCAACCCAAGCAAGCCTGTGCCAGCGAAGAGCAGAATGGGATTAGCAGCAAGATATATCTTTACGGGCCGCAGAAACTTGGCCCGGACAGATGATATCGTGAGGCCCAAAAGCCTTGCGCAGGCATATCCCCACGGCCCGAACAGCCACCTTATCCGTTTCATTCAACTCCCGCGCGCCGGCGCCTGCCGTGGACGACGACGACGACGACGCGGTGCGGCCATGCCTGCCTCCATCTCCATGCCCAAGATTCTCTCGTCTTCATCCTCCTCCTCATCCATTTCGCGCCGCAAACCGGCACCAGCAGCCTTCACTCGGAGCCCGGGCTGCCGAGTCACGCCGCCGCCGAGGTACACCCTGCTTCTGTGCGTGCTCCTCCCGTTTCTTCAGGCTTGCTTTCGGAACACACTATGGGTAATAGAGGCGTTCGTCCAGTCCTGCTGCTGATTGTGGCGCGTTTCGCAGTTTGAGGTCAAACACCCGGTTCGCCGGAAGCTGCCACACCGTCGCGAGCTCCGGTACGAGCCTGGCAGAGTACAGCGGCGAGGGTGCCTCCGCCGTAGGATACCAAGATGGCGGCCTTCCCTTCGTAAATCTGTCCTCGTCCAATATCCAACGAACCGAGCCGATCTTACCCAAGGATGAGTCCACGCCATCCCTTCTCCTCGCCGCTCTGCCGGTGATCGCCGCCACTCTTCCATCAAAACTCTTCTCATTTCTTCCCGGCTGTTTTCTCTTCTCAGAGCTCGCCATGTGCAGACTGGTGTACCATAATCTTGAATTCTTGATATGAAATTCCAGGCTCCGCAGAAGGGAAACGGCCCAGAGGGCCACTTGGAATCAACCCCTGCTTACCCAGCCGCCATGAAAGGTAATAATATACTGGTACTGGTAGACGGTAGTGCTCATAATGTGATTACCACAAGCAAGCAACGTTTCTGGACCACCTTACATGTGTGTACTTACCGGCGACAGCTCTGTTTGGGGCCTGCCTCGCCGGGAACGCGACGGAGCACCTCTGGAATTTCACCTGGCCTGCCGCAGTCGCCACGCTGCATCAGAGCCTCCTCCCGGTCGCGGTTCTTGGGTTCTTCACGAAGGTGCCTGGTCTGATCAAGCTCCCCTGCTCACATTAGTTCCTGACTTAAGTGCCTGAATTCGATGCGCAGCTCGTGGTGTTCGTCGCAGGTCCACTGGTGGGGAACCTCGTGAGCTCGCTCCCTCTGATTCCCACGTACCGCTCTCTGACTGTAATTCAGGTGATTCTCTGAACTTATTTCTAAAAATATTAGTGCTCATGCTTCTCTATTGCCGAAATTCTTTGCTTTCTTGTCACGCGCTTGTCGTCAACGTGTCAGACCGCAGCACATTTCGTGTCGGCGGCAATGATCACGTATGCCTTTACCTTCCCAAGGGCATCCACCGCGCCGGAGCTTCTCCTGCAGCCGTGGTTCGCCGTGCTGGTGGCATCCACGGCCGTCGACAGTCTCTCCCGTGTGTCGCTTGGCATCATCGCCGAGCGTGATTTCGTCGTGCAGGTGAGCCTGTATGGATGGGGGAATACTAACTCGCGCGTCAAAACCTCATGAGTCTGGGGAAAATTTTCTCATGTGGAGACCGTTTGAATGTGTTACTGAAGCTCGCAGGGGAAGGCAGGCGGATCGCGCTCGCGCAGGCGAATGCTACGCTCAGCAGAGTCGATCTGATCTGCGAGGTCAGACATCTGCATCCGCTTCATCTCCGCATTCCACATTGTGTGATCAGTGCTAGTATATGGTTTGGTTTTGAAAGAGGGGTCAGTGTATGGTTTTTCATGCGCAGACGGCGGGCGCGTCAGTCTTTGCATTCCTGCTCTCTAAGAACGACCCGCTGACCTGCATCAAGCTCTCCTGCCTCATATCGCTCTCTGCTCTGCCTCTTCATGTATGATAAACTAGCTGCACTATCTTGATCTCTCCTCGTCTCAAGCAATGCACATTAAAGTTTTCCTTGCTAAGATCCTGAAAATTTCTTAAAACCTTTTTTGAAGATTTTCCTGGGAGGCGCGATGAACCGACTCGCCGACGGCGTCTTCGATCACTCTGACCATAGAAGCCTGCATGCTGCTTCTACTTTCGACGTCCGGATGATAGGTGAGACGGGTACATGCAGCTAGCAGCCTAGACAGAACTGTGCATGGAGTTCATTCATCGTAATTCTATCGCCGTTTCATGTCTGACAGTGGTCGATGCTGTGGCCACCATCAGACGCGGGTGGAGCGAGTACATCAGCCAGCCGGTCCTCCCGGCGAGCCTCGCCTACGTGCTCGTCTGCTTCAACGTCGCCCTCGCCCCCGGCGCTCTGATGACCACGTTCCTGATCCATCACGGTGCGTGCATCTGCGCCACTGCACGGCCAGGTTATTGGCACTCCAGAGATCACTGAGCTCACAGTACAGTTTGTTCCGCGTTGTTGGCAGGCGTGAGCCCGTTGGTACTCGGCGTGTTCGCCGGCTCGTCGGCGCTGATGGGGATCCTCGCGACGTTCATGACGCCGAACCTTGTCAAGGAGCTCGGCATCCTCAATGCCGGAGCGGCCGGGTTGCTCGGCCAGAGCGCGCTCCTCGGTGCGGCCGTCCTGGTCTACCTCACCGGATCCATCTCACGGCGCGGCGCCCTCTTCACCTTCCTCGGCCTGATCGTAAGTCCGTCCGACGAGAGCATTTCCGCCGAGAGAACTGCGACGTGTGCTTTGATCGAAATTTTTGGTCGACTAATGGGGGCTTGGGCGCTCGCGCGCATGCAGGTGGTGTCGAGGCTGGGGCACATGGCGTACAGCGTGATCGGGCTGCAGGTGGTGCAGACCGGAAGCCCCATCGGGAAGGCGAAGCTGATCGGCGCCACGGAGATCGCCATCGCCAGCCTCGCGGAGCTCGGGATGATGGCGGTGGCGGTGGCCGCCAAGGACGTCTCGCGTTTTGGTGCTGTCGCCGTGCTCTCGGCGGCTGCTGTCGCTGCGGCCGCCTGGCTTTACTGTGCCTGGTTGGCAAACTCCACCCAGCACCTGAAAACGCTCTTTCCGTCGTGATCATGTGCGAGTCGCGATTTCTTGACCTTCACACGATACTTAAACACAAGACGGTACTTCACACAAAATGGATCTTCGGAAGTTCGGATGCTTTACACAAATTTTGCACTGCACAGTTGAAGAGATGAGACTATTTCCATGAGAGAACCTCTTTGCTACGAATCCTATAAACTGAATGTTTAGGGTGAAAACGAGTGAAAATTGACAAAATTTACCATTTTCTAAAAGTTTAGTTAAAGATGATCCTACTGCAAAAGGCTCACAAAATTTGGCTTGCTTTACACCACCAATTCTGACGCTCAACTTCTGAATCAGCACCGAGCAACATCTTGGTGGGGAGAAAAACTTGGCGATTCTGCGAAGGAAACAGCAATTCGAGGATCAAAGCTTCTGACTGTGACGCTCAGTTTGGGAGCTCAGCACCAAAGCTACTGCCTAGAATGGAAAATAAGTCAGCTCCAAGGTCCTTGGACTTGACCCCAAATCATCATTGTTTGCGATACCGCCAAGTTTTTCTCGGAATCAAGATGCCTGTTGCTGACCTAGCCAAGTTTAGCGATGGAATGGGTCACGTTGAGTAAAAGAGCTATGTTTGATTAAAGTTTCGGACTAGGGCCATTTTTGGCTAAACATTCAAAAGAGGGCCAGCTTTGTCAAAAAGAGAAGGAAAAACACTGAACAACCGAGTGCATCCAGAAGGTATAGTATATTGCATATTAACAGAAACCAAGGGCAACTTTCTGGCATTATGTTTTTAAGCTTTGGGCTAAAAAATAGAGAAGTCGCCAGTTTTTTAGCGCAAAGAGAAAATGTATTTTTCGTGAATGATTCAGTACTTAATTACCTTCTGGAGGCCAAACTGAACACTTTGGTCAGCTAAACAAGTTATTGGAGGATAATGCTATCAGACACAACTTGCAAGTCAATAAAATAATACATGGATTCCTTGAGATCATACCAGGTTATGCATCTGGACAAACCCAAATGTTCACAAAAGGTCTCTAGGAATTCAGCATCAATCAACTAAGATAACCAGTAAGCAACTGCCAAATTCCAAAAGCAGCAGTGTACATACAGGCATGGATGCATAAAGATTATTTGTTCTTCTCCTTGCTCTCTTCCTCGGCCATGTAAGCCTTCTTCATATCTTCCAGTATTGCATCATTGGTGCTGCCAACATACAAAAGCGCATGATGAATTACATGAAAGAGGTATCTGCCATGCCAATATTAGTCTACTCGGACAATGCAACATGCCACTTCGAGGATAGAGGCAAAAAGTAATTGTAAGCACATTCCAATCACGTGGAACCAAATTCTCAAGATTCAGGCATAATGTGGTCAGAACTAATAGCATAAATACACTTCTCAAAATTCAGGCAAATGCATTGATCATCAAACATGTTTCAGCACTAGGTTCCTCAAATGGAAAGTTACCATTTGGTGACAAGTACATCATATTCTGTGATCTTGTCCAATGGTTTTACACTCTGTTCAGGCACCACTCCCAAGAACCGGCACAAGTTCCTGGCAGGGTCAGAATTTCGGACTATAAATCAAAACCTACAGAGAACTTGGCTCTATAAAATTCCAAATGAAGCTGGTGCTACTTTCAAAGACAGTTTTGTCAAAAACAGCAACAGCTGTCAACAAGACAGCTTCTAAACCCAAATCGATGGTCAGAACTACGCCATATGAAGGACTTAAATGTAAAAGAGATATACTTTTGTCGGTGATGGAAAAATCTAGTGTCTACGTAGTATATGAGCTGTTATAATCATGAGAAACTCACAGGCATGAACTAATTTATCAGACTTATTCACATTGTCTGATTGTCTGTACAATATATAGATATTTTTAACATTCTTCTTCTGCTGAATGACGAATAAAAGCCAGCTTATTAGTTTCTGTGATCAATCTACAAGCACAATGTTTCTATTTATTCGGACGGAGCAATATTGGGGTCTTCAAAGCTGATATTTTCTATTTGCACGAGTGAGACTCTACCATAACAAATGAGGTTTAAACAAGAATGAAGATACAACTTGCAAGATTTGTCCAAAAACAAAAGTTTATAACAGACATATAATGGTCACTTACAATTGATGAAGACAGTTATTCAACTCTTTGGCTTGCTTGCGGCATGTCCAAACCACAGAGAAAGTTCTTCCTCGAGCACATTCAGCGTATTTTGAACACAGTACATCACATTCCTTGAGGGCCTTTTGTTTCATTTTGCTGCGCAAAGCTGAAAGGCGAAACAAAATGGGCAAAATTAGCCCTTTCAGAACGAGAACCTTTAAATGATACATTAAAACGTTCTCAAAATTTCTCATTGCGGTGAACCACTAGCAGATTCTACCAGAACAGGGTTCCCAAATTTCATGCTAAATACATAAATAACATGAGCTAGAAACATCGATCCAGCTTTCTGCAGACCACTTCAAGCAGCCAACTACCACTACCACTACGCGTAACAACGCCTCCCTTAAATAAGATTCATAGCCAGAGCCTCCCTGGTTCGCTGAAACTGCAACCAGCCAGCTACCGCTACCGCCACCATGACGCATGATTCCGCTCAGATTGCGTAGCGATTTCAAGAGGAAACGCCAGCGGAGTTCACGCACTTCCCGATTACACATCTGCTAGAGAACCAGGACGAGCTCTGCATTTCTCAATATTCCAAATCGCGAAGAACTAGAAGCGTGGGCGTTTGACTCACCTTCCTCGACCTTCTTCTTGACGTGATTCTCCCTGGCCTCCTGCAGGTACCCCATGAGGCTACCAGGTGCTGCAGTACCTGATCGAGGAGAGGGGCGGTGAGAGAGATCTAGGAGAAGTTGGAGTTAAACCCTAACGCCCTTGGAAGGGGAGGCGGCCATTGACAGGAAGGTTTCCTATCGGTTTTCCCCTTTCTTTGGTCGCGGAAGGGAGAACGTGGAAGAGATTCGGGGCAAGGGCTTTTGGCTGGGTTGTTGGGGTAGGTTCCACAAAGCCCAAACCAGATCAGGCCCGTCCACTTACACTGCGTTTGGATGTTGGCATTGAGAGCGAGAATTAGACTTTGGCATTCGGGTAGCCGAATACCGCTGTTTGGCAGGCCATGGCATTCGCGCTTGGGATTGAATCCCAATATTCGATGCCCCACCGCAACACTTGCACGACCTAGTCTCCAATTCGGAGCTTTACTCCTCGGTTTTGCTTGGTATTCGCACAGTTCGCTTCCCCCGCATGTTGCATCCCACTTCGGCCCTAAAAAATTGATTCGGCTGGTAGAGACTAGAAGCGGCTAGCTGCGAGTTGGACGTCGGCGCCCCCATCTCTCCCTGGTGGCTCGCCCAGCACGACTAGCACCCCATGGCGACCTCTGCCTCGTGGCTCGTGCCACTCATGCCGACCGTGCCGCCGCCCCTCGCCCAACACTGTCGGCACCCCGTGGAGCCTGTTGCGTCCTTCTGCTGCCATGGCACTTACCCCCATGGCTCTCTTGCCCTCGGTCCCGCGCTATTCCTCACTTTGACCTATATTCGGATGTTAAACATAAAAATCAAAGTCTCTTGCAACTCAATTCCTCATTTTGACCAACATTTGACATTCAACCTCAATATCAAGTCTGCGTTCTGAATACCTAAACATCCAAACAGAAATATTAGCATTCAATTTCAATACCAATATCCTGTGATATTGGTATTCAACCCAATGCAATGCCAAGCCTCCCAATGCAAACATCCAAACAAAGCGTTACTGTTTTTTCAACCCCTAAAGAAAACTTACTGTTTTTCATTGTTCAAAAAGAACTTGCTGTTTTTTCCCCTCCTGAGGGTAATTTACTGGTTTTAATGGTATGTGAAGGCATGTACAATGATTGATAAGGTTATCTTGTCTTATGTCCACCACGTAATCAAGATAAAACGATAAAAAAGATGTACAATGGATTATTCTAAGGCTTATCAACTACATATCCTTAAGTATGTGGTGAGAATACTATTGCTAAGAGATTAATTAAGAAGGCAAAACTTTTCATACGGTTTCTTTCTCCCCCATCTCAGTATTTATCCTATGTAGCACTCTTAAGATAGCATCGTTGTACATGCACTATGAAAGTGCTAGAGCATTTTCAACTGCCAAAACTATATATCACTCGTATTGACACCTACTACAACTCGCCTTTGGTGTCCTCTCGTTTGGGATGGCCAAGAAAGCAGGTCCTTGCTCAGGTCGCACACCCCGATCGTTGCTCAGGTTGTCGACTATTTTCATTTCTTTTAGTTTTTTTATTTTCTTATAATTTTTCCATGCTTTTATGGATTTCAATGGTTTTCTTTGGTTTTTATTGAGTTTTTTGTTCCTTTTTTGTTTTCACTATTTTCTTTACGGTTCTCATTGTTTTTATTTGTTTTCTTTTTTGTGGACTTTTATACACATTATCCCTTTTTGTGTTTTGTTTGCCATTATCGTATATTTCATTTTCTACGGTTTTCTTTGGCTTGGGGGGTGTTCATCGGTTTCCTTTGATTCTGATGTAGGGTGGAAACCCTAAGGTTGATCTTTCACGATTTGGAGGGGACCCCATGAAGAACACGAGGGGAAACACGAGGGAAAACATGAGAGAGACACTCAAGTTGATGAGAACAATCACACATGTGCTAGATCCATGAACACGAAGAGGGATACAAGATTCAAACACAACAAGGATGATACAAGAGGCGGTAGTTCTTCTCGATCCGGAGACAAGGTCTTGAATCCACGAGGGGATCTCTCCTAGGTGGAGGGCTTGAATCCACTTGGGGATCTTCTCCTATAAGGAGGGCTTGGCCTCCAATGGAGTAGATATCAAGTGGATGAACAACGCTCTATCTCTCAAATGAGCTAAACTATTGCTAACCCTAAAACGTTGGGGGAGAAGGGTATATATAGTCTAGGGGGGGCGAATGGATACATGGGCTTCGACCCTTTACACTGTGCATAGACAGGGGGAGCCGGATGTCCGGGCATCGGGCAGGATGTCCGGGCGTCGGGCCGGATGTCCGGGCCTTCACGAGGTGCCGAATGTCCGGGCGCGGGGGTCGGATGTCCGGGCTAGCAGGGTCTAGTTTTTGTGCCCTCTAGATAAGCGTGGTCTGGATTTTCGGGCTGGAGTCCGGATCCCCGGCGGCTCACGTAGGGCCGGATGTCCGGTCCGTTGGGGCCTGATTCTTTTGCTCTCTGGATACGGCATGTCCGGATTTCCAGGCTGGCGACGGATGTCTAGGTCGTCGGGCCGGATTCCAGGGCCAGGCAGGATGCCCGGACCCTGTAGAGTTGGTTGTTGAGTCGCTGCTGCTGCCGACACTTCCAGGGCCTGGATGTCCAGGGTCCTAGCCGGATGTCCGGGTCCTTGGAGTTGTTCTCGGTTCCTTTCGTTGGTTCTCTTCACCCATGAACTTGGAGACTTCTCCTTCTTCACGTGCATCTTCGAGAGGGCCTTCTTGGTACCTAATCGTGCATAACATTCCAGACATAGGTAGTAGCCATGTCTTGAGTGGGTCATATGAAATATCACTAAGGAGAGATGTCCTCAAGAGCTCTTGTTCTTGCTCGTGTCATTGATATGCCTCCAATGTATCTATAATCTATGAAGTATTCATGCCATGTTTACAACAATTTTATAAGGTTTTGGTATGATTCGGTTAGAACTAACTAGGACCGACGCTGTTTTCACCATAACTACCATGGTGTCGTTTTTTATGCAGAAATAAAAGTTCTTGGAATGGGCTGAAAATTTATGGTGATTTTTTATGGATCAAAAGAGAACCTCGAAGCACAAGAGTTGGACCAGAAGCTTCACGAGGAAGTGGCAAGGGTGGAGGGTGCCCCCTAGGGCGCGCCCCCCTGGCTTGTCGTTGCCTCATGGACCCCGTTGACGTGAAACCGACGCCAAAAATTCCTATAAATCCCCAAACCTCCAAAAAGAAACCTAGATCGGAAGTTCCGCCTGTGCAAGCCTTTGTAGACACGAAAAATCAATCTAGGCCCCCTCTGGCGCCCTGCTGGAGGGGGCCATCATCACCGGAGGCCATGGAGGAGGAAGCCGGAGGGGGCCATCATCACCATGGAGGCCAAGGACCAGAGGGACAACCTCTCCCCATCTAGGGGGGAGTCCATGGAGGAGGAAGCACAAGGGAGGGACTCTCTACCCCTCTCTCTATCTCGATGGCGTCGGAGTGCCGCCGGGGAAATCATCGCCGTGGTGATCGTCTTCATCAACATCACCATCTTCATCACCTTCCTCATCTCTTTTCAGCGGTCCACTCTCCCGCACCCCGCTGTAACCCCCCACTTGAACATGGTGCTTTATGCCACATATTATGATCCAATGATGTGTTGCCATCCTATGATGTTTTGAGTAGATTTCTTTTGTATTTTGGGTTGATTGGTGATCTAGATTGGTTTGAGTTGTATGTTTTTTTGGTGTTGTCCTACGGTGCCTTCTGTGCCGCACACACGTGAAGGATTTCCACTGTAGGGTGTTGCAATACGTTCATGATTCGCTTATAGTGGGTTGCTAGAGTGACAGAAGCTTAAACCCGAGTAAGGGGGTTGTTGCATATGGGATAAACCGGACTTGATACTTTAATGCTATGGTTGGGTTTTACCTTAATGATCTTTAGTAGTTGCAGATGCTTGCTAGAGTTCCAATCATAAGTGCATATTATCCAAGTAGAGAAAGTATGTTAGCTTATGTCTCTCCCCCATATAAAATTGCAATAATGATTACCGGTCTTGTTAACAATTTCTAGGACAATTCCGCACACTGATCCATCATTATTCCACACTCGCTATTTATGATATATAGTAATATATTCTAACTTTATGTTAACAACACCGACTTTTATATTTTAGTTCTCCGACATCATGAAAAGCTATCCTCTTCATACCCACAACATAGTTTTATTTCTCGTTTCTAGATTGAAGCAAACATTCGGTGTATGTAGAGTCGTATCAATGGCAGATAGGACTTGAGAGAATATTGATCTTACCTTTAGCTCCTTATGGGTTTGACACTCCATACTTAACACTTCCACCTTTGGAAATTGCTACGATGATTCCTTGCACTTGGGGATTATCAAGCTCTTTTCTAGTGCCGTTGCCGGGAGCAATAGTGTGGGGTTGATATTCTCGTGTGTGCTTGGTTGCTTTCTTCACTAAGTAGAATTTTGTTTTCCCTTTTGTTTTTGTTTTCTTTAGTTGTGGGTGAAACAAACAAAAAAATAATAGAATGAAAATATAAAAAATTACTTGCCTTTTATGCCTAAAAACTTTTTCAAAAAGAGAAGTGATTGGAAGGTTATGCATTGGAAAAGTGAGGGTCGACCTTGAACACTTGTGTTCATGCTCATGGAAACAATGTAGAATTTTTCATTGATTTTTCTCAAAAATAATTATCCCCTTGTATATATCCATTGTGTTATAAAAATAATGTGCCAAGCTTTGGCTTTAGGGTGATTAGATTGCTTGTTTGCTATGTGCTATGTGTGGTGCAAAAAACAGAAACTTTGGCTGTAGTGCGTGAATTTACATTTTTTACTGGAACGTCAAATGTTTCTGAAATTTTTACACAGTACTTCTTACAAATTGTTTAGGTTGTCCTAAGTTTTTAGAATTTTTGGAGTTACAGAAGTGTACGAAGTTTCTAGATTACTACAGATTGTCCTGTTTTTGACAGATTATGTTTTCTATGTGTATTCACTTATTTTGATAAATCTATGGGTAATATCGGGGGGGGGGGGGGGGTTATGAAACATGGTGAAGTTGGAATATAGTAGATATAATGCTAATATGAAATTGGAATTAGTTTACAACAATACTTAAAGGTAGTGATTTGCTTTATTATACTAACAGATCTCACAAGGTTTTTTTATTAAGTTTTGTGTGGATGAAGTGTTTGAAGATCGAGGAGTTATCGAGATGAGAAGAATAAAGAGATGCAAGAGTTCAAGCTTAGGTATGCCCAAGGCACCCCAAGTAAATATTTCAAGGATACTCAAGCATCTAAACTTGGGGATGCCCCGGCTGGCATCACATATTTATTCCTTAACAATTATCGGTATACCTCGGTTTTTGTTTTGTTCACATGATATGTGTCTTTTGTGTTTATTTTTCTTTTCTTTTCCTGTATGAAACATGATAGTATGAGATAGCCCTTAATTGATTTATAGAATGCTTCATGTGTTTCACTTAAATCTTTTGAGTATGACTTTATAGAATGCTCTTTGTGCTTCATTTAAATCTTTTGAGTATGGCTTTATAGAATGCTTCATGTGCTTCACCTATATATTTTGAGCTTGATATTGGTGAATTCATATTAATTGTAGAATGCTACATGAACTTCACTTATATCTTTTGGAGTATGAATAATACTATCATCGAAATTGGGCTTGGAAGAGTATCATTAAAATATCATGTCTAGCTAGGGGCGTTAAACAATAGCACTTGTTGGGAGGCAATCCAATTTTATTTTTATGTCTTTGGTTTTTGGTTCTATTTTTAAATAAATAAAAATTATTACCTCTATATTAATTTTGTTTTGGTGTTTTAATTAGTGTTTGGGCCAAGTAAGACCTTTGGGATGGCTTACGGTGATAGTTGATTTGATCTTGCTGAAAACAAAAACTTTTGCGCCCAGTAAAATAATTTTCGAAAATCACAGAAGCGTGATTTTGATCTAAAATTTTGACGCAAGATTTATATACAAATTGCCTAGGTATTCCTATTTTTTAGAATTTTTGGAGTAATAGAAGTTTTGTTGTTGTTCAGATCATTACAGACTGTTCTGTTTTTGACAGATTCTGTTTTCAATGCATAGTTTGCTTGTTTTCTAGTTTCTATGGATTATATTGCTTAATATAAATTGTACAAATGATATGGTAAAGTAGGAATTGTGTGACAACAATTATGAATCTTATCTTGACACTATCAAAGTGAATGATTTGCCCTTTATCATACTAACCCATCTCACGATGTTTCGTTAAGTTTTGTGTGATTGAAATTTTCAAGTTTTGGATGAGATATCGATCTGAGGAGAATAAGGAGTGGAAAACCCTAAGCTTGGGTATGACCAAGGCACCCCAAGGTAATATTCAAGGAAGACTCAAGCGCCTAAGCTTGGGGATGCCCCGGAAGGCATCCCCTCTTTCGTCTTCAAAAACCATCAGTATACCTTACTCGGAGCTATATTTTTGTTCATCACATGATATGTGTTTTGCTTGGAGCGTATTTTCATTTTACTTGTTGTTTGAATAAAATAATTGGATCTTAAATCTTGAATGAGAGAGAGAGTCCTCACATGGCTATTTAACTATTTGACTACTCACTGATCTTCACTTATATCTTTCTGGAGTGGTTTTGTCATTTACTCTCGTGCTTCACTTATATCCTATGAGTAAATGGTTGAATGAATTGAATATCATAAATCTGAAATTATGTATGCTTCATATGCTTACCCCATGAGGAGTAATGAATTCACATATAAGAAGTATAGGTGGTAAAATTTATTGAAAGTTAGCAAACACAACATTGGTCACTTGAACAATTCATGAAAGAATATTGAAGGAAGAGATATTTCACATATAAATATACTATCTTGGACATCTTCTATGATTGTGAGCCCCATTAATTATTTTTGAACTTGAGGAAATTAGTTCAAATTGGACAAGGAAGACAACGTAATGAGTTATGTTTGGGTATATTTGCATAGAAGTTATATTGTTATGGATCCTCTAACATGTGGTGCTTGCTTAGAATCTCTTTTGCTAGCCAAAATTTTGTACTAAGTAGAGATACTACTTGTGCATCCAAAACCCTTAAACCCCGTTTCATGCCATGAGTGTCCACCATATCTACCTACAGATTGAATAAGATCCTTCAAAGAAGTTGTCATTGGTGCAAAAAACAATAAAAATTGCTCCTAAATATGTATGATCTTTTATTGTAAGGGAAAATAAGCATTGTACGAACTTGTGATGGTAAAAAGAAATAAAAGCGATTGACTGCATAATAAAGGTTGCTATCACAGAGGGCAATACAACGTGATGTTCCTTTGCATTAAGGGTTTGCAGATCTAAAATTAAAAAGCGCATGACAACCTCTGCTTCCCTCTGCGAAGGGCCTATCTTTTACTTTCATGTATTTACTTTTATGCAGGAGTCAATAGTATTCCTTCTTATTTCAACATCAATTATTCTTTAGTTGGCAAGCATTACGTGGTGGGGAAGGATCCAAGCATATATGGCCATTCAAATATATTTGATCATAAATTATTATTGTTTACAATTATCTATATGATAAATAAGTTGGGAGGCGAAACATTAAACCCCTATCTTTCTGTGCATTCGATGGATGCTATTTGTTCTAAAAATATGCTTTGAGTGGTAGCAATCATGGAAGACTATATGATAGATGAGTATGGGGAATTTGCTAAATCAAAACTCTTACATAGACCCTTCCTGAAAATAAGATGAATTGCGATTGTTTGGTCACTGAAAACTAGTTTGTTAGTTTTCAAGAAAATTTATGGTCTATACTTTAACATGTGAATAGCTTGCTACTTGGTCATGAGAAGTTTTATTAGATGAGCTATTGTTTATGATAAAGAATAATGCTAGAAAAAGTGTTTGGAACTATCATTGGTCAAATTTTCGCACTATGCTAGCATCACACTTCATAATTTTTTTATCATTTACCTACTCAAGGACGAGCAGGAATTAAGCTTGGGGATACTGATACGTCTCTGACTTATCTATAATTTATGAAGTATTCATGCCATGTTTACAACAATTTTATAAGGTCTTGGTATGATTTGATTAGAACTAACCTGGACTGACGTTGTTTTCAGTAGAACAACTGTGGTGTCGTTTTTTGTGCAGAAATAGAAGTTCTCGGAATGGCTGAAAATTTGTGGTGATTTTTTATGGATCAAAAGAGAACCCCAAAGCACAAGAGTTGGACCAGAAGTTTCATGAGGAAGCGGCAAGGGTGGAGGGCGCCCCACCCTGACTTGTCGCTGCCTCGTGGACCCCCTTATGTGAAACCAACGCCAAAAATTCCTATAAATCCCCAAACCTCTAAAAAGAAACCTAGATCGGAAGCTCCGCCGCCACAAGCCTCTGTAGCCATGAAAAAACAATCTAGGCTCTCTCAGGCACCCTGCCGGAGGGGTCCATCATCACCAGAGGCCATGGAGGAGGAAGCCGGAGGGGGCCATCATCACCATGGAGGCCAAGGACCAGATGGAGAACCTCTCCCCATCTAGAGGGAGGCCATGGAGGAGGAAGCACAAGGGAGAGACTCTCTCCCCCCCTCTCTCGGTGGCACCGGAGTGCCGCCGGGGGAAGCATCGCTACGGTGATCGTCTTCATCATCATCACCTTCCTCATCTCTTTTCAGCGGTCCATTCTCCCGCACCCCATTGTAATCCCCTACTTGAACATGGTGCTTTATGCCACATATTATGATCCAATGATGTGTTGCCATCCTATGATGTTTTTAGTAGATTTCTTTTGCCTTTTGGGTTGATTGATGATCTAGATTAGTTTGAGTTGTATGTTTTAATTTGGTGCTGGCCTACAGTGCCTTCCGTGTCGCGCACACGTGAAGGATTCCTGCTATAGGGTGTTGCAATACGTTCATGATTCGCTTATAGTGGTTTGCTAGAGTGACATAAGCTTAAACCCGAGTAAGGGGGTTGTTGCGTATGGGATAAAGGGGACTTGATACTTTAATGTTATGGTTGGGTTTTACCTTAATGATCTTTAGTAGTTGAGGGTGCTTGCTAGAGTTCCAATCATAAGTGCATATGATCCAAGTAGATAAAGTATGTTAGCTTATGCCTCTCCCTCATATTGCAATAACGATTACCGGTCTTGTCAACAATTTCCTAGGACAATTTCGTACACAGGTCCATCATTATTTCACACTCGCTATTTATAATATGTAGTAATATATTCTAACTTTGTGTTAACAACACCTATTTTTATATTTTAGTTCTCCGATATCATGCAAAGTTATCCTCTTCATACCCACAATGTAGTTTTATTTCTCGTTTCTAGATGGAAGCAAACATTCGGTGTACGTAGAGTCGTATCGGCAGATAGGGGTTGAGAGAATATTGATCTTACTTTTAGCTCCTTGTGGGTTCGACACCCCATACTTATCACTTCCACCTTTGGAAATTGATACAATGATTCCTTGCACTTGGGGATTATCAGCCATCGGTCCGCTTGGCACTTGGTTAGACGATGGTAGGTCCATGGGGATGACCATAGGATGCCCCGCATCATATTCCCCCCTAGGAAAGATCTGACCTCGGATCGAAAACCATATCACCATGGTAGGAAGAGAGATCCTTGATGTTGAATATGTCGCTCATAGAGTACTTGTCGCGTGGGATGTCAATCTTGTAGGCGTTGTTGTAGCGTTCGAGCACCTTGAAGGGTCCATCGGTTCGTGGTAGAAGATTGGACTTGCGTTCATTGGGGAAGCGTTCCTTGCGAAGGTGTAGCTACATGAGATCTCCGGTGTTAAATATCATGGGATTCTTATTGATGTTGATCTTGGTCGCGAGGCGTTGGACTTGGCGCTCGATGGTGTGCCTTGTGTCTTCATGCACCTTCTTGAGATAGCTCGCTTGTGCACTCGCGTCCATGTTTATGCGCTCTTGTAGTGGTAGTGGTAGAATGTCCAATGGGGACAATGGGTTGAAGCCGTAGACGACCTCGAATGGGGACTTGCCGGTAGTCGAATGTCTTGCACGGTTGTAGGCGTACTCGGCGATGAGTAAGCACTCCCCCCACTCCTTGATGTTCTTCTTGATCAACACGTGTAGGATAGTAGATAGCATCCGGTTCGTGACCTCTGTTTGGCTGTAGGTTTGTGGATGGTAGGCCGAAGAGGATAGGGGCTTGATTCTGAGCTTGGCGCAAAGCGTCTTCCAAAAGTAGCTAAGGAACTTGACGTCATGGTCTGACACGATAGTCTTGGACACTCCATGTAGACGCAAGATTTCCCTACTAAAGAGATTGGCAACATGTCAAGCATCGCCGATCTTGTTGCATGAAATAAAATGTGCCATCTTAGAGAAACGGTGTGCAACAACAAACACGGAATCTTTGCCATTTCTAGTTCTAGGCCAACCAAGCACAAAGTCCATACTAATATCTTCCCATGGGTGATACGGAATAGGAAGTGGCATATATAGACCATGGGATTGAGCTTTAGACTTAGCTTTGCCACATGTCGAACATCGGTTGGTGAAGCGTGAGACGTCGCGGAACTTCTTGGGCCAAAAGTAGTTCTTGGAGAGCGTAGCGAATGTCTTGTCGCATCCAAAGTGACCCATAAGTTCTCCTCCATGAGCTTCTTGAAAAAGTAACAATCAAAGAGAAGACTCGGGAATACAAAGTTTGTTAGCTCTCATTAGATAATTATCCTTGATATAGTATTGCTCCCAAGATGTATGTGTCAAACATTTGGCATATGGAGTGGAAAAAGTAGGATCATGCGCATACAAGTCTTTTATGTGCTCAAAGCCAATGACATTTAATTCAAGTTTGGTAACAAGCATGCATTTGCAGGAAAGCGCATCCGCCACAACTTCTCTTTTCCTTTGATGTACTTGATGACATAAGGAAAAGATTCAATGAATTAACTCCACTTGGCATGACACTTGTTCAACTTAGTTTGACCCTTGAGGTACTTGAGTGTTTCATGATCCGTGTGAAGAATGAACTCATGAGGGCAGAGATAATGCTCCCAAACATGCAAGACTCTCACTAAAGCATATAACTCTTTGTCATAGATGGGGTAGTTAAGTTGCACTCCAGAAAGTTTTTCACTAAAGTATGCTATGGGGCGCTTCTCTTGCATCAACCCACCTCCTATGCCAATACTGCTAGCATCGCAATGGACCTCAAAAGGTTTATCAAAGTTCGGTAATGCAAGCAAAGGGGCATGCGTAAGCAAATTCTTAAGCTCGTTGAATGTGGTATCTTACGGTGGTCCCCAAACAAAAGGTGCATTCTTCTTACTCAAGGCATGTAAAAAGTAAAGCAATTATGATAAAATCCTTCACAAAGCAACGATAAAATCCGGCTAAGCTAAGAAAACTACTGTAACGCCTCGGATCCAATGCGCCAGGTGTCTGCCAGTTATTCGCCTTCGTTGCCATGTCATGTGCTTGTGTGTTGCATTTTATCATGTCATCATGTGCATTTCATTTTGCATACGTGTTCATCTCATGCATCCGAGCATTTTCCCCGTTGTCCGTTTCGTAGTCCGGCACTCCTATGTCATCCGGCGTCCCCCTTTTGTCTTTCGTTGTGAGCGGGTGTTAAACTTTCTCGGAATGGCCCGAGGTTTGCCAAGCGGCCTTGGTATAGCACCGGTAGACCGCCTGTCAAGTTTCGTGCCATTTGGAGGTCGTTTGATACTCCAACGGTTAACCGGGTAACCGCAAAGGCCTCTTTTGTGTGCAGCCAAACACCCCTTCCAAAGTGGCCCAAAACCCATCTAACTCCCCTCCATGCTCTCGGTCGTTCGATCACGATCACGTGGCCGAAAACCACTCCTCATTTGGACATTCCTAGCTCCCTCTACCTATAAATATGTGTCCCTCCCCGAATTTTCGCAGTCCAAACCCTAGCCCTCTCCCTCCTCGCGCCGCTGGACATGTCCGCCCGGCAGCCGGACATGTCCACTTCCGCCGCCACGTCGCCCGGACCAATCTCGGGGCGACACGTCATCGCTGCCGCCGCCTCAGCCAACCTCCACGCGCCACGTGGCCCGTCGCCGTCCCGTTGCGCCGCGGCCCGCCGGGGCCCATCCGGGGCCCATGGGGCCCGGATCCGCCGCCGCCGCCACCCGGGGTCGCCCGCGCCCGCGACCGGCCGGCGCTCGCCCGCCGCCGCCGTCCGCCTCCCGCCGGAGCTCGCGTGCTCCGCTGCCCGTCGCCGGTAGTTGCCAGCCTCGGCCGCGCCCCCTCGCGCCCGAGATCCGCCTCCCGCGCCGCCTCCCGGCCCCCCCAGCCACCGCGGAGCACCGCCGCCGCCGTCTCGCGCGCCCGTCGCCGGCGCCGCCTTGCTGCTCCGGCCGGCCTCCTCGTCGCCGGCCACCGCATCGCCGCGCCGCGCCCGGCCTCTGGCCGCGCCGCCCGGCCTCCCCCTCGCCTCCTCCGACCGGATCCGGCGAGGAGCGCCTCGGATCCGGCCTCCCCGCCTCTCCGGCCCCCTTCCTCTCCATCTCCGGCAAAGATCCGGCGAGATCCGCTGCCGCCTCGAAGTCCATGCAAAACTGGAGGTTGACCCCGAATTCCATAAGTCCCCGAAGTTTTTGTCATAATCATGCCATGTTCGTCATGCCGTATCTCTGCATCTGTAACTCCGTTTTGTGCGTGTAATATATCAAATTTTTCGTCCCAACGAGTACTTCATTTCATTCCATTGCATCATATTCATTTGATCTCATCTTGATGCCTGAATCTTCGTTGCAAGAGTGCTTCATGATGTTTTCTGCTGTCTGTTAACAGAACGAGCTCTTTTGTCATTTTTGCCATGATTGATGTGTGCATCCTATGAGGTTGATGTCTACATGTGTTTTGATCTATGCCATGTCTTCTTTACAGAGGTGCTTACCATGTATTTTTGTGATCAATGTGGTGACTAGCACAAGCATGTAAACTAGGCTTCGTGATATTGCTGATTTCAGTCCCTGTTCTGCTGTTATGTTGATGCCATGTAAACATGATGCTACAGAGAGATCCATGCATATTTTGAGATACTTCATTAAGGGTGTTTTGAACATATGGTTATTTTCTATCCATTCATGCCGCTGGTTGCAATTATGGAGTAGTCTAGCATGTCATTTTCGTGCTCTACTTTTGCTACAAAATGTTTCCTGGCAGATTGTTTACATGTTATTCAATTTTGCCGAGGTTGTTGTAGTTGATCCTTGCATGCTATGAACTTGTTCTTGCCTTGGTTGGTTACATAAACATGCCTTCTTACTGTTGGTTGCCTTGCCATGCCATATATTGCTCTGTGGTGAGTGGTACAAGCTCACCAACATGCCTTCGTAATTCTGTTTCTGCCATGTTTGAATCTGTAATATAACTTGCCATGTTTACATGGGTGCCATCATATCTTATGATCCTTTTTGGCTCATGGTCAGTAAGGGACTTTTGATCTATGCTTTGAGTAGAACCATGCCATGCCTTTGTTTGCCATGATAAGTTCCTGTAACATGTTGTTTGATAGCTCTAAACATTGCAACCTGATGTTATTTTCTGCGAAGTCTGAATTGTTATTATTTGCAATCTTTCCATGTGTGTTTGAGCATGTTCTAGTGATTTATGGAGATAGCTTAGTGTTCATGTTTTGTTATGCTTTACCTGTACATCATGCCCATGCCTTTTGTTTTCTTGTTGAGGTGCTGTAGCATATTGTTTTGATGCTTGCAATACGCCTAGTTGCTGTTTTGGACAGCTTGTCCTTTAAACTTGTTTCATGTGTGTGTGTTGAACCTTTGCTCCGTTTTGAGTGTGCTCTATATGAAACTTGCTTGATTTTGCATGTAGCTTCATATTATCATGTTGCATCCTTGTTTTGAGGTGTTTGCTTGATGTTTGTATGCATTTTGCATCAATGCCATGTTTAACTTGTTTTGCTCATATCTTCTAGGCCGTAGCTCCGAACTAAATGAACTTTATATGTAACTTGACTAGAATCTCGTGTAGATCATCTTTGTGCATCTTAACCTGCTGTTTAACAACTTGAACATAAGTTTATTCAGATCTGGACCAACTTCGAAATTTGCATATGAGGACTTACCGGAATTGTTATATGTTGTTCCCGGCCTCATTTAAACTTGCCTTGATGTGTTGCTCTTGTTTGCATCATCTCTTGCCATGAGTACCTTCATGTAGTCTTGTCATGCATCATGCTTGTTGTGTATCATGCCTTGTTTATGTGTTGTGTGTTTACCATGTTGTCTGCTTCTTTTCGATAGTTCCTGTTTCGTTGCGATCGTGAGGATTCGTTCGTCTACGCTTCGTTCGACTACTCCCATTCGTCTTCTTCATGGACTCGTTCTTCTTCCTTGCGGGATTTCAGGCAAGATGACCGCTACCCTGGATCTCACTACTATCATTGCTATGCTAGTTGCTTCGTTCTATCGCTTTGCTGCGCTACCTATCACCTGTTTATCAAGCCTCCCATATTGCCATGAACCTCTAACTTTTGATACCTTTCCTATGCAAACCGTTGTTTGGCTATGTTACCGCTTTTGCTCAGCCCCTCTTATAGCGTTGCTAGTTGCAGGTGAAGTTGAAGATTTCTCCATGGTGGATAGGATTTTGGTTGGAATATCACAATATCTCTTATATTATTAATGCATCTATATATTTGGTAAAGGGTGGAAGACTCGGCCTTTTGCCTGGTGTTTTGTTCCACTCTTGCCGCCCTAGTTTCCGTCATACCGGTGTTATGTTCCCGGATTTTGCGTTCCTTACGCGGTCGGGTGATTTATGGGACCCCCTTGACAGTTCGCTTTGAATAAAACTCCTCCAGCAAGGCCCAACATTGGTTTTACCATTTGCCTCACCACCACCTATACCTTTCCCTTGGGTCGGCCAACCCGAGGGTCATCTTTATTTTAGCCCCCCGGGCCAGTGCTTGTCTAAGTGTTGGTCCGAACTGAGCTGCCTGCGGGGCCACCTTGGGGCAACTTGAGGGTTGGTTTTACTCGTAGCTAGTCTCATCCGGTGTTGCCCTGAGAACGAGATATGTGCAGCTCCTATCGGGATTTGTCGGCGCATCGGGCGGCTTTGCTGGTCTTGTTTTACCATTGTCGAAATGTCTTGTAAACCGGGATTCCGAGTCTGATCGGGTTTTCCTGGGAGAAGGTATATCCTTCGTTGATCGTGAGAGCTTATCATGGGCTAAGTTGGGACACCCCTGCAGGGTTTAATCTTTCGAAAGTCGTGCCTGCGGTTATAGGCAGATGGGAATTTGTTAATGTCCGGTTGTAGATAACTTGACACCAGATCCGAATTAAAATGCATCAACCATGTGTGTAGGCGTGATGGTCTCTTTTCGGCGGAGTCCGGGAAGTGAACACAGTTTCTGGGTTATGTTTGACGTAAGTAGGAGTTCAGGATCACTTCTTGATCATTGCTAGCTTCACGACCGTTCCGCTTGCTCTCTTCTCGCTCTTATTTGCGTATGTTAGTCACCATATATGCTTAGTTGCTGTTGCAGCCTCACCACTTTACCCCTTCCTTTCCCTTTAAGCTTTGCTAGTCTTGATACCCATGGTAATGGGATTGCTGAGTCCTCGTGGCTCATAGATTACTACAACAACAGTTGCAAGTACATGTTATTCGATGATCATGACGCGAGAGCGATGCTTGCTTGCGTTGAGTTCTTCTTCTGCTTCTTCGATCAGGGGATAGGTTCCAGGTCGGCAGCCTGGGCTAGCAGGGTGGATGTCGTTTGAGTTTCTGTTTGTGTTCCATCCGTAGCCGGATGATGCTCTTATGTATTGTGTTGTTGTATTCGTGTGGCATTGTATGCCTTATGTATGTATCCCCATCTATTATGTAATGTTGATGTAATGATATCCACCTTGCAAAAGCGTTTCAATATGCGGGTCTATCCTTGGTGGGACCTTCGAGTTCCTTTTGGATAGGGTCACATATTGGGCGTGACAACTACGCAGTTGTTGCAAGTTTGTGGGTTGGGGCCAATTTTTAATAGCTTCAATCTTGGTTTCGTCGACATGCACGCCCTTGTAGGAAACGAAAAATCCTAGGAAGACAAGCTCGTCAACACAAAATTTGCATGTCTCCATGTTAGCATAGAGTCTCTCTTTGTGAAGAGTTTGCAAAAAGGTTCTAAGATGTGTGACATGGTCTTGTAATGACTTGCTAAAGACAAGTATCTCATCAAAGTAGACCACAACAAATACGCCAATGTAGGATCGAAGGACAAAATGCATGACGCGCATGAACGTACCGGGTGCTTCGGATAAGCCCATTGGCATAACAAGTCATTCATATAAGGTAAATTTGGTCTTAAAGGTGGTTTTACATTCATCACCCTCTTGTATGCGGATTTAATAGTAGCCACTCTTAAAGTCAATCTTAGAGAAGATTGTGGCTCCACTAAGCTCATCTAGCATATCATCTAAGCCTGGAATGGGGTGACGATATCTAACGGTGATAGCATTGATGGGATGATGATACGTCCATTTTGCATCATGTTTATCTACTGTTATTTATGTTGTTTTATTGCATAATAATGCTTTTTGGAGTAATTCTAATGCCCTTTTTTCTCATAATATGCAAGGTACACACAAAGGGGGAGAATTCTAGCAGCTGGAAATCTGGACCTGAAAAAGCTACGTCAGGCTACCAATTCTGCACAACTCCAAAAGAGCTGAAACTTCATGAGGATTGTTTATGGAATAATTGAGGATTTTTGGAGCCAATAAGTACTGGAGGGGGGCACCCTGGTGAGCACAAGACACTAGGGCGTGCCTGGGCCCCCAAGCATGCCCTGGTGGGTTGTGCTCATCCAAGCCCACCTCCGATGCCCCTCTTCTGGTACATAAGTCATTTTGACCTAGAAAAAAATAAGGATAGGACTTTCGGGATGAAGCGCCACCGTCTCGAGGTGGAACCTAGGCAGGAGCACTTTCGCCCTCCGGCGGAGCGATTCCGCCGGGGGAACTTCCCTCCCGAAGGGGGAAATCATCGTCATCATCATCACCAACAACTCTCCCATCTTGGGGAGGGCTATGTCCATCAACATCTTCAAGAACACCAACTCCTCTCAAACCCTAGTTCATCTCTTATGTTCAATCTTTGTACTGGAACTATAGAGTGGTGCTTGTGCGTGACTAGTAGTGTTGATTACATCTTGTAGTTGATTACTATATGGTTTATTTGGTGGAAGATTATATGTTCAGATCCATTATGCTATTTAATACCCCTCTGATCTTGAGCATGATTATCATTTGTGAGTAGTTACTTTTGTTCTTAAGGTCACGGGAGAAATCATGTTGCAAGTAATCATGTGAACTTGATATGTGTTTGATCTTTTGATGATATGTATGTTGTGATTACCTTAGTGGTGTCATGTGAACGTCGACTACATGACACTTCACCATATTTTGGCTTAAGGGAATGCATTATGGAGTAGTTATTAGATGATGAGTTGCGAGAGTGACAGAAGCTTAAACCAAGTTTATGCGCTATTCTGTAAGGGACCGATTGGATCCAAAAGTTTAATGCTATGGTTAGAATTTATTCTTAATACTTTTCTCGTAGTTGAGGATGCTTGCGAGGGGGTTAATCATAAGTAGGAGGTTTGTTCAAGTAATAACGACACCTAAGCACCGGTCCACCCACATACCAAATTATCAAAGTAGCGAACACGAATCGAACCAACATGATGAAAGTGACTAGATGAAATTCCCGTGTACCCTCAAGAACACTTTGCTTATCATAAGAGACCGTTTTGGCCTGTCCTTTGCCTCAAAAGGATTGGGCTACCTTTCTGCACTTTTGTTACTACTGCCGCTACTTGCTCGTTTCAAATTATCTTGCTATCAATCTACTCTGTTACTTACAATTTTAGCACTTGCAAACATTACCTTGCTGAAAACCACTTGTCATTTCCTTCTGCTTCTCATTGGGTTTGACACTCTTACTTATCGAAAAGGCTACAATTGACCCCATATACTTGTGGGTCATCAAGGCTATTTTCTAGCACCGTTGTCGGGGAGTGAAGCGCTCTTGGTAAGTGGAAATTGGTAAGGAAAACTTATTACTGCGTGCTGAAATTTATTGCCACTTATTACTATGGAAAATAATCCTTTGAGGGGTTTGTTCAGGGTATTTTCACCTCGATCAGAACCACAATTATTTGCCCCTCAACCTACTGCACCTACTGAAAATATTGAATATAAAATTCCTTCGAGTATGGTAGAACAATTGCTAGCTAATCCTTATGCAGGAGATGGAACCGAACATCTTGATATGCACTTGATATATGTGGATGAAATTTATAGATTGTTTAAGCTTGCAGGTCCAACCGGAGATGAATCTAAGAAGAAGGTTTCCCCTTTATCTTTGAAGGGAAAGGCATTGACATAGTATAGGCTATGCGATGATATCGGATCTTGGAACTGGAATCGGTTGAAATTGGAATTCCATCAAAACAATTATCCTATGCATCTAGTTCATCATGTCGGAATTATATATATAATGCTTGGCCTTGTGAAGGAGAAAGTATCTCTCTAGCTTGGGGGAGGCTTAAGTCAATATTATATTCATGCCCCAATCATGAGCTCTCGAGAGAAATTATTATTTAGAATTTTTATGCTTAGCTTTCTCGTAATGATCCATCCATGCTTGATACTTCTTGTACTGGTTCTTTTATGAAGAAGACTATTGAATCCCGGTGGGATCTTTTAGGAAGAATTAAATGCAACTCTGAAGATTGGGAACTCGAGAAGGTAAAGAGTCAGGTATTGAGCATAAGTTTGATTGTGTTAAATCTTTTATGAATACCGATGCTTTTCAAAAGTTTAGCACTAAATATGGACTTGGCTGTGAGATAGTAGCTTCCTTTTGTGAATCTTTTGCTACTCATGTTGATCTTCCTAAAGAGAAGTGGTTCAAATATCACCCACCAATTAAAGAATAAATTAGAGATCTGGTAAAAGCTAAAGAAGAAACTATCATTTACAATGTTGATCTAGTTGTTCCCACTGCTTATATTGAAAAGCCACTTTCCCAATTAGGATGAAGGAACATGCTAAAGTTTCAACTGTGGTCAAGAAAAGTTATATCAGAACACTTGAACCAACTGAAAAATCAAAGTAGAGCCTAGTGTTTCTATGGTTAAAGATCTCCTAGTCGATAATATTGATGGGCATGTTACTTATTTCTGTGTTGAAGCTGCTAGAATTGCCAAACCCGATGAAAAGGATAAACATAGACCAGTTGTTGGCATGCCTGTTGTCTCAGTTAAGATAGGATATCACTTTTATCATGGTTTATGTGACTTAGGTGCTAGCATGAGTGCTATTCCTTTTTCCTTATATCAAGAAATCATGAATGATATAGCACCCGCTAAAATAGAAGACATATATGTTACTATTAAGCTTGCTAATAGAGATACTATATCACCAATTGGGATTGTTAGAGATGTCGAAGTCTTGTGTGGGAAAATAAAATACCCTATTGTTTTCTTGTTCTTGGTTCCCCACAAGATGACTTTTGTCCCATTATCTTTGGTAGACCTTTCTTGAACACCGTTAATGATAAACTAGATTGTGAGAAACAAACTGTCAGTGTTAGCTTTGGTGATGAATCTCATGAGTTTAATTTCTCTAAGTTTAGTAGAAAACCTCATAAGAAACATTTGCCTAGTAAGGGTGAAATTATTGGTCTTGCTTCTATTGATGTACCTCCTACTGATCCTTTAGAACAATATTTGATAGACCATGAAAATGATTTGCATATGCGTGAAAGAAATGAAATTTATAGAATCTTGTTCGAACAACAACCTCTTCTTAAACACAATCTTCCTATTGAAACTCTAGGAGGTCCTGCTCCACATAAAGGTGATCCTGTGTTTGAATTAAAACAATTGACAGACACTTGAAATATGCTTATCTTGATGAGAAAAAGATATCCAGTTATTATTAGTGCTAACCTTTCAGAACATGAAGAAGAAAGATTATTGAAAGTTCTAAGGAAGCACCGAGCTGCTATTGGATATACTCTTGATGATCTTAAGGGCATTAGTCCCACTCTATGTCAGCACAAGATTAATATGGAACCTGATGCTAAACCCGTTGTTGATCACCAACGCTGGTTAAATCCGAAGATGAAAGAAGTGGTAAGAACGGAACTTCTAGAAGCAGGTATAATCTATCCTATAGCTGATAGTAGATGGGTAAGTCCTGTTCATTGTGTCCCTAAGAAGGGAGGTATAACTGTTGTTCCTAATGATAAGAATGAACTTATTCCACAAAGAATTGTCACAGGCTATAGAATGGTATTTGATTTTAGAAAATTAAAGAAAGCAACTAGAAAAGATCATTACCCTCTGCCTTTTATTGATCTAATGCTAGAAAGATTATCTAAGCACACACATTTTTTGCTTCCTTGATGGATATTCTGTTTTTTCACAAATACCTATTTCTCAACCTGATAAAAAAAAGACTACTTTTACTTGCCTTTTTGGAACTTATGCTTATAGACATATGCCTTTTGGTCTATGTAATCCACTTGCTACCTTTCAAAGATGTATGACTGCTATATTCTCTGACTTTTGTGAAAACATTGTTGAGGTTTTCATGGATGACTTTTTTGTTTATGGGAAGTCTTTTGATGATTGTTTAAGCAATCTTGATCGAGTGTTGCAGAGATGTGAACAAACAAATCTTGTCTTGAATTGGGAGAAGTGCCACTTTATGGTTAACAAATGTATTGTTTTGGTCCATAAAATTTCTGAAAGAGGCATTGAGGTGGACAAAGCCAAGGTTGATGCAATTGAGAAAATGCCATGTCCTAAAGATATCAAAGGTATTTGTAGTTTCCTTGGTCATGCTGGTTTCTATAGGAGATTTATCAAAGACGTTTCTAAAATTTCTAGGCCTCTTACAAATATTTTGCAAAAGGATATTCCTTTTGTTTTTGTTGATGATTGTTTGGAAGCCTTCAAAAGACTCAAGAAAGCCTTAATTTCTACACCTATTGTTCAACCACCAGATTGGAACTTGCCTTTTGAGATGATGTGTGATGCTAGTGATTATGCTGTTGGTGCTATTCTAGGACTAAGAGTTGATAAGAAACTAAATGTTATCCATTATGCTAGTAAAACTATAGACAATGCTCAACGAAATTATGCTACTACTGTAAAAGAATTCTTAGCAGTGGTGTTTGCTTGTGACAAATTTAGATCCTTCATTGTTGATTCCAAAGTGACCGTTCACACCGATCATGCTGTTATAAAATATCTTATGGAAAAGAAAGATGCTAAACCTAGACTCATTAGGTGGGTTCTTCTACTACAAGAATTTGATTTGCATATCACAGATAGAAAATGAGAGAGAACCCCATAGCCGATAACTTGTCTAGGCTTGAAAATATTCTTGATGACCCACAACCTATTAATGATAGCTTTCCTGATGAACAGTTAGCTGCAATAAAATTTCTAATAGTACTCCTTGGTATGCTAACTATGCTAATTATATTATTGCTAAATACATACCACCTAGCTTCACATACCAGGAAAAGAAAAAATTCTTCTATGATTTAAGACATTACTTTTGGGATGACCCACATCTTTATAAAGGAGTAGATGGTATTATTAGACGTTGTGTACCTGAGCATGAACAAGAACAAATTTTATGGAAATGTCACTCCGAAGCTTATGGAGGACATCAGGCGGGAGACAGAACTGCTCATATAGTATTGCAATCTGGATTTTATTGGCCTACTCTCTTCAAGGATGCCCATAAGTTCGTATTATTTTGTGATGAATGCCAAAGAATAGGTAATATTGGTAAGCGTCAAGAAATGCCTATGAATTATTCCCTTGTTTTTGAACCATTTGATGTTTGGGGATTTGATTTCATGGGACCTTTCCTTCCTCTAATGGGTATACTCATATTTTGGTTGCTGTTGATTATGTTACTAAGTGGGTAGAAGCTATTCCAACTAGTAGTGTTGATCACAACACCTCTATTAAAATGCTAAAGGAAGTTATTTTTCCAAGGTTTGGAGTCCCTAGATATTTAATGACTGATGGTGGTTCACACTTTATTCATGGTGCCTTCCGTAAAATGCTTGATAAGTATGATGTTAACCATAGAATTGCATCACCCTATCATCCTTAGTCTAGTGGTCAAGTTGAACTTAGCAATAGAGAAATAAAACTAATTTTACAAAAGACTGTCAATAGGTCCCTGAAGAATTGGTCTAAGAAACTAGATGATGCACTTTGGGCTTATAGAATGACATATAAAAATCCTATGGGTATGTCTCCTTATAAAATGGTTGATGGAAAAGCTTGTTATTTGCCTCTTGAGTTAGAACATAAATCATATTGGGCAATTAAAGAACTCAATTATGATTTCAAACTTGCTGGTGAAAAGAGGTTATTTGATATTATCTCATTAGATGAATAGAGAACCCAAGCTTATGAAAATGCAAAGTTATTCAAAGAAAAAGTTAAAAGATGGCATGACAAAAGAATCCAAAAGCGTGAGTTCAAAGTTGGATAATATGTTCTTTTGTACAACTATTGTTTCAGATTCTTTGCAGGAAAACTGCTCTCCAAATGGGAAGGACCCTATGTTATCGAGGAGGTTTATCGATCTGGAGCTATCAAAATAAATAATGTCGAAGGTGTTGGAAATATGCCCTAGAGGCAATAATAAAATGGTTATTATTATATTTCCTTGTTCTTGATAATTGTCTATTATTCATGCTATAATTGTATTAACCGGAAACCGTAATACATGTGTGAATACATAGACCACAACATGTCCCTAGTGAGCCTCTAGTTGACTAGCTTGTTGATCAATAGATGTTCATGGTTTCCTGACCATGGACATTAGATGTTGTTGATAACGGGATCACATCATTAGGAGAATGATGTGATGGACAAGACCCAATCCTAAGCATAGCACAAGATCGTGTAGTTCGTTTGCTAAGAGCTTTTCTAATGTCAAGTATCATTTCCTTAGACCATGAGATTGTGCAACTCCCGGATATCGTAGGAATGCTTTGGGTGTACCAAACGTCACAAGGTAACTAGGTGGCTATAAAGGTACACTACAGGTATCTCCGAAAGTGTCTGTTGGGTTGGCACGAATCGAGACTAGGATTTGTCACTCCGTATGACGGAGAGGTATCTCTGGGCCCACTCGGTAATGCATCGTCATAATGAGCTCAGTGTGACTAAGTAGTTAGTCACAGGATCATGCATTACAGAACGAGTAAAGTGACTTGCCATTAACGAGATTGAATGAGGTATTGGGATACCGACGATCGAATCTCGGGCAAGTAACATACTGATTGACAAAGGGAATTGTATACGGGATTGATTGAATCCCCGACATCGTGGTTCATCCGATGAGATCATCGTGGAACATGTGGGAGCCAACATGGGTATCCAGATCCCGCTATTGGTTATTGGCCGGAGAGCTGTCTCGATCATGTCTGCATGATTCCCAAACCTGTAGGGTCTACACACTTAAGGTTTGGTGATGCTAGAGTTGTTATCGGAATTAGTATGTGATTACCGAATGTTGTTCAGAGTCCCGGATGAGATCCCAGATGTCAGAGGAGTTCCGGAATGGTCTAGAGGTAAAAATTTATATATGGGAAGTCCAGTTTCAGTCACCGGAATAATTTCGGGGTTCGGTATTGTACCGGGACCACCGAAAGGTGTCCGGTGGTCCACCGGGTGGGGCCACCTGCTCCGGGGGACTTAGTGGGCTGAACAAAGGGTGGGAACCAGCCCCTAGTGGGTTGGTGCGCCCGCCTAGGGTTGAAAACCCTAGGGGGTGGGGGCGCCTCCCACCAACTTGGGGGGCAAGCTCCCCCCCTTGGCCGCCGCCCCCCCTTAGATGAGATCTAAGGGGGCCGGCCCCCTCTCCCCTTCCCCTATATATAGTGGGGGTTTGGGAGGGCTGCCACACCCTTCCCCTGGCGCAGCCCTCTCCCTCCCCAACACCTCCTCCTCCATAGTAGTGCTTGGCGAAGCCCTGCCGGAGAACTACAAGCTCCACCACCACGACGTCATGCTGTCGGAGCTCTCCCTCAACTTCTCCTCTTCCCTTGCTGGATCAAGAAGGAGGAGACGTCCCCAGGTTGTACGTGCATTGAACGCGGAGGCACCATCCGTTCGGCGTTAGATCGGATCTTCCGCGATTTGAATCGCCGCTAGTACGACTCCCTCATACGCGTTCTAGTAACGCTTCCGCTTAGCGATCTTCAAAGGTATGAAGATGCTCATCCTCTCTCTCTTGTTGCTAGAATCTCCTAGATTGATCTTGGTGTTGCGTAGAATATTGTGAATTATTGCTACGTTCCCCAACAGTGGCATCGTGAGCTAGGTCTATGCTTAGATTCTATGCACGAGTAGAACACAAGTAGTTGTGGGAGTTGGTTTGTTCAATATGCATACCGTTACTAGTCCTATCTTGTTTCAACGGTATTGTGGGATGAAGCGGCCCGGACCGACCTTACACGTACACTTACCTGAGACAGGTTCCACTGAATGACATGCACTTGTTGCATAAGGTGGCTAGCGGGTGCCAGTCTCTCCCACTTTAGTCGGATCGTATTCGATGAAAAGGGTCCTTAGGAAGGGTAAATAGCAATTGGCATATCACCGTTGTGGCTTTTGCGTAGGTAAGAAATGTTCTTTCTAGAAACCCATAGCAGCCACGTGAAACATGCAACAACAATTAGAGGACGTCTAACTTGTTTTTGCAGGGTATGCTATGTGATGTGATATGGCCAAAAGAATGTGATGAATGATATGTGTTGTATGAGATTGATCATGTTCTTGTAATAGGAATCACGACTTGCATGTCGATGAGTATGACAACCGACAGGAGCCATAGGAGTTGTCTTAATTTATTGTATGACCTGCGTGTCATTGAAAACGCCATGTAATTACTTTACTTTATTGCTAACCGTTAGCCATATTAGTAGAAGTAATAGTTGGCGAGACAACTTCATGAAGACACGATGATGGAGATCATGGTGTCATGCCGGTGACGAAGGTGATCATGCTGCGCTTTAAAGATGGAGATCAAAGGCGCAAGATGATAATGACCATATCATGTCACTTTATGATTTGCATGTGATGTTTGTCATGTTTACATCTTATTTGCTTAGAACGATGGTAGCATAAATAAGATGATCTCTCACTAAAATTTCAAGAAAGTGTTTCCCCTAACTGTGCACTGTCACGAAAGTTCGTTGCTTCGAAGCACCACGTGATGATCGGGTGTGATAGATTCTAACATTCGCATACAACAGGTGTAAGCCGGATTTACACATGCAGAACACTTAGGTTGACTTGACGAGCCTAGCTTTTATAGACATGGACTCAGAACAGAAGAGACCGAAAGGTCGAACATGAGTCATATAGTAGATACGATCAACATGAAGATGTTCACCAATGGTGACTAGTTTGTCTCACGTGATGATCGGACACGACCTAGTTGACTCGGATCATGTATCACTTAGATGACTAGAGGGATGTCTATCTGAGTGGGAGTAAATTAAAATTTGATTAGATGAACTTAATTATCATGAAGATGTTCACCGATGATGACTAGTCTGTCTCACGTGATGATCGGACACGACCTAGTTGACTCGGATCATGTATCACTTAGATGACTAGAGGGATGTCTATCTGAGTGGGAGTAAATTAAAATTTGATTAGATGAACTTAATTATCATGAACATAGTCTAAAATATCTTTGCAATATGTCTTGTAGATCAAATGCCCCACGCTAATGTTGCCCTCAACTTCAACACGTTCCTAGAGAAAACCAAGCTAAAAGACGATGGTAGCAACTATACGGACTGGGTCCGGAACTTGAGGATCATCCTCATAGCTGCCAAGAAAGCATATGTCCTAGAAGCACCGCTAGGTGAAGCACCCATTTTCCCAGCAACTAAAGACGTTATGAACGCCTGGCAGTCGCGTAGTGATGATTACTCCTTGGTTCAGTGCGGCATGCTTTATAGCTTAAAACCGGGGCTCCAAAAGCGTTTTGAGCAGCACGGAGCATATGAGATGTTCCAAGAGCTGAAAATGGTTTTCCAAGCTCATGCCCGGGTCGAGAGATATGAAGTCTCTAACAAGTTCTATAGTTGTAAGATGGAGGAAAATAGTTCTGTTAGTGAGCACATACTCACTATGTCCGGGTTACACAACCGTTTGTCTCAGTTGGGAGTGAATCTCCCAGATGACTCGGTCATTGACAGAATCCTCCAGTCGCTCCCACCTAGCTACAAGAGCTTTGTGATGAACTACAATATGTAGGGGATCGAGAAGTCCATTCCTGAGTTATATTCAATGTTGAAATCAGCAGAGGTGGAACTCAAAAAGGAACATCAAGTGTTGATGGTGAATAAGACCACTAGTTTCAAGAAAGGCAAGGGTAAAAAGAACTTCAAGAAGGACAGCAAGGGAGTTTCCGCGCCCGGTAAATCAGTTGCCAGGTAGAAGCCAAACAATGGACCCAAGCCCGAGACTCAGTGCTTTTATTGCAAGGGAAATGGTCACTAGAAGCGGAACTGCCCCAAGTACTTAGCGGATAAGAAGGCGGGCAACACCAGAGGTGTATGTGATATACATGTTATTGATGTGTACCTTACGAGTACTCGTAGTAGCTCCTGGGTATTTGATACCGGTGCGGTTGCTCATATTTGTAACTCAAAACAGGAGCTGTGGAATAAGCGGAGACTAGCGAAGGACGAGGTGACGATGCGCGTCGGGATTGGTTCCAAGGTTGATGTGATCGCCGTTGGCACGTTACCTCTACATTTACCTACGAGATTAGTTTTAAACCTCAATAATTGTTATTTAGTGCCAGCTTTGAGCATGAACATTGTATCTAGATCTCGTTTAAAGCGAGATGGCTACTCATTTAAATCCGAGAATAATGGTTGTTCTATTTATATAAGAGATATGTTTTATGGTCATGCCCCGCTGGTCAATGGTTTATTCTTATTGAATCTCGAACATGATGTTACACATATTCATAGTGTAAATACCAAAAGACGTAAGGTTAATAATAATAGTCCCACATACTTGTGGCACTGCCGCCTTGGTCACATTGGTGTCAAACGCATGAAGAAACTCCATGCGGATGGACTTCTAGAGTCTCTCGATTATGAATCATTTGACACGTGCGAACCATGCCTCTTGGGCAAGATGACCAAGACTCCGTTCTCCGGAACAGTGGAGCGAGCAACCAACTTGTTGGAAATTATACATACTGATGTGTGCGGTCCAATGAGCGTTGAGGCTCGCAGTGGCTATCATTATGTTCTCACCCTCACTGATGACTTAAGTAGATGTGGGTATGTCTACTTGATGAAACACAAGTCTGAGACCTTTGAAAAGTTCAAGGAATTTCAGAGTGAGGTGGAGAATCAACGTGATAGGAAAATAAAGTTCCTACGATCAGATCATGGAGGAGAATATTTGAGTCACGAGTTTGGTACGCACTTAAGGAAATGTGGAATCGTTTCACAACTCACGCCGCCTTGAACACCTCAGCGTAATGGTGTGTCCGAACATCGTAATCGCACTCTATTGGATATGGTGCGATCTATGATGTCTCTTACAGATTTACCGCTATCATTTTGGGGTTATTCTTTAGAGACATCCACATTCACTTTAAATAGGGTACCATCTAAATCCGTTGAGAGGGCACCGTATGAATTATGGTTTGGGAAGAAACCTAAGCTGTCGTTTCTAAAAGTTTGGGGATGTGATGCTTATGTCAAGAAACTACAACCTGAAAAGCTCGACCCCAAGTCGGAAAAATGCGTCTTCATAGGATACCCTAAGGAAACCATAGGGTATACCTTCTACCTCAGATCCGAAGGCAAGGTCTTTGTAGCCAAGAACGGATCCTTTCTGGAGAAAGAGTTTCTCTCGAAAGAAGTAAGTGGGAGGAAAGTAGAACTTGATGAAGTACTGCCTCTTGAATCGGAAAGTTGCACAGCTCAGGAAGATGTTTCTATGGTGCCTACACCGACTAGAGAGGAAGTTAATGATGATGATCAAGGAACTTCGGATCAAGTTGCTACTGAACTTTGTAGGTCCACAAGGACACGTTCCACACCAGAATGGTATGGCAACCCTGTCCTGGAAGTCATGTTGTTAGACAACGATGGACCTTTGAACTATGAAGAAGCGATGGCGGGCCTAGATTCCAACAAATGGCTTGAAGCCATGAAATCTGAGATAGGATCCATGTATGAAAACAAAGTATGGATTTTGATAGACTTGCCCGATGATCGGCGAGCCATAGAAAATAAATGGATCTTTAAGAAGAAGACTGACGCGGATGGTAATGTGACCATCTATAAAGCTCGACTTGTTGCTATGGGTTATCGACAAGTTCAAGGGGTTGACTACGATGATACCTTCTCACCCTTAGCAAAGCTGAAGTCCATCTGAATCTTGTTAGCAATTGCTGCATTCTATGATTATGAAATATGGCAAATGGACGTCAAAACGACATTCCTTAACGGTTTCCTCAAGGAAGAATTGTATATGATGCAGCCGAAAGGTTTTGTCGATCCTAAGAAATTCTAACAAGGTGTGCAAGCTCCAACGCTCCATCTATGGGCTGGTGTAACCATCTTGGAGTTGGAACATTCGTTTTGATGAAATGATCAAAGCATTTGGGTTTATGTAGACTTATGGAGAAGCCTGCGTTTACAAGAAAGTGAGTGGGAGCTCTGTAGCATTTCTCATATTATATGTGGATGACATACTATTGATGGGAAATGATATAGAATTTTTGGATAGCGTAAAGGCCTACTTGAATAAGTGTTTTTCAATGAAGGACCTTGGAGAAGTTGCTTACATATTAGGCATCAAGATCTATAGAGATAGATCGAGACGCCTCATCGGTCTTTCACAAAGCACATACCTTGATAAGATATTGAAGAAGTTCAATATGGATCAGTCCAAGAAGGGGTTCTTACCTGTTTTGCAAGGTGTGAAATTAAGCATAGCTCAATGCCCGACCTCAGCAGAAGATAGAGAAAAGATGAGTGTCATCCCCTATGCCTCAGCCATAGGGTCTATTATGTATGCCATGCTATGTACCGGACCGGATGTAAACCTTGCCATAAGTTTGGTAGGGAGGTACCAAAGTAATCCCAGCATGGAACACTGGACAACAGTCAAGAATATCCTGAAGTACCTGAAAAGGACTAAGGATATGTTTCTCGTTTATGGAGGTGACAAAGAGCTCGTCGTAAAGGGTTACATCAATGCTAGCTTCGACATAGATCTAGATGACTCCAAGTCACAAATCAGATACATGTATATTTTGAATGGTGGGGCAGTAAGCTGGTGCAGTTGCAAGCAAAGCATCATGGCGGGATCTACATGTGAACCGGAGTACATGGCAGCCTCGGAGGCAGCACATGTAGCAATCTGGATGAAGGAGTACATTACCGACCAAGGAGTTATTCCCAATGCGTCGGCTGTCGGTGTCAAAACCGGCGGATCTCGGGTAGGGGGTCCCGAACTGTGCGTCTAAGGCTAATGGTAACAGGAGGCGGGGGACACGATGTTTACCCAGGTTCGGGCCCTCTCTATGGAGGTAATACCCTACTTCCCGCTTGATTGATCTTGATGATATGAGTATTACAAGAGTTGATCTACCACGAGATCTAGGAGGCTAACCCTAGAAGCTAGCCTATGATTATGATTGTTGTTCTTGTCCTACGGACTAAACCCTCTGGTTTATATAGACATCGGAGGGGGCTAAGGTTACACATAGTCGATTATAGAGAAGGAAATCTACATATCCGAATCGCCAAGCTTGCCTTCCACGCAAAGGAGAGTCCCATCCGGACACGGGATGAAGTCTTCTATCTTTTATCTTCATAGCCCAACAGTGTGCTACATGCATATAGTCCGGCTGTCCGAGGACCCCTTAATCCAGGACTCCCTCAGTAGCCCCTGAACCAAGCTTCAATGACGATTGAGTTCGTGTCGGGGAAACTGATCCACGAACACCTATGGGACCGGCGGACCGAGCCCCTTTTGGTTCGGCGGGGGGCGGAGATCGCACGAAGAGTGGATCGAGGCGAAGCACACGAGCAGTTTACCCAGCTTCGGAGCTCTCCGGAGAGATAACACTCCTACTGCTGCATGTTTGGGTGTATTGAGTTCTTGCTCGGGAGCGCTGAGTGCTACAGTACACACTAGCTGCTAACGAGACCGAGCGTGAGTGTTTTTCGGGCGTCGAACCTCCCTCTATGTTGCGCATGGGCCTCCTTTTATATGCTAAAGGGGGTCTCCGACAGGTGGCAACGTAGACAAGGGTAAAAATGGAAAAGGAATTGCGGTTGTACAACTACCTGTACAGTGTATCATACCTAACCCTGACGGCAGGGGACAAAGGCATTAAATGCCCGTCTACGTCACCTAAATAGTGCAAAAAGGGACCGTCAGGGACGCCACCGCTCGCCACGATGGCAATCTTGTCAGCGTCGCTTGCCACCGCGCATCGCTGGCTGCACAGCCTCTTGCCACGCGCGCCTGGAAAGGTCCCAGGGCGACACGTTGGTGGATGTGCCGGAGCGCGGGTACAGAGTGGTAGTTTGCCGCGGCAAGCGCCTTGCCGCGGTTGTTGTCTTGTCGCGTCCGGAAGCTTGTCGCTCACCGGGCCTTGCCGGGACGCGTGGCGCGTCGCGGCAAGTTCCTTGAGATGCCTTGGTTGGCCTTCCCGGCAAGCTCCTCTTGCCGGGGCCTTGTCTCCTTGGCTTGAATACTTTGTTCTTGAATGGCTCCAAAGGAACCATGGAGGACCTTGGCGGTCACCCGGCAAGCCTTGCCGCGGGGTGCTGCAACTGCCCGTGCACAAGTTCGGGATACTAGGGTACCCCTACTCTACTACACCGATAGGAGCCCCCGGGCCTGGGCCACACACGATGCCGAGCGCTGTTGGGCCAGGCCCTAAATAGGGCACGGGCACGCGTGGCCTGGGTTATGCCATATCTCACTCTGTATCCACTGCGCCCTCCCCGAACGGCACGCGTCGAATGCGGCATCGTGGGAGAGATCGTGGGTGGTTTCTTTATTCGGAAAAGACGGAACGTCTGCCCCCTCCCTCTTTATAAGCAGGGGAAACAGGGGCAGTTCGCCCATCTCGCCGGTTGCTATTCCAATCTCAAAAACTTCGCCGCTCCCCCCTTCTTCCCAAAGCTGAAAGAGAGCAGCGCTCCGCCCCCCATAGCCACCGGCACCACCAACGCCGTCGATCTCTCTCACCACCTCCGCCATGGCTCCGAAAGCCGGGAAGGTTGTGAAGTCGGCCGAGGCGCAGCGGCTCGTGGCGCTGCGAAAGGAGCGGGCAATCTTCCCCCCTCAGCTCACCGCGAAGGAGCTGAGGGAGTATTATTACCTCTTCTGGTCGACGGAGACGCGAGCGCATCCGCGCACGAAGGTACTCTCAGCTGCCGCTTCGGAACTGGCTCCGAATGGATATCCCTTCTTCGCGTTGTTCTTCTACCGCGGGCTCTGCCCGCCTTTCTCTGAGTTTTTCTGTGACATTATGAACACCTATGGGTTCCGCCTCCTTGACTTCACCCCGAACGCCGTTCTGACCATGGCAGTCTTCGCACATCTCTGCGAAAACTTTGTAGGAGTCTATCCAAATGTAGCTCTTTTTCGCCACTTCTTTATGCCCCGAGTTGAGAGAGGGGAGCCTTTATCCGGCGGAATCGCCTGGATCTCGAGAGCTGGCAAGAAGGAAGCTTATCTGGAGGGAGAGCTCCGCAGCAAGTGGGAAGAATGGAGAGCAGACTGGTGCTGGATTGTCGAGGAGAACCCGCAGCCATTTACTGCCCAGCGCCAAGCTCCAGTAGCGCGCGGCAACGATTGGAGCAACATGGCCCCGAAAGACGATAGGCTGAAGATTGCCGTCACCCGGATCCTACGCCTCAGGCTTGCCGGGCTCACTGTAGGCGCCGTTGGCGCAGATTTTCTTCGCTGCCGCATCGCCCCCCTGCAGGAGAGGAGGAGACCAGCCTGGGAGTTCCAGAATGCGGCGGATATAATGAGGCTGTGCCCTGGCCTCAACTTCAACTTCACTGTCCTGGAACTGGATGCGATGCTCCTGGAACTGTTCAAGCGCGATCCTCCACATCTCGAAGCGTTCATGTTGCCGAGGGGTGTCGTTCCGCTGTGCAACAACTCCTTGCTCGACCGCATCCGTGCAATGATGCCGCTGTGCGATTCGCATGGAATTGTCCCAACTTGGCAAGAGCCTGCAGACGACGTCGTGCAGGAGTTCTTTGACGGCTTGGTAGAAGTGCCGGTCCGCTCTGATGAACAGAAGAGACTTACTCGCGATACCACCGATGCGGAGATGCAGCGCATCGCCACTAGGCTGGAAGAGGCGGCGGCAGCAGCTGCCGCGGGCGAGTTTGGGTTCACCGTGTAGGAGGCAGAGGCAGCAGAGGCGGCAAGCCTTGCCGAGCGAGAGGATCTTGCCGGCGAGGGAGAGCTTGTCGGGCCTGAAGCTGAGTCGAGCGAGCCCGGCGAGGGAGAGCTTGTCGGGCCCGAACCTTCAGACAGCTCGCCGCAAGCGGAGCCCCCAGCTCCACCAAGAAGGCGTCTCCACAAGGCCGTGGACGTAGCGGGACGGCAGACGGGTCAACAGCCGCCGCGCCGCGTGATGCGCTCCACCGTGGCAAGCACTGTTGCCGCGGGAGCACCTCATGCCGCTGCGGCAACTGGAGCGGGGCCCTCCCGGACCACCGCTTCTGCTCCCGCCAAGCGGCTAAGGGAACCTACTCCTCCGCCTTGTCGCGCCGAAGGTGGGCCGGACTTCGACCTCTCCGCGCTCAGCTCCGACGAGGAAGAGGAAGAGTAAGATTCTTTGCTGTACTTGTAGTTCTTCAATTCTTGCTGTTTTGTCTTGTATCTGATTTGCTTTACTCTGAACCCATTCCTTTTCAGGACTCTGGCCCAGAGAGCGGCAAAGAGAGCCAAGTTCCCGGTGATTGTCATCGAGGACGAACCCACCGCGACAGCAGGGGGTGTGTCCGAGACCACCTTGCCGGACCCGGCAACTATTCCCCAAAGCAGCCCCCAGCGCAGCTCCCAGCGTAAGTATATGGTTTACTTCCTGCTGTTAGGCGCGCATGGGTGCTCTTTCTTTGCTGACATCTGACTATTGGTTTGCGTAGGAGCAGAGTAGTCTCACCAGGAGTGCCCGGAAGCCGCTCCCGACATGCCATCTGCTTCGACTACACCGTCAAGGGAGGATTCCCCGGCAAGGGAGCGTTCTCCGGCAAGGGAGAATTTTCCGGTAAGGGAGAAGTCTCCGGCAAGGGACAGTTCTCCGGCAAGGGACATCACCAGCGACCCCCCGGTGGCGGAGACCACGACTGTAGATCCTAGTACAGGTAATCCTCTTGCTTGAAAACTTCCCTTGGGTTCTTCTTCTTCTGATTTTCTTTTTGAATATTTGCTTGACTTTTCTCCCTTTTCCGGTTGTCAGATCCATCTGCCACGGAGCTGATGGAAACCGAGGTCACCGGCGATGAGAACGCGTGCGGCAATACCGGCGACGCCGCTGTCACCGAAGAAGAAGCCAGCGCTGATGATCCTGCCGACGGAGAGGCCGCCAAGGCTGCCGCCGCAGAAGCTGGCGAGGGGTCCGGCGATCGCACTGACGGCCCCGAGGCCGCAGGAGCATCAGGCGCTACACCGACCGCCGATCCCTCCGCCGCTGCTGCAGCGTCAGGCTCCGAAGAGCCCCAGCCCGGCACCTATTTGAAGGCCGGCGATGGCGTCTTCATCAAGCTCCCCTGGGCGTCGAGCTCCAGGGCGCCGATCGAAGGAGAAACCTTTGATGAAGAGTTGCTCGCCTCCGCTGGGCTGACGCTGGTCGACGCGCCGAGCAGCAGCAGCGGCGAGCCCGAGGAGGAGCAGCTGCTGTGGAAGCTGTTGTCGCTCTACCGCGCCCGACAGGCCAAGCTGGTATCCCGAGAAGCGCTTGTCGTGAAGGCGGGAGTGGACATCGAGAAGCGCGCGGAGGAGCTTCGGGGCCTCAACCAGGAAGCTCTCCGGTCCCTCGCAAAGGAGCGGGAGCAACTCGCCGAGGAGCGGAAAGCCTTCCTCCTCGAGAAGGCTGAAGTTGAAGAGCAACAGCGGCTTGCTGCCGAGAAGCTGTCTGCGCAGGAAGGCGAGTTGGTGCAGCGGAAGGTTAACCTTGACAGCCACGAGGAGGAGCTTGCCGCGCGCGGGCAAACATTCGGCGGGGCTCTCAAGGAAGCAGAGGATGCTGCCGCAGCTGCCGAGGCCGCCAAGAAGGAGCTGGAGACGAAGGTGGCGCAGCTGGAGGCCGATCTCAAGGTGAGCGGCGAGGAGCTTGCTGCGCTCAAGCGTGAGCGCGAGAAGGACGCCTACACACATGGCGAGCTGCAGGGTCGTCTCGCCGAGAGGAGCAAGGACCTTAGCGCCGCCAAGGACTCCAACGCAGATCTTGAGCTGAAGTTGACTACTTTGACCAAGACGCTGGACGGCGCCAGGGAGCAGGAGGTGGCCTTGAAGGAGAAGATCAAGGCCGACGAGGCGCTGCTGGCGAGTGCTGCTGCCGCCCAGAACACTTTTAGGGAGAATGTGGAGCACTGGACCGAGGGTCTCGTGGATGTTGCCGCAGCCATCGACAGGGAGCTGGCGCAGCTGGGGATGGAGGATCTCGGGTATTCCTCCGATGAGCACCTCCAACCCAGCGCCAAGCTCAGCTTGTTCTTCAAAGGCGTGGCGACGGCCCTCCAGCGACTCCGGGAGAAGATCCCAAAGCAGCTGGCCGACGAGTCGTGCAAGATCTGCGCGGGAGCTCTTCGAAAGGTGCTAGTGAAGGTGGCCTTCCGCAACCCAGGCCTCAACCTCACCAACGTCCTCAGGACCTTACCGCCGGATGCTGATCTGGAAGCGCTCAAGACCCTTGTCGCACCCATTGTGGACAAGGTGAGCAGGATCAAGAGGGTTGAGGGCGATCGCGTAGATTAGGCCGCCCGTTTTCTCTTTTTCTTGTTGCTGCTGGTCATGTTATGAGAACAATCTGTTAGAGCTGCGACAAGCTATCTTGTAATATGACTTTATTTTGGGTAGCGATTGCTATGTTATTTCCTTTACTTGATTCCTTCCTTTGTATGTTTTTGCCCTACGCTTTTAGGGAACTTGTCGGCGCAGGCACCTTAGCCGCGAGCACTGAGTGCGGGACGTCAGCAGCCTGCTGGCGGTGCCGCTACCGACAAGAAACCTTGTTGCAACTAGTCTCAGCTCACTTAAGTTGTTGAGCGGACTCGAAACAAAGTAAGGGCGCAACTAGCTACGAGTTGGTTCCTTCACGCACAGGTTTTCCATACAAAGCACGGTCGTTCGAGGAAGATAACTTAAAATTTTTTAAAACTGATTGCTCAAACTTTAGCAACTTAGCTTTTCTGTCGTTTGCTTCCCGGTAAGGCGAAACTTCCTCGAACGATGCTTGGTCCACACCATTATCTTCTCCTTTCCCCCCGGCAAACTTGTGGGCGAGGGAACCTTCTTTCTTTAAGAAAGAGAAATAAGAGAAAATAAAGATATGGAGCCTTATGGCTCGTTATTGCTTACCGGGGGTAGGTGCTGCACAAAGTGTCAGATAACGCATGCAAAGTAGAAAGCATGAAATTGACAAGATGTGCGGAGCACATGGGCTTTACTTATGCACGGGGTCTGCGCCCGGGTTCGTACAAAGGATTACATGCAACATCGGCAAGACTTGTACAAAAGGTGGTTGCCGGAACAGGTTCCAGCAACCGCGCCCTATGGGTAAACTTATGAAGATGCTCAATGTTCCAGGAGTTGCTCACCGGAATGCCATCTTCGGTCTCAAGGCGGACAGCGCCAGTCCTAGTGACTCGTTTCACCCGGTAAGGGCCTTCCCACTTCGGCGTCAACTTGTTGGAATTCTTGGCGGACTGAATGCGCCAAAGAACAAGGTCGCCTTCCTCGAGACTTCTGGCATTAACTTTGCGGCTATGGTAGCGGCGCAAAGCTTGTTGGTATCGAGCAGCTTGTACAGCGGCCTGAAGACGGTTCTCCTCAAGGAGCAGTGCGTCATCTTGTCGCAACTGCTCTTGCTCAAGCTCATCATAAGCGAGCACTTGAGGTGACCCGTATACGAGTTCCATGGGGAGAACTGCCTCTGCTCCATAGACTAGAGCGAAAGGTGTCTGGCCAGTGGCTCGATTTGGCGTCGTCCTGATCGACCAAAGAACCACCGGCAGCTCCTCAATCCAGTTCTTTCTGCACTTGCGCAGCCTGTAGAAAGTCCTGGTCTTGAGCCCGCGCAGCACTTCAGCATTCGCCCTCTCTGCTTGACCATTACTTCTCGGATGAGCAACAGAAGTGAAGCAGACCTTGGCGTCAAGATCTTGGACGTACTGCATGAAGGTACGGCTCGTGAATTGTGTGCCGTTGTCGGTGATGATCCTGTTAGGGATCCCGAAGCGGCAAACAATCGACCTGAAGAACTTGACTGCTGACTGTGCTGTCACCTTCCTCACTGCTTCCACTTCCGGCCACTTTGTGAACTTGTCGATTGCAACGTACAAGTAATCAAAGCCCCCGACAGCTCGGGGAAAGGGGCCGAGGATGTCGAGCCCCCAGATCGAAAATGGCCAGGATAAAGGGATCGTCTGGAGAGCTTGAGCTGGCTGGTGTATCTGCTTGGAATGGAACTGGCACGCTTCACACTTGGTTACTTGCGCAGTTGCATCCTGGTGGGCTGTCGGCCAAAAGAAACCTTGCCAGAACGCTTTGCCGGCAAGTGCTCTTGCGCCAATGTGGTGACCACATATGCCTCCATGTATCTCTGCCAACAGCTTTTGTCCGTCTTCCCGGTGAATACACTTCAATTTCACGCCGTTGAGTCTTCTTCTGTACAGTGTGTTGTCGACAAACTGGTACATACTTGACTGCCGGGCTACTCTTTCCGCTTCTTCTTGCTCTTCGGGAAGTTCTCCTGTTTGCAGGAAACGAATAATCTGCTGTGCCCATGCTGGAGCTTGCGGCTCGACAACAAGGACTAAAGGCACATCTGGTGCTGCGGGAACACCCGCTTCTACGGCGAGAACCTACGGCTCAGCCGGAGCTTGACGTTCCCCGGCAAGCTTGCCGGAGCAAAACTTGTCGGGAGCGTCTGCTCTAACGGAACAAACCCTAGGGCTTGCCGGAGCAGACTACTCCTCATCACCCTTGGTGTTGATCTTGAGGACTTTCTTGGCGGAGGCTTCGGGGAGCTCTGCCGGAAAATAGTCACTAGAAATCAACTTCCTCTTCTTGCTCTGTCCAGTTGATGGCGTTACAGACGGTTGAGTTAGTTTGAGCACAAAGATCCCTAGTTCCACAGGTAATTTAAGTGCGGCGCACTTCGACAGGCCATCGGCAATGTCGTTCTGAGCTCTTGGAACATGTTCCATCTGTAGGCCGTCAAAGTGCTCTTCTAGCTTTCTCACTTCATCAATGTAAGCTTCCATCAACGGACTCTGATAATTCTTGTTCACTTGGCGGACGACAAGCTGTGAGTCACCCCTGACAATGAGCTTCTTGATCCCAAGGTCTGCTGCGATCCTGAGACCGGCAAGCAAACCTTCATACTCTGTGGTATTGTTTGTTGCTTCCTCCTTGGGAAAGTGCATCTGGACTACGTACTTGAGGTGCTCTTCGGTGGGTGCAACAAGTAGCACGCCCGCACCGGCGCCTTGCAGCGAGAAGGCACCATCAAAGTACATCAGCCACTCTTTGCTTGCTTCCTTGACGGGGATGCTCGTTTCTGGAATTTATTCATCTTGTGTTGGCGTCCATTCTGCTATGAACTCTGCCAATGCTCTGCTTTGGATAGTTGAAGTGCTCTCAAACTTGAGGCCAAAGCTTGACAGTTCCAGTGCCTACTCGACAATCCTGCCTGTTGCTTCTGGATTTTGCAGTATCCTCTTCAGCGGAAAACAAGTGACGACTGTGATCTCATGTGCTTGGAAGTAATGGCGCAGCTTTCTCGAGGCCATGAGAAGGCCGAAAAGCAATTTCTGCACACCAGAGTACCTTGACCTAGCCCCCTGCAGAAGGGAACTGACAAAGTAAACTGGGCGCTGCACCATTCTTTTCTGCATCTTCTCACGCGCCTGTGCAGATCCATCTTTGTCGGGACCAGAGCTTGCCGGTGAAGTCCCTTGCTTGTCGCTGGATGCATCTGCCGTGATTGCTGGCTCATCATTCGCCTTCCTCTCCGCTACTAACGCAGCACTAACCACTTGATTGGTTGCCGCTATATATAGCAGCAACTTCTCTTGTGGCTTAGGTGCGACAAGTGTTGGAGTAGAGGACATGTATCTCTTTAAGTCCTGCAGTGCAGCCTCCGCTTCCGGAGTCCATTTCATTGGACCTGCCTTTTTCAATATTTTGAAAAATGGCAGGGTGCGCTCAGCAGACCTAGAGATAAACCTGCTGAGAGCAGCTACGCAACCGGCAAGTCTTCGTACATCCTTGACGCGCTTTGGTGCTTCAATCTGCTCAATGGCCTTGATCTTGTCGGGATTGGCTTCAATTCCCCGCTGAGACACGAAGTACCTGAGAAGCTTGCCGGAGGGGACCCCAAACACACACTTCTCGGGGTTAAGTTTGAGGTTGATCTTGCGCAGATTTGCAAAGGTTTCGTCTAAATCTTGAATCAGAGTCGCCTTGTCCTTGCTCTTGACCACTATGTCATCCATGTAGGCTTCCACATTTCTGTGTATTTGCGGCTCAAAAGCGTCATGGACTACCCTTGCAAATGTTGAACCAGCATTCTTTAAACCGAAAGGCATCCGTACGAAACAGTATGTGCCACATGGGGTGATGAATGCGGTCTTCTCCTCATCCTCTTCTGCCATGAAGATCTGATAGTATCCTGAGTATGCATCAAGAAATGAAAGCAAGTCACATCCGGCCGTGGAGTCAAAAATCTGGTCGATGCGCGGCAAGGGAAATGGGTCTTTGGGACAAGCTTTATTGACATCGGTAAAGTCGATACAAAGCCTCCATTTCCCGTTTGCCTTGCGCACGACTACAGGGTTGGCCAACCACGTAGGATGGAGCACTCCTCTGACAAGGCCTGCTGCTTCCAATTTCTTGATTTCTTCTGCGATGAATTCCTGGCGTTCTACTACCTGTTTCCTGACTTTCTGCTTGACGGGCCGTGCATGAGGACAGACGGCAAGATGGTGCTCGATTACTTTCCTGGGAACATCGGGGATGTCAGACGGTTGCCACGCAAATACGTCAACATTCGCCCGCAGGAAAGCAACGAGCGCGCTTTCCTATTTAGGGTCGAGAGTGGCACTGATGGTGAAGGTACCACCAGTGCCATCCTCCTTGGCGGACACCTTCTTGGTCTTTGGTGGAGCTGCCATTGTCTTCTTACACTTGCCGGTGGAGCTCGATGGTGCGTCCTCGACGGTAGCGCAGCACTCCGAAGAGGTGCGCTTGCCGGAGTGAGCATCAGAACTCTTGCCGGACTTGGTCTTCTTCTTCGCCCTGGGAGCTTCAACGGCAAGTGACTTGCGATATGTTGCGGCTGCTGCTTCCCGGTAGATCTTGTCGGCGCAGATAAGAGCATCCTTCTTGTCGCCAGGGACAGAGATGACACTTATCGGGCCTGGCATCTTCAGTATGTTGTATGCATAGTGAGAGGCTGCCATGAATTTGGCGAGTGCTGGACGGCCGAGTATCCCATTGTAAGGCAATGGAAAGTCAGCAACGTCAAAAGTGACCCTCTCAATTCTGAAGTTCAACTCACTGCCAAATGTTACCGGCAACGTGATCTTTCCCTTCGGCTTGCTCCTTCCCGGATTGATTCCTTGGAATGTGCCGGTCTCTTTGAGCTCGCCATCAGGGATCTGGAGTTTCTGGAGTACCGCGGAGGAGATCAGGTTCAAGCCGGCCCCGCCGTCAACTAGCATCTTAGTGACCTTGAGGTTGCGGATAGTTGGTGAAACCAACATCGGCAAGCACCCGACCGCAGTTATGCGATCAGGGTGGTCCTCAATATCAAAAATGATAGGCGTGCTGGACCATTTCAGAGGCTTGCGTGACTCGACGGGTGGTTCTGCCGCATTGAATTCCCGCACCCACTGGTTGAGCTGGCGGTGTGAAGTATGCAGAGAAGCACCGCCGTCAACGCACAGGAACTCTGTGGCTTTCTGGAACTCCTGCTCATCGGTCTCGTCATCATCCATATCTTCATCGTCGTTGTCATCTTCATCCTTGTCGCGGCCGTGGGGAGGTCTGTCTCCTTGCCGCTGCTTGGCCTTGCCGCGGCGTCCTCCTCGGCCGGGGCGTTTCTTGCCGGCTCCTCCAGCACCTTCCTGGGCCTTCTCCTTGTCGCGTTGCTCGTATTCAGCCTTTTGCTGCTCGACAAGCTGCTCGACCTTCTTGCAGCTCTGGAGGTCATGGCCCTTGGTGCGGTGGATCTTGCAGTATTGCTTGTTGGTGCCGTCCTGCTTGTCGGCGACCACCACTGCCTGGTAGTTGGTGCCTGCGGCAATCTCCTCGCCGGAGCTACCAGCTTTGGTTTTCTTGGCGCCACCTCCGTTGCCGGACTGCTCAACGACTAGCACATCTTTGCCTTTCTTCTTCCTGTTGTTCCGCCGCCGGTTTTTCTTTGTCGGGGCAGCCTCCTCACTATCAGATCCTCCTGCTTCTGTATTCTCTCCGGGGAGTTTCCTCCCTTCCTCAGCACGTGCACACTTGTCGGCCAGGGCATATAGCTCACTGACGTCTCTAATCTTGCACATCGCCATCTCCCCCCGCATCCTGCGGTTTCGCATGTTCTGATGGAACGCGCTGATTACCGCGGTAGGGTGGACATCTGGGATGTTGTGCTGTACACGGCTGAATCTCTGAATGTACTTGCGCAGGGGTTCTCCTTCCTTCTGGGCGAGCAGATGAAGGCCGCTCTCTTTGCCATGAGGCTTGTGGCCGCCTGTAAAGGCGCTGACAAACTGGTGGCATAGGTCTGCCCAGGAGGATATGGAGTTGTCCGGCAAGTGCATGAGCCAGGATCTGACATTGGGCTTGAGCACCAGCGGGAAGTAGTTGGCCAGGATCTTGTCGTCCCGCCCCCCGGCAGCTTGCACCGCGATGGTGTAGATGCCGAGGAACTCCGACGGATGCAACTTGCCGTCGTACTTCTCTGGCACGTCTGGCTTGAAATTCTTCATGCTGGGCCACTGGACTTGCCGCAGCTCACGAGTGAACGCAGGGTAACCTACCGCGTACGACAAGTCGCCTGGTTCCCCTGGTGCATGCATGTCGACAGAGGGCCCAACGCGCTGGTCCGATTGACGCCGCGCTTCTCTTCGGCGCTCGATGCGAGTACGAGCGTCTTCTTGCTGTCGTTCGTGAAGAACTTGGCACTGATCGCGACGAGCTCATGGATCCGATGATGCGGTGGAGTCGCTGTCGAGGTGGATCCGGCGAGTCGATGATCTTGGCCTTTGGGGTGGAGAGTGCATGGTGGTTGCACCTCCACCGGTTTCGTCACCATCGGCTCGCGCCTGGCAGTCCTGCCGCGGCAGCGATGTACTCGGCTGCCGCGTAGTGTCGCCGTTGGCGAAGCCGATAAGACTCTGAATGGTGGCCCTCCATTGATCGATCTTGTCTTCCGTTGGAGGGTAATCCAGGAGCAGTTGAGCTCGCGCCAAAGCTTCTGCTGGAGTGGTGGGCGGTAGTGGCGAACGGCGCGAGGAGCGGGATATGCTCGGACTTCTAACTATGTTAGAAGGAGCAGTATCCCGTCCAGGAGACCGTGTCTCGCTCGTGCCAGCATGTTGGCGTGCATGCTGGTCTTGAGCACCCCGAGATCCACCAGCTCGATCTTGGTCCAACAAACGTATGGCACTGTGAATACCATGCCGTTGTCGGTCCTGCGCCTCCTGAGATGGGCGCGGTGCATGTACGGACGCCGAGGTCTGCGCAGCCTTGTCCTTGGACCTGGCAGCACCGTGAGCTTCCTCGTCGATGCCCATTCTTCCGCCGGTGTCTACACCACCACTCGTTTGCTCCGGTGGTGGTGGGATTGACGTGGACAGAACAGCTGCCGCCGAAGCCTTCTTCTTCGGTGGCATGTCGATGAAGAAGATGAAGATCTAGCTCGTGTGAACGCCGGATCAGGTTCACACAACCTTGACGCGCCCCTACCTGGAGCGCCAAAGATGTCGGGGAAACTGATCCACGAACACCTATGGGACCGGCGGACCGAGCCCCTTTCAGTTCGGCGGGGGGCGGAGATCGCACGAAGAGCGGATCGAGGCGAAGCACACGAGCAGTTTACCCATCTTCGGAGCTCTCCGGAGAGATAACACTCCTACTGCTGCATGTCTGGGTGTATTGAGTTCTTGCTCGGGAGCGCTGAGTGCTACAGTACACACTAGCTGCTAACGAGACCGAGCGTGAGTGTTTTTCTGGCGTCGAACCTCCCTCTACGTTGCGCATGGGCCTCCTTTTATATGCTAAAGGGGGTCTCAGACAGGTGGCAACGTAGACAAGGGTAAAAATGGAAAAGGAATTGCGGTTGGTACAACTACCTGTACAGTGTATCATACCTAACCCTGACGGCAGGGGACAAAGGCATTAAATGCCCGTCTACATCGCCCAAATAATGCAAAAAGGGACCGTCAGGGACGCCACCGCTCGCCACGATGGCAATCTTGTCAGCATCGCTTGCCACCGCGCACCGCTGGCTGCACAACCTCTTGCCACGCACGCCTGGAAAGGTCCCAGGGCGACATGTTGGTGGATGTGCTGGAGCGCGGGTACAGAGTGGTAGTTTGCCTCGGCAAGCGCCTTGCCGCGGTCGTTGTCTTGTCGTGTCCGGAAGCTTGTCGCTCACCGGGCCTTGCCGGGACGCGTGGCGCGTCGCGGCAAGTTCCTTGAGATGCCTTGGTTGGTCTTCCCGGCAAGCTCCTCTTGCCGAGGCCTTGTCTCCTTGGCTTGAATACTTTGTTCTTGAATGGCTCCAAAGGAACCATGGAGGACCTTGGCGGTCACTCGGCAAGCCTTGCCGCGGGGTGCTGCAACTGCCCATGCACAAGTTCGGGATACTAGCGTACCCCTACTCTAGTACACCGACAGTTCGGCGCGCAGATTGTCTTCGGCATTCCAAGGCGGGTTCCTTCTCCGAATACTCCAAAGTAGATCTTGAACACAAGAATCGTGTCCGGCTCTGCAAAAACAAATTCCACAAACAACCGTGGAGAGCATAGTATTCCATGGATCTAATCTGCTGACAGTTTATTCGTAGCACGACACCACACCATGGCCCGGTCATTATTCGAACCGTTTTATTACCCTGCCACAACATGATTTACGAGACGGTTTCATTGGCACGTCTGGTCGAAGCAGAGATCGTGTCCCCTTATCACGGGATACTCATTAATACGGGTGTGGGTAACCCAACCGAGCTATTAGTATGACGCTTGGGGAATAAGCGAGCTTTAGGGCATGTGGGGAGGCGCATGATCTGCCTTTATAAAGGGATAAGGATTCCCCTCTCTCACCCACACCTTATGCTTCCTCTGCTCATCCATTCTCGAGCTCCAGCGCCCAAGCCTTTGCCTCGTCCGCAAAAACACTCCAGACATGTCCGGTGCGGGAGGCAAGTGGATGGCCTCCTCCAAGAAGGAAGACATCAAGGAACTCCGGGGGCCGGATATTTATCCAAGGACATCGCGCATCGGCTTGCGGCCAAGGGGCAGGTCGTCCCTACCCTGGAGCCCCAGGAAAGGGTGGTAGTCCTCTCCCATTTCGTCTGCGGGCTGGGATTCCGCCTACACCCATTCGTCCGCGGACTAATGTTCTATTATGGGCTAGATTTCCATGATCTGACCCCAACTCTATCCTCAACATCTCGACATCTATTGTCGTGTGCGAGGCCTTTCTTCGCATCCCACCTCACTTCGGCCTATGGCTGAAGACTTTCAATGTGAAGCCAAAAGTGGTGAGCGGCCAACAAGCATAGTGCGGAGGCGCCATGGTGGGTAAGATGCCCTAGGTCACCTAGCTCGAAGGCTCTTTTGTGGAGACCGTAAAGGGGTGGCAATCGGGGTGGTTCTACATCACCGAGCCGCGTGACACTAACTGGGCAGTGACCCCCAAATTCCGATCTGGCATTCCCGTGCGGCTCACCTCCTGGAAGGAGAAGGGCCTATCCTGGGGCTCAGCGGAAGAGCTGACCAGACTCCAGACATGTGTCCAAAACATGGTGAGTAAGAAAATCAAGCTCGTCAATGTGATCCAAGTCATGCTCTTCCGCCGGATCCTTCCGTGCCAGAGACGGATTTACAATTTGTGGGAGTTTGACCCGGCCGAACACCAGATGCTGAAAGAGCTCTTTGACTCGACGCACGACGACATCTGGAAGGTGCTGTTCAAGGCCGGCGAGACACCACCGCCCACGACCGAAGATCGCGGGCTCAGCGCAAAATGCCAAGCTAATTCAGTGAGTTATCATATTCGCGAGACATGCCCTTTTACTAACATGCTTGTGGGAGGAACCTAAGCCTCCATACCAATCTTTCAGGATTGGGTAGCGGTGGCGGAGAGGATCCACTGTCCAGCCCCGCAACCTGAAGATACAGAATCACCTCCCCTGACGAGGATGTTATTTCCGGCACCCTATGAGGTGCCGGAGAAGAGGGCCAAGAAGGCGGCTACGGGGACCAGAGATGGTCTTCGACGCAAGGGTGCCTTGGACATGACGTCCAAGGACACCGAGACGAGCTCCTCCACTGAAGACGACAATGAGGAGGAGGAAATCCGCCCCCCACCTACTGGGGGGAGGAAGAGGAAGGTCTCCACACACGGGGAGGCCGACCCGTCCAAGAAGGGAATGACTTCCCTTCCGGACTACTCCGCCGCGGCTACCAACAACAGCGAGGAGTGGGACCCCAGGGTCAAGCCCTTGGCCAAATCGTAAGTATCCGGACATACTAGTATGCCAGATCTATTTGTTTTCTCGCGTCTTATCGTACCAGTCATGTTCCTGCAGTCCGGCCAAGTCCAACATCGAGATGTCCTCCTCTTCGGAGGGATCGTTGGACCCGGCAGCGATGAATAGCGATTCTCTTCTGATAGCTTCCTCCCCCAAGGGTGCGGACAATATCGAGGTGTTGTCTCTAAGGATTTCTGGCCAAGGGGAGACCGTTCTGGAGACGCTGGAGGGTGAGACCCCGGTGACCGCACATTTGGGGGGCAAGGTCCCCACGGACTGCAAGTTTGGGGGCCGCAGCCAGTTTGGCCCCAAGCCGAATTCAACTCCAGAAACCCAAAAGGTTACGGACTCGGGAAAGAGGGCTGCCCCTAGCAAGGTGAGCGAGCCATCTGTACTGATGACCTCCGTCCATACGGAGGCACCAGACAAGTTGCTGGAAGCGCTTCGCGGTGCTGCCATTGATGAAGAACATCGTACTCTGATGAGTATGGTGATTAAGAAGGTTCAGTCCGTCAAAAGCGGACTGACAGAAGCCTGCGCTAGCCTTCTAACAGGCTTTGAGGTAAGCAGTAAAATTGTGGAAAAATATCACATTATAGACAGTAGCCCCTGATGCTCTGTTAGGTGTTCGGAAAGAAAAGCCGAACAGAGGATCAAATAATAATCGCAGGAGTCTAACAAAAGATGTCTTATGTGAATAAGCAAGCGTCGCTGCTATCCGGTGCCTCTCGTACTGCGGAGGTCTCTGGACTAAAGCAGATCCTGGAGCGGACCAAGGAAGAACTCGGCCTTGTGAAGAGGCAGCTGGAGGAGAGCCAATGTATATAGTACTCTGGCTCTATACTTATTAGTGATAATTGGTTCACGCTGACGAAAGCGTTATGAACTGTTGTAGGGGCGACGACCGAGGTGGCGACCCTGAAGAAGGCGTTAGCCGAGGCCGAAGACAAAGCGGCCAAGGAACACACCGCATGCAAGAAGCATGAGGCCCGGGTCGACAAGGTGCAACAATAGCTCCAGGATTCCGTCAAGAAGTGCGAATCCTTGGAGCGTGACTCGAAGACTAAAGAGTCCGAGCTTGCCAAGGCCCTCCAGAGCGCACAAGACACCAGAGCTGAAGCCCAGAGAGCCCTCCAGGAAGTCCAGGAAGCCCAAAAGATTGCGGCGGGTAAGGCATTTGTTATGCAAAGCAAGCATGTGAAGGAAACATTCTTTTTAATTACCCGAATTCGGAGTTCTCCAGGAGCATTTGCGGATTTGCCACGCAGCATAGCAGACGTCGTGGAGTTTTACCGATCCGAAGAAGGGAGCTCGACGGAGAAGTTGTTCTGGTCCCAGTACCTTGGGCCAGAGCATCCGCGGCCCTTGAGCGACCAGCTGAAGCAGTTAGTCGAACTGCACAAGGCGGCCGAACTGGCCATGAAGAACCTTATAGTCCGGCTGTGGCCGGCCGAGCCCCTGCCTAACAGTTACTTCAGACTCGTTAAGCGGCTTGTAAGTGCCTGCCCATGACTTGACGTCATGAAGTGGTCGGTGTGCATTGAGGGTGCGTAGATGGCGTTTGCCCATGCGAAGATGCATTGGGCAAAGATGAATGCCAAGGCGCTGATGACCGAGGGACCACCAGAGGGCAAGGAGCACCGTCGTCCCGAGATGTATTATGATAGAGTCCTGGAGGGAGTCCGCCTTGTGGCGGAACAATGTGCGAAAGATATAATCTTTGAATGAATACATTCATTTTATCGTAACAAGTTTGCTATGCAATATGTATTGCATGTTTTATTTAAAATTGTCTCTCCTGTGTGGCTGTTTATGAAATTTTGAGAGTTGGCCAGTCATCGGCTTCTGCCCCCATGTAGCTAGTACAGGGGTGTTCGGGATGAATCTAAACACTCTTTATCCAAGTCTTTTGGTCCTTTAAGGAGGTGTTTAGCGTGACGAACAAGGAAATCGGACTATACGACTTTATCACTGTCACTCAGCCATAGGAGCTCTATAACTTTAAATTTCAGCGAAGCCCCTAGTATTCGGAGGGCCGAACTTGGGGCGCTATACACGCCTAAATCGGGCAATAACCGATTCCTCGCTTGAAGCGGAAAAAAATCTTTAAGGATTTTGAGACCTCTCGAACAGCGACCAGCTCTCGCTACACCATGACAGTCAGTTTTCGGCTTTCTCTACTGAGGTGCTCATCCAGAAGAACCGGGACACAATCGCAGTAGTTCTCCCTGTGCCGCCTTAGCCGATATAGCGGAACATAAGGTGGCAAAACATGGGAGCCGGGCAAACCCAACATTTGACCAAAGACATGATTCAGAGCCAATGCATATAATGCTATAAGTTCGAGGTGCCGAGCTATACTATAAAGTGTTTGGACTTTCTTGCCGTGTTATGGGTGCATTGAAGCCCCTGGTGATTTAAAGCGTACCAAAATGTATGAATGCGGTAAGTACAAAGACAAGGAAAAAGATGAAATAAAAATACAAAACACATCAAGTTAATTTCCTTTGGAATTTGAATAATACGTCAAGGCGTATTTGTACCCCTCGTGTGAAAGGCGAACAAGGCTATTTAACATGCCATTTACCAAGAGCGGGCTGCATGCGGGTATGTAAATAGGAATAACGATCATTAACAAAGACCACCTGGGAACTCCCTTGTATGTCAAAGCCCCTGGCTTCTCTTGGTGTATTCTTCCATGATGGGTTCGATGATCCTGTTATAAAAAACAGAGCCTCAAGAAGAGAATACCTGAAAGGAGAAGAAAAAGGTGAAGGTGTGCGGATCCTGGGGCAGTTGAGCCGCATTGTGGACCGCCGTCTAGCTGTGCCTCCGTCTATGCCCATGGTATCTTAAGTGTGTAGTTATGTACGCGCGACACAAATTCTGCCGCTTGACTGGGACTAGAACGGAGGCCGAATTGCTAGGTGAGCTCTGGGCGAGCCGGATGGTTCTGTTGCAGAGCAGTTTAGACTCGTTTAAGATTGTCTGGGGGCCTTATTGCCGAATTGAGGTTCTGCCTAGAAAGGCCGCTCTGTACTTCTGCTGCCAGTGCTGCGGTGTGCTCCTCAGTGCAGAGGGAGCGCTCTGTATTTCCTTTGACTGTTATGACACCGCGGGGTCCAGGCATCTTGAGCTTGAGATAGGCATAGTGTGGCACCGCATTGAATCGAGCGAATGCGGTTTGTCCAAGCAGTGCGTGGTAACCACTGTGAAAGGGGACGATGTCGAAGATTAACTCCTTGCTTCGGAAGTTATCCGGGGATCCGAAGACCACTTCCAGTGTGATTGAGCCCGTGCAACGGGCCTCTACACCTGGTATGAAACCTTTGAAGGTGGTTTTGGTAGGTTTGATCCTTGAGGGACCGATACCCATTTTATGCACTGTATCCTGATAAAAGCAGGTTCAGGCTGCTGCCATCGTCCATGAGGACTCTTGTGAGGTGGAATCCATCGATGATGGGGTCAAGGACCAGTGCGGTTGAACTGCCATGACGAATACTGGTCGGATGGTCTCTGCGATTGAAGGTAATCGGACAGGAAGACCATGGATTGAACTTTGGGGCGACTGGCTCCATCGCGTAGATGTCCCTTAGTGCGCGCTTCCGTTCCCGCTTGGGAATATGGGTGGCGTATATCATATTCACCATTTTAACTTGGGGAGGAAATTTCTTCTATCTCCCCGTGTTCGATGGCCGGGGCTCCTCGTCGTCATCGTTGTGCAGCCCCTTTTCCTTATTTTCGGCATTTAACTTGCCGGCCTGTTTGAACACCCAACACTCTCTGTTGGTGTGGTTGGCTGGTTTATCGGGGGTGCCGTGGATTTTACATGGACGGTCGAGGATGCGGTCCAAACTGGACGGACCTGGATTGTTTCGTTTAAATGGCTTCTTCCGCTGACCAGACTTGGAGCCACTGAATCCGGCATTGACAGCCGTGTCTTCGGCGTTGTCTCCATTATTTAAATGCTTGAATATGTTGTGTCGGGATTTGCCGTTGCTGTCTCTGGCGTCTGAAGCGCCGGACTTTCCTAATGTGCTGTTGCTACGGGCTAACCAGCTATCCTCGCCCGCACAAAAGCGAGTCATGAGTGTCGTGAGGGCCGCCATGGATTTCGGCTTCTGTTGGCTGAGGTGTCGGGCTAGCCACTCGTCGTGGATGTTGTGCTTAAAGGTGGCTAGGGCTTCGGCATCCGGATAGTCGACAATTTGGTTCTTTTTAGTTAAGAACCGAGTCCAGAATTTCCTGGCTGACTCTCCGGGCTGTTGGGTTATATGACTTAAGTCATCAGCGTTCGGTGGTCGTACGTAAGTGCCCTGGAAGTTGTTGAGAAATGCATCTTCCAGGTTCTCCCAACTACCAATGGAGTTTTTTGGCAGACTGTTTAGCCTGTGTCGAGCTGGTCCCTTGAGTTTTAGTGGGAGGTACGTGATGGCATGAAGATCATCACCATGGGCCATGTGAATATGGAGACGGAAGTCTTCAATCCAGACCGCGGGATCGGTTGTTCCATCATATGGTTCAATGTTCACGGGTTTAAAGCCTTATGGGAATTCATGCTCCATTACTTCATCCGTGAAGCATAGGGGGTGTGCGGCGCCTCTGTGCCGAGCCACCTCGCGAAGCAGTTCAGATGCAGCTGGTCTGCTGTATTTGGCCCTGGTGGATTTGTATGTAGTGTATCCGGCGTGATGGTCATCGTCGCGTGTTGAGGCGCGCCCCCGTGATCCGTAGATCGGTCTTGGCTGTCCTGCTTTATCTTCCAGTTCATCTCGCAGGTCATGCGCGTAGCCCCGAGCCTTGGTGTTTTTAGTTGTTCGACAACATGGTGCGGGCTGGTGTTCGGGCTGATACATCACTTTCTCTCGGCCACGGGGTGGCCGGTCAGCCGCATCCTGTGCTAGTGCCTCGTCCTCAAATTGAGGTAACAACCTACGCCTCGGGTAGCTTTTATTTGGGTGTTCGAGTCCGTATTCCTCGGCTGCCAGGACTTCAATCCATCTGTCAGTAAGCAGATCTTGAGCAGCTTGAAGCTGCTGCTGTTTTTTCTTCAGGCTCTTTGCAGTGGCTATAAGCCAGCGCTTGAAGCGCTCCTGCTCGACAGGATCCTCAGGCACGATAAATTCTTTGTCGCCGAGGCTCACCTCATCTTCGGAGAGGGGCATGTAATTGTCATCCTCCAAATCTTCATATGTTTCCTGTTCGTCGGGGCTAGCTGGCCCGTTCTCCCGTCTGGCCTGCTCGAGGCTTGGCTCGGTGGGATTGTTTTCGTCTTCGGCATAGTTCGGAGTGCTATTTTCTCTAGTGCTGGTATTGCTGTTTTTGCTATGGCGTGGTTTAGAGTGGCGCCACTGACGTCTGTGCTTCGACTGCTTTTCGGGAGGTTTATCCTCACCTGTATCCTTTTTGTCCTCGCCATTATCTTCTTTGGGGGTATCCACCATGTAAACGTCATATGACGAGGTGGCTGTCCAGCGCCCTATGGGTGGTGCTTCCTCTTCGTCTCGCGCATCATCGTCCATACCGTCGATGTCTTCGGAGTCGAAGTCTAGCATGTCGGTCAAGTCGTCGACAGTGGCTATCAAGTGGGTGGTGGGTGGGCAGCAAAATTCTTCGTCGTCCGCTTCCCACTCAAGCCGGACATAGTTCAGCGGAGAGTCGTCTGACAGGGAGAGGGACTTCAATGAATTTAGTATATCGCCCAAGGGCGAATGCTGAAAGATATCCATGGAGCTAAACTCCATGATCGACGCCCAGTTAAGTACGATGGGTGCAGATGTACGCGGTTCGGAACCCATGGTCGGAGACGAGTCCGAGGATCCGATGACACAGATCTCCCCGGAAGTGAGATCAGTGTTCGGTTCTGTCGCCGCTGAGTGTGCGGCCTCCGTTGCGGGGTCCATCCACCCATCCTCGGATGGCACAATCTTCTCCAGATTTAGAGCCAGGGCAGCCACAGGTGTGATCTCCTGATCGCCGTCTGATGGCAGATCTAAGTCATGCTCATCGCGGTTGTAGGGCGCACCTGTCATGGGCTCGAATCCGTCGAAGATCAAGTCTCCGCGGATGTCGGTGATGTAATTCAAACTTCCAAACCTGGCCTGATGGCCAGGGGCGTAGCTATCGATCTGCTACCGGTGGCCAAGCGAGTTGGCCCGCAATGCGAAGCCTCCGAATACGAAGATCTGTCCGGGGAGAAAGATCTCGCCCTGGACTGCATTGTTGTAGATGATTGAAGGAGCCATCAAGCCTTATGGTGACGACACAGTGGAACTCTCAATGAAAGCACCAATGTCGGTGTCTAAACCGGCGGATCTCGGGTAGGGGGTCCCGAACTGTGCGTCTAAGGCTAATGGTAACAGGAGGCGGGGGACATGATGTTTACCCAGGTTCGGGCCCTCTCTATGGAGGTAATACCCTACTTCATGCTTGATTGATCATGATGATATGAGTATTACAAGAGTTGATCTACCACGAGATCGAGGAGGCAAACCCTAGAAGCTAGCCTATGATTATGATTGTTGTTCTTGTCCTAGAGACTAAACCCTCCGGTTTATATAGACAACGGAGGTGGCTAGGGTTACATAGAGTCGGTTACAGGGAAGGAAATCCACATATCCGAATCGCCGAGCTTGCCTTCCACGCAAAGGAGAGTCCCATCCGGACACGGGACGAAGTATTCTATATTTTATCTTCATAGCCCAACAGTCCGGCACGTGCATATAGTCCGGCTGTCCGAGGACCCCTTAATACAGGACTCCCTCATCGGCCCCGATGACTCTCTTCTGTGACCACACTGGAGCTATTGCCCTTGCCAAAGGGCCCAGGTTTCACAAGAAGACCAGGCATATCAAGCGTCGCTTCAACTCCATTCGTGAATATGTTCAAGATGGAGACATAGATATTTGTAAAGTACATACGGATCTGAATGTCGCAGATCTATTGACTAACCTCTTCCACGAGCAAAACATGATCAACATCATAACTCTATGGGTGTTCGATTCATCACAATGAAACTAGATTATTGACTCTAGTGTAAGTGGGAGACTGTTGGAAATATGCCCTAGAGGCAATAATAAAATGGTTATTCTTATATTTCCTTGTTCATGATAATTGTCTATTGTTCATGCTATAATTGTATTAACCGTAAACTGTAATACATGTGTGAATACATAGACCAGAACATGTCCCTAGTGAGCCTCTAGTTGACCTAGCTCGTTGATCAATAGATGGTCATGGTTTCCTGAACATGGACATTAGATGTCGTTGATAACGGGATCACATCATTAGGAGAATGATGTGATGGACAAGACCCAATCCTAAGCATAGCACAAGATCGTGTAGTTCGTTTGCTAAGAGCTTTTCTAATGTCAAGTATCATTTCCTTAGACCATGAGATTGTGCAACTCCCGGATACCGTAGGAATGCTTTGGGTATACCAAACGTCACAACATAACTGGGTGGCTATAAAGGTACACTACAGGTATCTCTGAAAGTGTCTGTTGGGTTGGCATGAATCGAGACTGGGATTTTTCACTCTGTATGACGGAGAGGTATCTCTGGGTCCACTCGGTAATGCATCATCATAATGAGCTCAATGTGACTAAGTAGTTAGTCACGGGATTATGCATTACGGAACGAGTAAAGTGACTTGCCGGTAACGAGATTGAAGGAGGTATTGGGATACCGACGATCGAATCTCAGGCAAGTAACATACCGATTGACAAAGGGAATTGTATACGAGATTGATTGAATCCCTGACATCGTGGTTCATCCGATGAGATCATCGTGGAACATGTGGGAGCCAACATGGGTATCCAGATCCCGCTGTTGGTTATTGGCCGGAGAGCTATCTCGGTCATGTCTGCATGATTCCCGAACCCGTAGGGTCTACACACTTAAGGTTCGGTGACACTAGAGTTGTTATGGGAATTAGTATGTGATTATCGAATGTTGTTCAGAGTCTAGAATGAGATACCGGATGTCACGAGGAGTTCCGGAATGGTCCGGAGGTAAAGATTTATATATGGGAAGTCCAGTTTCAGTCACCGGAATAATTTCGAGGTTATCGGTATTGTACCGGGACCACCGGGTGGGGCCACCTGCTCTAGGGGACTTAGTGGGCTGAACAAAGGGTGGGAACCAGACCCTAGTGGGCTGGTGCGCCCCCAAGGGCCCAAGGCGCCTAGGGTTGAAAACCCTAGGGGGTGGGGGCGCCTCCCACCAACTTGGGGGGCAAGCTCCCCCCCTTGGCCGTCGCCCCCCCTTAGATGAGATCTAAGGGGGCCGGCCCCCTCTCCCCTTCCCCTATATATAGTGGGGGTTTGGGAGGGCTGCCACACCCTTCCCCTAGTGCAACCCTCTCCCTCCCTAACACCTCCTCCTCCATAGTAGTGCTTGACGAAGCCCTGTCGGAGAACTACAAGCTCCACCACCACGCCGTCGTGCTGCCGGAGCTCTCCCTCAACTTCTCCTCTCCCCTTGCTGGATCAAGAAGGAGGAGACATCCCCGGGCTGTACGTGTGTTGAACACAGAGGCATCATCCGTTTGGTGTTAGATCGGATCTTCCGTGATTTGAATCGCCGCGAATACGACTCCCTCATCCACGTTCTAGTAACGCTTCCGCTTAGCGATCTTCAAAGGTATGAAGATGCTCATCCTCTCTCTCTCTCTCTTGTTTCTACACTCTCCTAGATTGATCTTGGTGATGCATAGAAAATTTTGAATTTATTGCTACGTTCCCCAATAGAAGGTATTAACCCGAAGGTTGTTAATAGGCAACGAATAAAACATTATATCTCAGGTATGCCCATTATTGTTGAAAGCAATATTATCCAAACTATGACACCAGAAGAACACATAAAAGAAACCTTCCGGAACACTCCAGAATCGTGAAAAAGAGGAGGTACATGATACCGTAAGTAAACGGACTCCAAAAAATCCGCAATTTTTTTGTCAGTTTTAGAATATTTAAAAAAATTAGGATAATAAGAAACTACCAGGAAAGTGACCCTGGTGGGCACAAGACACTAGGGCACGCCTGGCTTGTCAAGCATGCCCAGGTGGGTTGTGCCCACCTCGGGTACCTTCCGGACTCTATTTTTCTTCCATTTGCTTGTTTCTCAAGATAAAAAATTTAAATACCCCCCGAACCCATTGACCACCATATCGCGAAGAAATCTCCTATTTTCTTATCTCGTTGTTTCCCAGCAGATCTAAAATTATGTCGTCCCAAGACTCAGAGGGTGAGAGCTACATTGCAGATTATATCGCAAACCCCAAGGTCTATGGGGATGTGGAGCACTATAGCTGGACTTCAGAGGAAGAAGAAGACTATGACCCTAGGCGGAAGGAGGAGGTGAGCTCAGATGAAGATGAAGCCCCATTGCCCCAACCCGGGGACATGCACATTGAATTTAAGAAGTCGAGTCTCCCCAACAAATCAAAGAAGCCTAAGATCCAGTTTCTCCCCTTTTGTCTTTTATAGGAAAACAAGCAAGATTTATGCAAAAAGGTATTGGAACTAGAGTGGGAGATTAGTGAATTGAAAGATGAGAATTCCGTCCTCAAGCGTAAGCTAAGGAAAAAAGACAAACCCACCGCTTCATCACCACCGCCTCCTTCTTCATCACTAAAAGAAAATTGAGTATCGGGTATGGGCACTCCCCTTGGCTTTCGCCAAGCTTGGGGGAGGTCCCCCGGTATCGTATCATATCCACTGTCATTTGCCTTTACTCTTCCTAGTTCGATCCATGGTTATCTTTTGTTTTAGATGAATAAAAGTTTAGTTTGATCCGTTCTTTTCGAAAGTTTGCTTAGTGATCTATCTTTGTAATCGTGTGCGAGATATATAATAAAGTTTTGTTTGAGTTTTACTTCTTTTACTTTCATGTTTCAATAAAAAGAAAGGAAATAAATGAAAAAGATCATTCTAATCTTATGGTAAGTAATGACATCACACAAGGAAAAGTATAAGTGGAAAATTTTGTTGTAGATTGACAAACATAGCATTAGTGAATGATGCAACTCATGAAAGAATTAATAAGGGAATAGAAGATTCACATGCAAATACACTATCCTGGAAATCTTTTGTGATTGTGAGCACCCATCAAAATATTATATGCCAAAATTGTTGACATTGGACAAGGAAGACAACGTAATGATTTATGTTTGTTCATATTCACATAGAAGCTATATTGTCATAGATCCTTCAACATGTGGTGTTTGCCCCCATCTTTGCTAGCCAAAAATTCCGCACTAAGTAGATATACTACTTGTGCATCCAAAACCTTTAAACCAAAATCTTGTTTTGAGAGTCCACCATACCTACCTGTGGATTTAGTAAGATCCCTCAAGTAAGTTTTCATCGATGCAATAAGGCAATAAAAATTGCTTCTAAAAGTGTTATATCATTTAGTGTAAGAGAAAATTGAGCGTTTTACGAACTTGTGATGGCGAAGAATAAAACCGACAAATTGCATAATAAAGGTTGCCATCATAAGGTGCAATATAACGTGACGTTCTCTTGCACTAAGGGGTTGAGCATACAAACAAAAAGCACATGGCAACCTCTGCTTCCCTCTGTGAAGGGTCTATCTTTTACTTTTATGTATTTATTTTCATGCAAGAGTCAAGGTTCTTCTCTCTATTCCTTTTTATTTTCTCCTTTGGCAAGCATCATGTGGTGAGGAAAGATCCAGGCACATATATCCAGTTGAATATGGGTAGCATGAGTTATTATTGTTGACATCACCCTTGAGGTGAATACGTTGGGAGGTGAAACCACAAGCCCCTATCATTTATATGTGTCGCGTTGAAACATTTTGCTCATGTGTACGTGGTGAGTGTTAGCAATCATAGAAGACTATATGATGGTTGAGTATGTGTACTTGCCTAAAGGCTCCGATACGAGACCCTTCCTAAAAAGATGATGAATTATAGTCACAAAGTTGACTGAGAACATAGTTTGTTGGTTTCCAATAGAGTTTATGCTTTATACTTCGATGTTGTGGTGAATTGTTACTTGTTCATGCGAAGTCTATGATAGAAGTTCTATGATAAAAGTTTTATGTTAAAGTTTGTTGCTGTTATAATAAGTTACATGATGCTTCTATGTCTGTATTTTGTTTTATTCGACACCTCTCTCTAAGCATGTGGACATGTTTTTCAATTTTGGTTTTCGCTTGAGGACAAGCGAGGTCTAAGCTTGGAGGAGTTGATATGTCCATTTTGCATCATGTTTATCTATTGTTATTTATGTTGTTTTACTGCATAATAATGCTTTTTGGAGTAGTTCTAATGCCTTTTCTCTCATAATATGCACGGTACACACAAAGGGGGAGAATTCTGGTTGCTGGAAATCTGGACCTAAAAAAGCTACGTCAGGCTACCTATTCTGCACAACTCCAAATGAGCTTAAACTTTACAAGGACTTTTATGGAATAAATGAGAATTTTTGGAGCCAATAAGTACCGGAGGGGGCCACCCTGGTGAGCACAAGACACCAGGGCGCGCCTGGGCCCCCAGGCCCACCCTAGTGGGTGTGCTCATCCAGGCCCACCTCTGGTGCCCCTCTTTTGGTACATAAGTCATTTTGACATAGAAAAAATAAGGAGACGACTTTCGGGACGAAGCGCCGCCGTCTCGAGGCAGAACCTGGGCAGGAGCACTTTTGCCCTCCGGCGAAGCAATTCCGCTGGGGGAACTTCCCTCCCGGAGGGGGAAATCATCGTCATCATAATCACCAACAACTCTCCCATCTTGGGGAGGGCTATCTCCATCAACATCTTCAACAGCACCAACTTCTCTCAAACCCTAGTTCATCTCTTGTGTTCAATATTTGTACCGGAATGATAGATTGGTGCTTGCGGGTGACTAGTAGTGTTGATTACATCTTGTAGTTGATTACTACATGGTTTTTTGGGTGCAATATTATATGTTCAGATCCATTATGCTATTTAATACCCCTCTGATCTTGAGCATGATTACCATTTGTGAGTAGTTACTTTTGTTCTTGAGTCACGGGAGAAATCATGTTGCAAGTAATCATGTGAACTTGATATGTGTTCAATATTTTATGATATGTATGTTGTGATTCCCTTAGTGGTGTCATGTGAACATCAACTACATGACACTTTAGCATATTTGGGCCTAAGGGAATGAATTGTGGAGTAGTTATTAGATGATGGGTTGCGAGAGTGACAGAAGCTTAAACCCTAGTTTATGCACTATTCCGTAAGGGACCGATTGGATCCAAAAGTTTAATGCTATGGTTAGAATTTATTCTTAATACTTTTATCATAGTTGTGGATGCTTGTGAGGGGGGTTAATCATAAGTAGGAGGTTTGTTCAAGTAAGAACATCACCTAAGCATCGGTCCACCCACATACCAAATTATCAAAGTAGCGAACACGAATCGAACGAACATGATGAAAGTGACTAGATGAAATTCCCGTGTACCCTCAAGAACACTTTGCTTATCACAAGAGACTGTTTTGGCCTGTCCTTTGCCTCAAAAGGATTGGTCTGCCTTGCTGCAGTTTTATTACTACTACTGTTACTTGCTTGTTACAAATTATGTTGCTATAAAACTACTCTGTTACTTACAATTTTAGCACTTGCAAACATTACCTTGCTGAAAACCACTTGTCATTTCCTTCTGCTCCTCGTTGGGTTTGACACTCTTACTTATCGAAAAGGCTAAAATTGACCCCATATACTTGTGGGTCATCAGACGACAATTGGAACACATGCGATATGTACCATCTTTCTTGGGAACAAGGATTACCGAAATGACACATGGGCTCAAACTTTCTCGTACATGGCCATTGTTAATGAGTTGTTGTACTTACCATTGGATCTCCTTGGTTTCTTTGGGGTTGACGTGGTAGGGTGCCTTGTTAGGAAGAGGTGCTCCGGGGATAAGGTCGATGCGGTGCTTGATGCCTCGAAGAGGAGGTAGACCCGAAGGTAGCTCACCGGGAAATACATCTTGGAATTCCTGCAACAACTGAGACAACACTAAAGGTAGAGGTTGAGAGGTGTTAGCTTGAGGTGCTCCCTCCTGGAACAATAGGACATAGTGCATAACACTTGATGGATTATCACACACTTCTCTCATCTCTCTTTTGGTAGCGAATATCACTAGATTCTTCTTCTCATTCATCATGGAGGCACTCGATTTAGGCTATGGCTCTCACTCTCCTTTTGGTGGGTCACTCTCTCACCATTCTATCCATGATGGGTGGATGCTTTCTTGTCGGCGAGCACTTGACTTGGAGACATAGGTCGTAGCACGAACTCCTCGCCCTTCATCTTGAAGCTATAGTGATTGGTACGTCCATTGTGGATGACGCTATGGTCAAATTTCCATGTCCGTCCAAGAAGGAGGTGGCAAACGGACATAGGTACCACATCACATTCCACGGTATCCTTGTATGCGTCAATCTTTAATGATACTTGCATGACGTGCTCGACTCGAATGGTGCCAGAGTCGCTAAGCCATTGTACCTTGTATGGGTGAGGGTGCTTCATCTTGACCAGTTGTAGCTTGTCACATAACTCTTCAATTGCCAAATTGTGGCAACTTGCTCCGTCGATGATGACCTTCACGGAATGTCTATTGATGCCCGCCTTTGTGTGGAAGATATGGCATCGTTGGTCTTCTTCTTGTTGGTGTTGAAGCGTCAAGACCTTTGAGACAACAAGAGCAGGGCTCGAATCATTGTCACAAAAGACTTGGTCATCTTCATCTTCATTCACTTTTCGGTGCATATACACATGCCCAAGGGCTTCCATTTCCTCTTAACACATGGTGCCATAGGTTCCGTCGTTGTTGAGGATCATGGTGCGCCTATTGGTACACTCGAAGGACTTGTGGCCTCGGCCGCCGCAGGTGAAACATTTGCGGGAGCTCGTCTTGATGGTCTCATCAGTTGGAGTAGATGATGATGAAGCTCTCGGCTTGAAGTTGCTTGTAGTAGGAGGACGACTTGAAGCTGTCGAAGTTTTCTTGTAGCTTGACCTGTCGCCGTTGCTTGCGGAAGGTTTTGTTGAGGAATGAGGTGTCGTAATCGTTGAAAAGCTTGGTTGTAGGAGGAGTCGTAGATCTTGGAAGAGAACTTGGCATACTTGTAGTCATCTTTCACTTGTCGCTCTGCCTTGGTAGCTTGGTGCACTATATCAATGAGGTTGGAGTAAGGTTGGAAGTCGGCGATCTTCTTGATAGGATGATTAAGTCCATTCAAGAAATGTGCCATAGTTTTCTCATCATCTTCCATGACATTGGCTCGTATCATGGCAATCTCTATTTCCTTGTAATACTCTTCAATGCTTTTTGTACCTTGCTTGAGGAGTTGTAATTTCTTGAATTGGTCGCAGTTATAGTATGTTGGCACAAAGCGCACTCTCATGACATCCTTCATTTGATTCCATGTTGTGATGGGTGGTTCACCTCTTGCTTCTCTACGCTTAGTGACTTGGTCCCACCAAATGAGGACGTAGTCTTGGAACTCAAGGCATGCCATGGCGATATTCTTGTCTTCCTCATAGTTGTGCAAATGAAAGATCTTGTCAACCTTCAATGCCCATGAAAGGTACTCTTCGGGATCGTTGCTTCCGGAGAACTTGGGCATGGTAAATTTGAGGTTGCCATAGCATTGCTATTCATTGTGTTGAGGTCAATGGTGAGGATGCTCTTGCCATGGAGGAGGGTCTTGAGCCCCGTGCTCCTCTTGCTCCGCGTGATTAGGTTGACATTGAGGTTGCGGAATTCTTGCGCGGTTCCTCATTTATTGAAGCTCCTCAAGTCGTGCGGCTTCTTCTTGGCGCTCTCGGCGGATGGCCTCCTCTTGAAGTTGTGCTTGGCGGTTGCGCTCATCGACGGCTAGGGTAGCTTCATGTAGAGCGCATTGGGCTTCAAGGTTTTGTACCTCACTCATTGTTGCTCTTGTCGAAGTGCATCTGCATCTTGTTGTTGTCGTCAAATGGCATGACCATCTTATTGTTCTTGTCGATATTGGTGTATTGGAGCTTGCTCTTGTACCGGAGGTTCATTAGCTTGTTGTCGTTGACGTTCACGTTCACAGAAACGGCCTTGTAAACCATTGCCATGGAATGGGTTTTGGGGAGCTTGATGAACTTCATGTTCTTGGCGACGATGCGAACAAGCTCGAGGAGGACTTGCATTTGAAGATGAGTGCAACGAATGTCAACTTGAGTGGCTCCGTCTTGAATAGGGTAAAGATGTAGGAGAGCGGTTGATCAACAAGGCACGAATCTCGTCCATCGTTGCATTGCTCTACTCTTTTTGTGCGTCAAGCTTGTTGTAGAAGTAGTCTCTTGTACGTTGCTCGGATTGTCGTAAGTTGGTGGTGAGGTTTTCAATGCGGTCGCTCAATGCTTGTTGTTCTTGATGAAAAGCTCTTTGTGCGCAAAAGAGGTGGTTCTTGGTGACGTAGGTGTTCGCATCATCATCTTGCTCGATGAAGAGTGGATTTGAAGAAGTAGTTGGCCTATCCATCATTGCAAGCAAATATGTGAGTGGAAGAAAGGAAAGAACTATACCAAATGTACCTTAACGAATGTTGAGAATGGATCAATGATCACTCAATAGTGTAGCAAGGAAATGGCACAATTGGTACCATATCTCGTCAATTTCTCACCCTACACAAATAAAGCTTTTGGAGTAGCTTGGTGAGGATGGTGGCACACAATTTTATGCAAGTGTTAGCAAGATGCAATAATGTTGAAAAAGATTCATGGATTTGCAAATGCAACAAGTAGACCAATAGCAATATGTGCCACACGGAAACACACACACGAAAATATAAATGGGGCCGTGCAACCAAAAATGAGCTCAAAATGTGGAATCCACGGAAAATGCTCTTGCTGCACAACACAAGAGAGATGCTAGGATTGCATAATAGGCAGATACGAGGCTTGTGCACAACCTACAAAGCAAAACTGCAACGACTTCTATCCCAAGTATGCTATATGTATGGTGTTCTGGTGATATGATCCAAGATGATCGAGTATGACAATCTTAATGTAGTATGATGCTATGGTTCTAGCTTAAAAGCTCTTTGCTTATCTTTCTCTTTTGCTTAAAATCTTGGTGGCTCTTTCTCTTTTGATCTCTTTCTTTGGCCTCTTATGCAAAACTTCATGAACCAAGATAGCAATTGTGTATATGCGATGACAACCTTGTGGCACAATATATGATACCAAGATATGGATACCAAGATGATGTGATATATGCAATGAGATGATGATCACTAGTGTGCACAAGTAATGTTGCCGGCAATACTCAATGGCTAGTCTCGATAGGTAAGCGACACAAAAGGTAGGCTAATGTTTGTTATCAATGCAATGGCAAGGAGTAGACAAAGACATCATCGAAGTTACCGTCCTTGTGTACAGTTGAAGGTGTCAAAATGGTGAAGTGGTTGTTGTTGTTGATGAGTCTGTGGCAAAGATGAGCGGTGGTGATGTCATTGTCGAACTGTCCCTAAGTAGCTGAAACACGTTAGGAAACGGAAACCACAACTCAAATTCTCAAAGAAAATGTGTCAAAAATTGTTAGAGATCGTAGCGGGTATGCGATGGTGGTTGCGGAAAGTGGTGGTGGTATGCGGAAGTATTGGTGGTGGCCGGGCAAAATTGGTGAAAGTTAGGCGGAAGAAAGAATAGGTGGAGGAGGTGTTGCTGCCATGGGCCGGATGTCCGAGTGAGGGATGTTCGTGGCCACATGCCAGATGTTCGGGTCCTGGATCTGTGGGCGAACTCGGTAGATCTTGAGGGAAAATGAAAATTTTGAGGCGAAATTCGAGGATTTTTGTGGATGGAATTGGGGAAAAGTTAGGTGAAGCTACATCTATGAGGAACACATGAAATCCACAAATCAAACCCAACAAAACATCATCACACCAAGAAATCACAAAGAAAATTGGGAGGGCTATTTTTGTGGGGATTTTCAAAATTGGGACAAAACACAACAAAATTATGCTAGAAAACAAAGAGGGAGACTCCAAAATCGTGATCAACCTTGGCTCATGATACTAAGATGATGTAGGGTGGAAACCCTAAGGCCGATCTTTGACGATTTGGAGGGGATCCCACGAAGAAAATGAGGGGAGACATGAGGGAAAACACGAGAGAGACACTCAAATTGACGAGAACAATCTGAAAGTATCGAGAAGAGGTGTTTATAGGAGGGAGGGGTGATTAGACCCTCAACAAGCAAAAGTAGCAGTATTTAAGTTCTTCAAGTTGAGGTGGAGTTTTAGCACAAGTTTGAGGATTCACAATACATTTCAAGAAAGCATGGCAAGAGTGTAAGCAGCGGAAAGAGTAAAGCATGCTAGTTGCAAGAAAGTAAAGGGATGGGGTTGGAGTGTGCAAACGCAATGATGACACAGAGATTTTTGGCATGGTTCCGATAGGTGGTGCTATCGTACATCCACGTTGATGGGGACTTCAATCCACAAAGGGTAACGGTTGCGCGAGTCCACGGAGGGCTCCACCCATGAAGGGTCCATGAAGAATCAACCTTGTCTATCCCACCATGGCCATCGCCCACGAAGGACTTGCCTCACTTGGGTAGATCTTCACAAAGTAGGCAATCTCCTTGCCCTTACAAACTCCTTGATTCAAATCGACAATCTTGTACGAGAATCCCAAGTGACACCTAATCAATCTAGGAGACACCACTCTCCAAAAGGTAATAGATGGTGTGTTGATGATGAACTCCTATCTCTTGTGCTTCAAATGATAGTCTCCCCAACACTCAACTCTATCTCACACAGATTTGGCTATGCCGGAAAGAAGATTTGAGTGGAAAGCAACTTGGGGGAAGGCTAGAGATCAAGATTCTTGTGGTTGGATTGGAATGTCTTGGTCTCAACACATGAGTAGGTGGTTCTCTCTTAGAAAATGAGTAGTAGAAGTGTAGGCACGTTCTGACGGCTCTCTCTCAAATGGTGATGGGGGTGGAGGGGTATATATAGCCTCCACACAAAATCCAACTGTTACACACATTTGACTCAACTCGGTCAGACCGAATATAAGAATTTGGTGAGACCGATTCAGTTCAAAATGTGAATGTTAGGAATCTCGGTGGGACCGACATGATCAACTCAGTGGGACCGATGTGCAAGGGCTAAGGCAAAACCTCATCTCAGTGAGACCGATCAGCAATGAGCAAACAAATAGTTGGTCAGGCAAACTTGATGGGACCGATTGAACATTTCGGTGAGACCAAAATAATTGCAACATGCAATAGAGAGTTTGCAAGGCCATCTTGGTGAGACCGAGATCCGCATCAGTGTGACCAAATTGTGTAGGGTTTCTAGCAGTGGCTATGTCAACATAACTTGGTGGCACCAGATAGATCAAATCGGCAGGGCCAAGTTTGACTTTAGGTTTTGGACATATGTGGAAATGGGAAAGTGGCTGAGGGTTTTGGAGCAATATCACTAAGCACTTTGAGTAAGTAGACCATTAAGCAACACCTCATCCCCTTTTAATAGTATTGGTTTTCCTATGGACTCAATGTGATCTTGGATCACTAAAATGAAAATGAAGAGTCTTGGGCCTTTTCCAATCTTTATCCTTAGCATTTTGAAGGGGTTCCAGATCCTCTTGTCCTTGCCACGCCATTGTTGAACTCATCTGAAATGTACTCGATAAAAGTATTAGTCCAACAAGAGATATGTTGTCATTAATTACCAAAATCACCCAGACAGCACTTGTGCTTTCAATCCCTCCTTTTTGGTAATTGATGACAACATACATCAAAGCTTCAGATAAAGATATGAAGAGTAACAAGTAAAGCTTTTGAAGGACATGTAACATGCATAGGCTCCCCCTATATGTATGCAATCATGTAAATATGGAATATAAGAACACTTGAGTGCATAAGGATGTCAGAGCATGCAATGAGTTACATGTATCTTGGCTATATGCATCAGAGCAGATGATGTCAATAGAATGCGTGTACCTACATGTTCATGAATCCTTCTTGCAAACAATATGTGCAGCAACAAGAGATCATCATGCACATGAGTGTGATGCATATACTTACCTTGTGGTCTTGAGCTGGCTTTGGAAGAGAAGAGCTTGAGAAAACAAGGTTAGATAACACAAGAACACTCTAAGTAAAGCAAGTTTAGGAAACCACAAGAGTACCAAGACTAAGATGTCATCTAATGAGTGAGTACTTAGTACTCCATTTGGATATAGACATGTCCCCAAAGATTAAATATATGCAATGAATTCCAAAGATTTTCTTCCCTTAGATATGAACCCTTTCTCCCCCTGAATCTGATATTGGATAATGGGAGAAGGTAGGGTAAGAGAAAATCAGAGCAAGAAACATTAAAGAAAGAGATGGTAAATCAACTATATATTAACATGCCTTTCCCTTCTTAAAGACATGTGTCGGGGATATACCCCGCGGCGTAAACCGGCTGGAAGTATAACCCGGCCGGACCTGGCGGTTTACATCAATGTGCCGGCTGACTCGCCCGTCCGCACCGACTTACAAACGCCACGGATAACTCACCTGTCCGCGCCAGCTTACAAACGTCGCGGTCGACTCACCCGACCGTACCGGTTTACCACGCGGCGGCCGGTTCACTCGTGAGTGATTTCAACTTAACCTAGTGATCATCAACTTCATGGCGGATTATTTCTGGCCTGGCACATCAGGTGATATCCATTTTAAATATATTTTATTGGCACATATTATTTTTGTCAAAAAGCAGTTTATCTTTGCCTTGGTCTGCAATATTGTTGATGCAGGACAATTGTTCACTACATCAAAACGACGCGATTAACTCGCCTGTCCGTGCCGGTTTACGACACTGGTGCCGATCTTCCCCGTCCGCACCGGTTTACAATGCAATGGCCGACTCATCTATCCGAGCTGCCTCTGATGTTGCGGTCGTCTTTGCCGTCCGTCTCTCGCGGCCTGGTCTACATCAACATACCAGGCCGCACCTGTCTGCATGAGCAAGTCACAGCTTGGGTAGCCCGGTTTCTTTCAACATGGAGGAAAATTATCATATACTATCAACCGCCATCTACACGGGATGGCTCAATGGGCAGGTGCACAAGTCGCCGCCACTACAGTTTGGTTAACTTCAAATCGCCAGTTGGAAGGAACCATTGGCCGAGTTGCTGACACGGCTCATACGGGATCATTTATAACCTGCCGCAGTCACCTCAACCTTCTGTGGATTTACATCGTGCTATCAACACCAATGATATACAAGTTATGTCGGTTTATATCATGGTCAAATATGAAGAGTTTCAAGCCAACTCCTCGAGTCACCTTGAGACTCGGGGGCTACGATGACATGACTCAGCAAATCTTGCTAGTTTCAGCAAATTTAAGAACCCCAGGACGATGGAGGGAAAGATAACCCGGTCCCGGAGGCTACTGTTATTTGAAGGCCGTCAGAAAATTTCCGGCTTAGTAAGTATATGACAGTTACAAAATCCCGGCTCAATGAAGAAGTTCCGGATCATCCGAAAGGATTCCGGTTTAAAATCCGGCTCAAGGGAAGTCAGTCTCACTGAAGCTCTCAAGTATCTGGTTTACAATCCGGTTCAAGGGAAATATATTCTCCCACAAAGCTCTCAAGCGCTCAAATCCGGTTTAAAAATGTCCAGTTCAAAAAGGAATTAACTTCTCGCAAGTTCGAGTTGAAAGGCCATCAGAAAATTTCCGGCTGAAAATGAAGATTCCAGTTTACAATCCGGTTCAAGGGAAAGATGTCTCCTACAAAGCTTTGAAGCTCTCAATATCCGGTTCAAAATCCCGGTTCAAGAAGGATTTATCTCTTGCAAAAAGTTAAAGGGTGCCAAAGAGGACCTGCTGCCATGATGCGCGGTCCAAACATGGGTATCATGCCTTATTGGCTTATCATATTATTGATCACTTGGGGGCTTGGTCGTATCCGAACCATAGCCACGCCTCTTGATCGGCCTAGTGCCACAACATCACTTGGGGGATTGGTCGTGTCCGAACCAATGCAATACCTTTTGATAGGCGAAAGCCACCAGATCACTTGGGGACATGGTCAAGTCTGAACCAGTCACGCCTCTTGATCGGCCTAAGGCCATAGAGTCACTTGGGGGCTTGGTCGAACCCGAACCATTGCCACGCCACTTGATCGGCATAATGCCACAGTTTCAGTTGGGGACCTGGCTGACTTGAACCATAGCTACACCTTATTGGGAGCTTGGTTGTGTCCGACCATGGTAACACCATCTGATCGGCTCAGTAAAGCCTCTTTTTGCAAACGGTTTTATTATTGCCTTTGCTTTTATATTTTTTCATAACTGTTATTTGATTTTTGTTGCGTTTTTAAACCGACATTGTTAATCCGGTTCAAACTGTCAATTACAAATTGGCGGAACACGGTTAAATCCTAATCCGGAGACTATCTGCCCGGTTTTGATTTTCTATTACCATCCTATTATGGAGTAAACCGGCGTTCATTAACCCGGCTTGACTTTCAATTACAAGTTGTCAATACAGATCAAGTTATAATCCGGAGACTATCAGCCCGGTCTGGTTTGACTACGAGTCGCCAGTATTATATATGGTTAAACCGGTGTTTATCACAACCCGGTACGATTTATCATCAACCGGCACAGTATGAAAGGAGTTATCATTACTCAAGATTGGGGTTATCACTCTTACTACAAAAAGTTGGTAAAACCAGCAATGTGATTCAATATTACAGGTATGATATATTTCATATTTCATTATTATTAGGTGCAACCTTGGTTATAAACTCAGGTTATATGTTGGGCATTATGACCCGTCCGGCGGTAAACCGCCAGGACACTTTAAACTTGTTGTATGCAGAAACAGGTTGAATAAAGCATGATTATAAATCACTGACGTTTATTAAACCGGCCTGGCTTTTGACTATGTGTCGCCAGTATGATGATAAATTATCCGGTGTTTGTTAAACCGGCCTGGCTTTAAGATGATAAGTCGCCAGTATATGATGAAAAATTATCCGGTGTTTATTAAACCGGCCTGGCTTGGGACTATAAGTCACCAGTATATATTTGGATTGCACCATTGGAATCATGCGCTTATAAATCATTGGGTTATATTATTTAAATAGCCAAACTTGGCTGAATTTTCATTATGATACTGAACGAATAAGGTTTTCATACCGGATTATATTATCGTGAATAGCCAACATGGCTGGATTTTATCATGGTTATCAATAACCAGTATTATGATTAAGGTTTTCAAAGTCGCTTTAGCGCAATAGCTATCATATTATCAATGGATATGATTTTTATTCTACAATTGAAGGAATAGTCCCGAGTTGCTGCAGGCTTACAACCCGGCACTTGGGGGCTACATTATTTAAGTTGAGATTACATCAAATATGCAAGTCTCATGTCGCTGCAAGCATGCACCATGACACTTGGGGGACTAATGCAAAGTCATTCTTTGTTCATCTTATTGAAGACCCGACTCATCACATTATAATGAGCCGGCCCTTGGGGGCTACCAATTACTCCTGTCAAACAAATTCAAGGTACAAAGCTTTTTATTCATTATATTGAAGGGTCCACTGCTCAGTTGGTAAACCTCGTGGACGTGAATTCAAGCCCCATAATGGGGGTTACATCATATGATGTTATTTTCATTGAAGTATATATCAAGTCCCAACTCAATATTATCTTACTAAGCCGGCCCTTGGGGGCTACACATCATTGCTCAAATCTACATGATTATACCTACAAAGTCCCTCCTCATTATTGCATAATGACCCGGCCCTTGGGGGCTACACTGGTTGAAGTTTTTATGAATATAAGACAATTACAAGTCCCAGGTAGCTACAAGCATGACAACCCGGCACTTGGGGGCTACATAGTATGGAGTATTCAGTTTTTACTAGTCATTGGGATGAACAACATGGATTTCTTTAAGAGTGGCAGTATTTATACCGAAGCAAAGTCTTAAGCCACCACTTTGTTCTGCTCAAAGACTTGGGGGCTACATGTATTATATTATTATTGAAGAAATATTTTCAAATTCTCTGATTGAGCAAACTAGGTTGACCCGGCGTCACCAATCATTATGACCCTGTGGCTGCAACTCGGCGTCATTAATAATCATGAACCAGCCTTGGCAACAATCATGAACCGGTGTCTGCAACAATCATGACTCGGAATTATCAGTTTTATAACCCGACAATGGTGGTAATCATAAACCGGCAAGTTTTACATCTTCAAGCCGGCTGAATATCAGTTGAATATTTCAGAGACTAATATTTTTGTCAAGTCAGAGCATTCAAGGCCAATTCAAATGGATTCTTTATTTACAATATTTTTTCTGTGAGCAAATTGATTATGAAGCTGGTCTATTGACTTGGATTTTCTAGAATGAGGAAATGACAAGGATTTAAGGATGATCAGGTGTCGGTCTACAAGAATTCTTAACCCGGAGCACAACCCGCCAAACTTGTTCTTGTGTTTATGTTGCAGATCAGTTTAACATGGACAAATCCAAATTAAACTGGGGGCTAATGTCGGGGATATACCCCGCGGCATAAACCGGCCGGAAGTATAACCCGGCCAGACTTGGCGGTTTACTGAGATCCGGCTGGCACTTGGTGATTCACTGGCGACCCGCCCTGACCTGGCAGTTTACAAGCAACCCACCTGGTCATTATGACTCACTGGTGACCCGGTGGGCGGGTCAGAGGAGCGACAAGACCCGATTTCCCAACTGGCGGTTCATGAAGGCCGGTTCATACTATGGTGGGCCGGTTTAAGAGGAAAGGCATGAGGAATATTTACCTTACAAGGAGTTAAGACCAGGACTTGTATCCAGTTTGTATTAGAGATAGACTAGTCCTAATCCTAATAGGACTCCACATGTAACCCGCCCCTTCAATATATATAAGGAGGGGCAGGGCTCCCCAAAGAGGAACAAGCTACAAGCAAGAAGAAATAATCTTAGGGCTAGACACAAAGAGGAGAGCCGGTTTACGACGACTCCCTCGTGATGATAATGAGACCTAGCCTCAAACAGCATGTAGGGTTTTTACCGGATGATGTTTCCCGGGGCCCGAAGCTGTCTAAATCCTTGTCTTGTGTTGCGTCTCTCGATTCCGCTCAACCCCTCTCAAGCTACCACATAGATGCGTTGGCCTCGCGACTAAGTCCTGACACTAAGGACATCTGACGTGACAAATCCACGACAACATGTGACTTCTCTCCTCTATTATTAACAAGCATCTAGAGAAGCTAAGATGTGATTTCTCTCCCATGTGATAAGCTTTGATGTGCTCTCTCTCCCCCTTTGACATCAATTTACAAGAAGGGAACTTCTGGAGCATGAGTCAAATAGGTTTGGTCCTTGAGACGCATTACAAAGCATCGTGTGGTTTATGATGCGGGTAGAGGATAAGAATCATTGAGTGGATCTGGAGAAGAAATGAGATATGCAATGGCAAAAAAGTTTCTCAACAGTGAAATCGGTAACGCCGATCCGTTTTCATCGGTGACACCGAGTTGGCAGTGTCATGGATGAGACATATCGGTCAGACCGGGTTAGTCCCCGTCGGTTGTACCGATGAACTATCTACAAGTAATCCATGTAGTTTGGTCTAGCCAATAGGCATGAATCGGTGAGACCGAGTTCAATGTAGAGGAAAAATCTTGTCAACTCAGCTCACTTGGCAATTGGAATCTCACAAGGATTTGCATAGAATTAGAAAGGAAACACATAAAAGAAAAAGATCTAGATGAAGTTTGTTTTGAAAGGGGAAACAAGATAGCAAGAAATATATGCAAAAACACCAAGCAAAAAAACACTTAGAGAACTTCATCTAGGAGGGGTCGGCGACAAAGTCACCAATGTTAAGAGTATATTGACTTAGGAGTCAAGTGAGGTCACTTGATCAGAGGTCATACTCATCGTTTAAGCTTAGAATGGGGTTTCCACTTTTTGTTTAAGCATTTTGATGTATTCACATCTCATTGAGTTGCTTTAACTCATGACTTGGGTCAAAGCTTCTCTAAGATGGAATAACATACCTTGGGTTGTGTTGATCTTGGTCATGTAGTTGAACTTGCGTTGGATGCTGAAGGTTGATGTAGTCCTTCAAGAATTGAGAGCACCGCTTGTAGTTTGAGTTCATGTTCCTACATGGGTTATTCCTGTAAGGAAGAGCACTTATGTATCCAAAATGACAATCATGAAACTTGATACCACATGAAATTTGATATATAGAAATTGTCAAAGGATATGTTGAGTGAGCTCATCCTTCCTTATATTCCACAACCATATAGTAGAAACTTGGTGATGTAGAGATTGCTTAAGATGTGAGCGACTTGCAATCTCACGGATTTGGGCTCATCCAAGTACCTACAAGGGTTAGATAACATGCAAGGGTACAAGAATAGATCTAAGACATATGATCATCATCTTAAGAGAAATATCAAGGATTAGTCATAGAAATGTTCATGCCTTGCATACATCTAGATGGAGTTCCTACTCCAAGTTTGAGGCATCAATGATGTTCAATTCACCTCTTAAACGGTGAGGGAGTCCTGGATTAGGGGGTCCTCGGACAGCCGGACTATCTACTTTGGTCGGACTGTTGGACTATGAAGATACAAGATTGAAGACTTCATCCCGTGTCCGGGTGGGACTCTCTTTTGCGTGGAAGGCAAGCTTGGCAATCCGGATGTGTAGATCACCTTCTCTGTAACCGACTCTGTGTAACCCTAGCCCTCTTCGATATCTATATAAACCGGAGGGTTTAGTCCGTAGGACAAAGAACAATCATAATCATAGGCTAGCTTCTAGGGTTTAGCCTCTACGATCTTGTGGTAGATCAACTCTTGTAATACTCATATCATCAAGATCAATCAAGCAGGAAGTAGGGTATTACCTCCATAGAGAGGGCCCGAACCTGGGTAAACATCATGTTCCCCGCCTCCTGTTACCATTAGCCTTAGATGCACAGTTCGGGACCCCCTACCTGAGATCCGCCGGTTTTGACACCGACATTGGTGCTTTCATTGAGAGTTCTACTGTGTCGTCACGGTAAAGGCTTGATGGCTCCTTCAATCAGCTACAACAACGCAGTCCAGGGTGAGGTTTTCTTCCGCGGATAGATCTTCATATTTGGTGGCTTCGTACTGCGGGCCAACTCGCTTGGCCACCTGGAGTAGATCGGTAGCTACGCCCCGGCCGTCAGGTCAGGTTTGGAAGCTTGAACCACACCACCGACGCCCGCAGAGACTTGATCTTTGACGGATTCGCGCCCATGTTAGGTGCGCCGAACAGTCACGACGAGCATGCCTTAGATCTATGATGTCTACTACACAACCTTCTTCTTGTAGACGTTGTTGGGCCTGCAAGTGCACATGTTTGTAGGACAGTAGCAAATTTCCCTCAAGTGGATGATCTAAGGTTTATCAATCCGTAGGAGGCGTAGGATGAAGATGGTCTCTCTCAAACAACCCTGCAACCAAATAACAAAGAGTCTCTTGTGTCCCCAACACACCCAATACAATGGTAAATTGTATAGGTGCACTAGTTCGGCGAAGAGATGAAGATACAAGTGCAAAATAGATAGTAGATATAGGTTTTTGTAATCTGAAATAATAAAAACAGCAAGGTAACAAGTGGTAAAAGTGATCGTAAACGGTATTGCAATGATAGGAAACAAGGCCTAGGGTTCATACTTTCACTAGTGCAAGTTCTCTCAACGATAATAACATAGATAGATCATATAACAAGCCCTTAACATGCAACAAAGAGTCACTCCACAGACACTAATAGCGGAGAACAAATGTAGAGGTTATGGTAGGCTACAAAACCACCTCAAAGTTATCCTTTCTGTTCTAACTATTCAAGAGTTCATAGTAAAATAACATAAAGCTATTCTTTCCGCTCAATCCATCATAGAGTTCATACTAGAATAACACCTTAAGAAACAAATCAACCAAAACCCTAATGTCACCTAGATACTCCATTGTCACCTCAAGTATCCGTGGGCATGATTATACGATATGCATCACACAATCTCAGATTTATCCAACCAACATAAAAGTACTTCAAAGAGTGCGCCAAAGCTACTACCGGAGAGTCAAGAATGTGTGTCAACCCCTATGCATAGGTTCCCAATGTCACGAAACCCGCAAGTTGATCACCAAAACATACATCAAGTGGATCACAAGACGTACATCAAGTGTTCTCATAAAAGACTCAATCCGATAAGGTAACTTCAAAGTGGAAACTCAATTCACCACAAGAGAGTAGAGGGGGAGAAATATCATAAGATCCAAATACAATAGCAAAGCTCGGGATACATCAAGATCGTGCCATAGAGGGAACATGAGAGAGAACACGAGAGAGAGAGAGATCAAACACATAGCTACTGGTACATACCCTTAGCCCCGAGGGTGAACTACTCCCTCCTCGTCATGGATAGCGCCAGGATGATGAAGATGGCCACCGGTGATGGCTTCCCCCTCTGGCAGGGTGCCGGAACAGGGTCCTGATTGGTTTTTCGTGGCTCCGGAGGCTTACGGCGGCGGAACTCTCGATCTAGGTTCCGTTCTGGAAGTTTTTGGGTACGTAGGTATATATGGGTGCAGGAAGTACGTCGGTGGAGCTACGGGGGTCCCACGAGGCAGGGGGGCGCGCCCAGGGGGGGGGCGCCCCCCACCCTCGTGGGCAGCCCGGGACTCCCCTGACGTGCACTCCAAGTCTAACAGGTGGGTTTCCTTCCAAAATTAACTTCTCCAGTTGATATCGTTCCGTTTTGACTCCGTCTGCTATTCCTTTTCCTGGAAACACTGAAATAGGCATAAAACAACAAATCTGGGCTGGGCCTCCGGTTAATAGGTTAGTCCCAAAAATAATATAGAAGTGGATAATAAAGCCCAATAGTGCCTAAAATAGTAGATAAAGTAGCATGGAGCAATCAAAAATTATAGATACGTTGGAGACGTATCAAGCATCCCCAAGCTTAATTCCTGCTCGTCCTCGAGTAGGTAAATGATAAAAAAGAATTTTTGATTCGGAGTGATACTTTGGCATAATTTCAATGTAAATATTCTTGATTGTGATATGAATATTTAGATCCGAAAGATTCAAGACAAAAGTTCATATTGACACAAAAATAATAATACTTCAAGCATACTAATCAAAGCAATCATGTCTTCTCAAAATAGCATGGAAAAAGAAAGTTCATCCCTACAAAATCATATAGTTAGGCTATGCTTCATTTTCGTCACACAAAGATGTTCCCAACTTCTATACCCCTGATGACAAGCCAAGCAATTGTTTCATACTTAAATAATCTCAAACTTTTTCAACCTTCACGCAATACATGAGCGTGAGCCATGGATATAGCACTATGGGTGGAATAGAATATGATGATGGGGATCGTGTGGAGAAGACAAAAAGGAGAAAGTCTCACATTGACGAGGATAATCAATGGGCTATGGAGATGCCCATCAATTGATGTCAACATGAGGAGTAGGGATTGCCATGCAACGGATGCACTAGAGTTATGAATGCTCAACAAAAGAAAACTAGTGGGTGTGCATCCAACTCGCTTGCTCATGAAGACCTAGGGCATTTGAGGAAGCCCATCGTAGGAATATACAAGCCAAGTTCTATAATGAAAAATTCCCACTAGTATAAAAAGGATAACTTATGAGACTCACTACATGAAGAACAAGATGCTACTTTGAAGCACAATATATGAGACTCACTACATGAAGAACAAGGTGCTATTATGAAGCACAAGTGTGGAAAAAGAGATAGTAGCACTGCCCTTTTTTTTGGGCCTTTCTTTTTTTCTTTTTGGCCTTTCTCTTTTTTTTTATTTAGGCAATGCTCTAATAATGATGATCATCACACTTCTATTGATTACAACACAAGGATTACAACTCGAAACTTAGAACAAGATATGACTCTATATGAATGCCTCCGGCGGTGTACCGGGATGGTGCAATGAATCAAGAGTGACATGTATGAAAAATAATGCATGGTGGCTTTGCCACAAATACGATGTCAACTACATGATCATGCAATGGCAATATGACAAAAGTAATGTATGTCATGATGATGATGATGGAAGTTGCATGGCAATATATCTCGGAATGGCTATGGAAATGCCATAATAGGTAGGTATGGTGGCTGTTTTGAGGAAGATATAAGGAGGTTTATGTGTGATAGAGCGTATCGTATCACGGGGTTTGGATGCACCGGTGAAGTTTGCACCAACTCTCAAGGTGAGAAAGGGCAATGCACGGTACCGAAGAGGCTAGCAAAGGTGGAAAGGTGAGAGTGCGTATAATCCATGGACTCAACATTAGTCAAAAGAACTCATATACTTATTGCAAAAATTTAGAAGTCATCAAAAATCAAGTACTACGCGCATGCTCCTAGGGGGATAGATTGGTAGGAAAAGACCATCGCTTGTCCCCGACCGCCACTCATAAGGATGCACAAGCCAGGTACACTTCATGTTTCAAATTTGTTACACAACTTTAACCATACGTGCATGCTACGGGACTTGCAAACTTCAACACAAGCATTCTTTAAAATCATAATCACCCAACTAGCATCACTTTGATATTATCACCTCCATATCTCAAAACAATTATCAAGCATCAAACTTATCTTAGTATTCAACGCACTCAAAAGAAAGTTTCACATATCTTGAATACCAAGTATATTATCATTAAGCAAATTACCATGCTATTAACGACTCTCAAAATAATATAAGTGAAGCATGAGAGTTCATAAATTTCTTCAAAATAAAACTACCACCATGCTCTAAAGGATATAAGTGAAGTACTAGAGCAAATGACAAACTACTCCGAAAGATATAAGTGAAGATCAATGAGTAGTCGAATAATTATGCAACTAAACGAAGGCTCTCTCTCAATATTTTCAGATCTTGATACTTTATTCAAACAGCAAGCAAAGCTAAAGGAAACTACATTGCAAGGATAGCACAACTCAAGTGAAGAAGCAAAAAAACTTAGGCTCAACCGATACTAACCGATAGTTAAAAAAAGGACAGACCCAGTGCATAGAAGCTCCCACACAAGGTGGGGTCTGGGGAGGGATTATAGGAACCTAGTCTTACCCCTGCAAAGTGCAATGCAGAGAGGCTGGTTCGAACCCAGGACCTCTTGGCACAAGTGGGGAGGACTTCACCACTGCGCCAGGCCTGCCCTCTCGATACTAACCGATAGTTGTTGAAGAAAAAAGGTGGGATGCCTACCAGGGCATCCCCAAGCTTAGATGCTTGAGACTTCTTGAAATATTATATTGGGGTGCCTTGGGCATCCCCAACCTTGAACTTTTGTGTCTCCTTAATTCCTCTCATATCATGGTTTCTCTTTTTATCAAAAGCCTCATTCACAACAAACTCAACAAGAACTCGTGAGATAGGTTAGTATAAACCAATGCAAAACCATATCATCTTCTACTGTAACAAATCACTGACATTATTATTCAACATTGCATACTAAATGTCTCTGCATATTTAATACTCCTATCCTCAAATAGAATCATTAAACAAGCAAACATATGCAAACAATGCAACCATAACAGCAATCTGCCAAAACAGTATAGTCTGTAAAGAATGCAAGAGTAACAATACTTCCCTGACTCCAAAAATTATGAACTAAAATTCCCACTGTAATAAATTTATCAGATCTTAATATGCAAAAATATTCAACGTTATACCATGCTCTGACTTTTCTAAGGAATTTTTGCAACAGCGGTAAACTTTCTGTTTTCAAACAGCAACATGTATACAAGAAAAATAAGCATGGCAAAGGCTATCCTTGACTTTTTTATTGAAACTAAAGATGCAAAACATTATTCTAACTAACATAAAGCATAAACTAACAAAATAAAATGACGCTCTAAGCAAAACACATATCATGTGGTGAATAAAAATATAGCTCCAAGTAAAGTTACCGATGAACGAAGACGAAAGAGGGGATGCCTTCCGGGGCATCCCCAAGCTTATTTGCTTGGTTGTCCTTGAATGTTACCTTGGGGTGCCTTGGGCATCCCCAAGCCTAGGCTCTTTCCACTCCTTATTCTATAGTCCATCGAATCTTTACCCAAAACTTGAAAACTTCAACCACACAAAACTCAAAACAAAACCCATAAGCTCCGTTAGTATAAGAAATTTAAACCACCACTTAGGTACTGTAATGAACTCATTCTAAATTCATATTGGTGTAATATATACTGTATTCTAACATCTCTATGGTTCATACCACTTAATACTGGCCATAGATGCATCAAAATAAGCAAACAACACATAGAAAACAGAATCTGTCAAAAACATAACAGTCTGTAGTAATCTGTATCAAACGTATACCTCCGGAACCCCAAAAATTATGAAATAAATTTCTGGACCTGAGAAATTTGTCTATTAATCATCTGCAAAAAGAATCAACCTAAAATCACTCTCCAGTAAAAAACGGCAGCTATTCTCGTGAGCGCTAAAGTTTCTGTTTTTCACAGCAAGATCATAAAAACTTCACCCAAGTCTTCCCAAAGGTTCTACTTGGCACTTTATTGAAACAAAAGCTATAAAACATGATTACTACAGTAGCATAATCATGTGCACACACAAAAACAGTAAGGATAAATATTGGGTTGTCTCCCAACAAGCGCTTTTCTTTAATGCCTTTCTAGCTAGGCATGATGATGACAATGGTGCTCACATAAAAGATAAGAATTGAAACATAACGGGAGCATCATGAAGCATATGACTAGCACATTTAAGTCTAACCCACTTCCTATGCATAGGGATTTTGTGAGCAAACAACTTATGGGAACAATAATCAACTAGCAAAGGAAGGTAAAACAAGCATAGCTTTAAGAATTTAAGCACATAGAGAGGAAACTTGACATTATTGCAACTCCTACAAGCGTATGTTCCTCCCTCATAATAATTTTCAGTAGCATCATGAATGAATTCAACAATATAACCAGCACCTAAAGCATTCTTTTCATGATCTACTAGCATAGAAAATTTACTACTCTCCACATAAACAAAATTCTTCTCATTCGGAATAGTGGGAGTATCATAAGAGACTTGAACACTAAAAGTTGTTTCCACATTAAAAGAGTAATGTTCAGAAAAAGGGTAATCATAATCATGACAAGTTTTATAAATATAATCATCACTACTTTTTATACCATAAGTTTCATCACAATAATCATCATAAGTAGCAACATCGTTCTCATCATAATCGATTGAAACCTCTCCCAAGATAGTGAAATCACTAAATAAAGTTGACACTCTTCCAAATCCACTTTCATATTCATCCCAAATAGATTCAACATCCTCCAAAATAGTGGGATCACTACTTCCTAAAGTTGACACTCTTCCGAACCCACTTTCATCAATATAATCATCATAGGTAGGAGGCAAGCTATCATCATAACAACTTTGCATATCAAAACTTGGGATGCTAAAAAATATCATCTTCATTAAACGTAGCATCCCCAAGCTTGGGACAAACATTAATTTCAGCAAATATATTCTCAAATATTTCATACTCATCAAACATAGTTTCCCCAAGCTTGGGCCCTTTCATATCATAAGCATAATCACTCTCATCATTAAAAATATTGATAGCACCAATAGTATAGGAATTATCATCATCACAATGAGTAGTAGGAGCAACATTATTTGGGAGGGATACCTTTTTACCGTTGTTGCTCATTCTTTTCTTTTTCTTCTTCACATTATGTGTAGGTTCAACCTTCCTCTTTGAGCTCCTTATTGATGAGATTGGTTGAATAGAAAGCTCCTCCTCGTTACCTGATTCATCATAAGAAATAATAAGAGGAGATTGGGAAGCCTCTTCCATTTCATTAGTATTCTCTTCATCCTCTATTTGTTTTCTTTTCTTTATGTAATTGGAAATATAAGGATTTTCAATGCAATTCACCGCACAATACATATAAATTTCTTCTAGATCAAAATGAAGAATTCTATCAAGGGCAAATTCTGGAATAATCTTAGTTATACGTTTTATTTCTTCATATCCCAAGAGCAAACTAAGCTCATTATGATGTGTAAGGGAAATCAAGTTATCACAATTTTTGGATACGACACGATCATGAAACAATTTGCATTGGGTACTAAAATGATCACGTTCATTGCAAAGTTCACAAGTAGGGCTAAGAAAAAATAAATTTTCAGCACATGCATCTAGCCTTTCTTGCAAACATTTAGTTTCTAAGTACTTATGCCTCTTGCAATATCTATCTTCCCTATTTGGTGTGTCCTTGCAAGCCCAATGCACTCCACAAAAATTGACATGCTTATAGGATGCATTACCATCATAACTAGTGCAATCATCATTAGCATCATGGATATTCAAAGAATTCGTACTAACAACATTGCAATCATGCTCATCATTCAAAGATTTAGTGCCAAACAATTTAGAGATTTCTTCTTCTAGCACTTGAGCACAATTATCCTTTCCATCATACTCACGAAAGATATTAAAAAGGTGAAGCGTATGAGACAAACTTAACTCCATTTTTTTGTAATTTTCTTTTATAAACTAAACTAGTGCTAAAACAAGAAACAAAAAGATTCGATTGCAAGATCTAAAGATATACCTTCAAGCACTCACCTCCCCGGCAACGGCGCCAGAAAAGAGCTTGATGTCTACTACACAACCTTCTCCTTATAGACGTTGTTGGGCCTGCAAGTGCACAGGTTTGTAGGACAGTAGCAAATTTCCCTCAAGTGGATGACCAAAGGTTTATCAATCCGTAGGAGGCGTAGGATGAAGATGGTCTCTCTCAAACAACCCTGCAACCAAATAACAAAGAGTCTCCTGTGTCCCTAACACACCCAATACAATTGTAAATTGTATAGGTGCACTAGTTCAGCGAAGAGATGAAGATACAAGTGAAAAATAGATAGTAGATATAGGTTTTTGTAATCTGAAATAATAAAAACAGCAAGGTAACAAGTGGTAAAAGTGAGCGTAAATGGTATTGCAATGATAGGAAACAAGGCCTAGGGTTCATAATTTCACTAGTGCAAGTTCTCTCAACAATAATAACATAGATAGATCATATAACAAGCCCTCAACGTGCAACAAAGAGTCACTCCAAAGACACTAATAGCGGAGAACAAACATAGAGATTATGGTAGGGTACGAAACCACCTCAAAGTTATCCTTTCTGTTCTAACTATTCAAGAGTTCGTAGTAAAATAACATAAAGCTATTCTTTCCGCTCAATCCATCATAGAGTTCATACTAGAATAACACCTTAAGACACAAATCAACCAAAACCCTAATGTCACCTAGATACTCCATTGTCACCTCAAGTACCCGTGGGCATGATTATACGATATGCATCACACAATCTCAGATTTATCCAACCAACATAAAAGTACTTCAAAGAGTGCCCCAAAGCTACTACCGGAGAGTCAAGAACGTGTGCCAACCCCTATGCATAGGTTCCCAATGTCACGAAACCCGCAAGTTGATCACCAAAACATACATCAAGTGGATCGCAAGACATACATCAAGTGTTCTCATAAAAGACTCAATCCGATAAGGTAACTTCAAAGTGGAAACTCAATTCATCACAAGAGAGTAGAGGGGGAGAAATATCATAAGATCCAAATACAATAGCAAAGCTCGGGATACATCAAGATCGTGCCATAGAGGGAACACGAGAGAGAACACGAGAGAGAGAGAGATCAAACACATAGCTACTGGTACATACCCTCAGCCCCGAGGGTGAACTACTCCCTCCTCGTCATGGATAGCGCCGTGATGATGAAGATGGCCACCGGTGATGGGTTCCCCCTCCGGCAGGGTGCCGGAACAGGGTCCCGATTGGTTTTTCGTGGCTCTAGAGGCTTACGGCGGCGGAACTCTCGATCTAGGTTCTGTTCTGGAAGTTTTTGGGTACGTAGGTATATATGGGTGCAGGAAGTACGTCGGTGGAGCTACGGGGGTCCCACGAGGCAGGGGGAGTGCCCAGTGGGGCACCCTCGTGGGCAGCCCGGGACTCCCCTGACGTGCACTCCAAGTCTAACAGGTGGGTTTCCTTCCAAAATTAACTTCTCAAGTTGATTTCGTTCTGTTTTGACTCCGTCTGATATTCCTTTTCCTCGAAACACTGAAATAGGCATAAAACAGCAAATCTGGGCTGGGCCTCCGGTTAATAGGTTAGTCCCAAAAATAATATAAAAATGGATAATAAAGCCCAATATTTCCTAAAACAGTAGATAAAGTAGCATGGAGCAATCAAAAATTATAGATACATTGGAGACGTATCAATCTACTATCGGGTGATGTTTGGGAGATCACACCTGCAGCTACCCAGGCCATTAATCCAGAGTAGATCGTGCCATCCGAGGACGGGTGGATGGATCCTGCCACGGAGGCCGCACACTCAGCGGTGTTAGAGCCGAACACAAACTTCGCCTCCAATGAGATCTGTGTTATCAGACCCTCAGACTCGTCTCCGGTCATAGGCTCTGAACTGCGTGCATCCGCGCCTATTGAATCTGATTGGTCACTGATCATAGAGTTTACCTCTACGGATATCTTCCAGCATTTTCCCTTGGGCGACATTCTAAATTCATTAAAGTCTCTTTCTCTGTCAGGAGACTCCTGGCCGAACTATGTCCGGCTTGAGCGGGAAGCAGACGACAAAGAAATTCGTTCCCCACCCACCACCCACTTAATAGCCACTGTCGATGACTTAACTGACATGCTTGACTTCGACTCCAAAGACATCGACGGTATGGATGACGATGTAGGAGAATAAGAGGAACCACCGCCCACAGGGTGCTAGACAGCCACCTCATCGTATGACATATACATGGTGGACACACCTAGTGAAAACAATGACGATGATCAAAAGGATACAACAAAGGATAATCCTCCCGAGAAGAAGCCAAAGCGTCGACGTAAGCGATGCCGCTCTAAACCCCACCATAGCAAAAGCAACGATACCGGCTCAAGAAAGTATAACACCCCAGACGACACCGAAAACGACGATAACCCCGCAGATCCAGCGATAGAGCAGGACGAGCAAGGAGACGACGAACACAGTCCAGGGCCGCTGTCCGATCACAGCGACACCGAAGACGAAGCTTATAAACCTGTCCCCGAAGAGGAGAACAGTCCGGATGACGACACATGCATCATCCCAGAAAAACAGTTGGAGCAAGAGCACCTCCACGACAGACTTATTGCCACAGCGAGGAGCTTAAAAAAGCAGAAGCAAAGGCTCAAGGCCGTGCAGGATACGCTCAACCACAGATGGAACAAAGTGCTTGACACTAAAGAAAAATACGGCGACGATCGTCACACAAAGAGCTACCCAAAGCGCAAGCTGCTGCCCGAATTCGACGACGAGGCTATAGAGCCCATCCTGCCGAAAAATAATACGGCAGATCCACCGGAACGACCACCCCGTGGCTGCGATAGGGCGGCTAATGACGCCGCACACAAGTCAGCACACGATTTACGCGAGCACCTTGACAAAAAAACCGGTATGGCCAGATCCATATATGGATCTAGGAAGCGTGCTCCGGCGCAAGATCACAGCCACCAAAAAGACTATACTGATCGATTACCAGCTCGGAATCAACACCGAACACTACAACCGTAGGGACCATGCCACGACACATCCAAATACAGGGGTGCCGCACACCCCCTATGCTTCACTGATGAGGTGTTGGATCACGAATTCCCAGAAGGATTTAAACCCGTTGAGGGAGTCCTAGATTAGGGGGTATCCAGACTGCCGGACTATATACATCGTCCGGACTATTGAAGCGTGAAGATACAAGACACAAGACTCCGGCCCGTGTCCGGATGGGACTCTCCTTTGCATGGGAGACAAGCTTGGTGATCCGAATATTATATTTCCTTCCTTGTAACCGACTCCATGTAAACCCTAGCCCTCTCCGGTGTCTATATAAACTGGAGAGGATGGTCCTTAGAAGGCCGATCACAATTACAATCATACCATCATAGGCTAGCTCTTAGGGTTTAGACTCTACGATCTCGTGGTAGATCTACTCTTGTACTACTCATATCTTCAATATTAATCAAGCAGGAAGTAGGGTTTTACCTCCATCGAGAGGGCCCGAACCTAGGTAAACATTGTGTCCCTTGCTTCCTGTTACCATCAGCCTAAGATGCACAGATCGGGACCCCCTACCCGAGATCCGCTGGTTTTAACACCGACATTGGTGGTTTCATTGAGAGTTCCTCTGTGCCATCGCTTCACGGCTTGATGGCATCTTCAATCGCCAACAACACGATCCAGGGCGAGACTTTTCTCCCCGGACAGATCTTTGTGTTCGGTGGTTTCGCACCGCGGGCCAATTCGCTTGGTCATCTGGAGCAGATCGACAGCTACGCCCCTGGCCACCAGATCAGGTTCGGAAACTTGAACTACACGGCGGATATTCACGAAGACTTGATCTTCGATGGTTTCGGCCCTGTGCCAGGAGCGCCGGATAGTCACGACGAGTGTTGGTGTCAAAACCGGCGGATCTCGGGTAGGGGGTCCCGATCTGTGCGTCTTAGGCTGATGGTAACACGAAGCAAGGGACACAATGTTTACCCAGGTTCGGGCCCTCTCGATGGAGGTAAAACCCTACTTCCTGCTTGATTAATATTGAAGATATGTGGAATACAAGAGTAGATCTACCACGAGATCGTAGAGGCTAAAACCCTAAGAGCTAGCCTATGATGGTGTGATTGTAATTGTGATCAGCCTTCTAAGGACCATGCTCGCCGGTTTATATAGACACCAGAGAGCTAGGGTTTACATGGAGTCGGTTACAAGGAAGGAAACATAATATCCGGATCGCCAAGCTTGTCTTCCATGCAAAGGAGAGTCCCATCCGGACACGAGCCGAAGTCTTGAGTCTTGTATCTTGACGCTTCTATAGTCCGGACAATGAATATAGTCTGGCTGTCCGGATACCCCCTTATCGAGGACTCCCTCAGTAGCCGCTGAACCAGGCTTCAATGACGATGAGTCCGGCGCACAGTCTTGTCTTCAGCATTGCAAGGCGGGTTCCCCCTCCGAATACTCCAAGGTTATTTATCGAACACGTAGGCCGTGTCCGGATCTGCAAAATGATCTTCACATACCACCATAGAGAGAATGATACTCCAGCTGCCAACTTTTAGACGACGTGAGCCATTAGAGCCAGGTCATTATTTGGACCGTTTTTTCACAACTAGCCACAACGCGCATTGCGAGTCGGTATCCTTGACACGTCCTGTCAAAGCAGAGATCATGTCCCCTTATCACGGGATTCTCATCAATACCGGTATGGGTAATCCCCCCGTGCCATCAATCGTGGCACTTGGGAAGTAAGCAATTCTCAACAGGCTAGTTGGGAGGCGCACCGCTTTCGCTGCCTTTATTAAAGGGATAAGGGTTCCTCATTTTTACCCATGCCTTCTTCCCCCCTCACATACTCTTGCCTCCTCGAGCTCCAGCGCCCTAGTCCAGGTCTTCTCCACACAGTTAGTCATGTCCGGAGCAGGAGGCAAGTGGGTGGCTTCCACCGCGACGGCGAAGAAGATCGTGAATCTCCGGGCAACCGGATACTTGGCCGCAGACATAGCACACCGGCTACCAGACGAGGGGCAGGTCATTCCAACTCCAGGAACCCACGAGAGGGTCATGTTCCTTGCCCACTTCATCCGTGGACTGGGGTTTCCACTCCACCCCTTCGTCCGCAGGCTCATGTTCTACTACGGACTAGACTTTCATGATCTAGCTCCGAACTTCATCCTCAACATCTCGGCGTTCATCGTCGTGTGCGAGGCTTTCCTCCGCATCAAGCCTCATTTCGGCTTGTGGCTCCAAACCTTCTGCGTGAAGCCGAAGATTGTGAGCGGCTAGCAAGCGGAGTGCGAAGGAGCCATGGTGGGCAAAATGCCTAATGTCACCTAGCCTGGCGGCTCCTTTGCGGAAACCGTGAAGGGGTGGCAAACGGGGTGGTTCTATATCAACGAGCCACGCGACGCCAACTGGGCGCCGGTCCCCGAGTTCCGATCTGGAGCACTTATGCGGCTCATCTCCTGGGAACAGAAGGGCCTGTTATGGGGTGAATCTGCAGAGCTGACCGGACTCATCAACTGCGTCAAGGGCATGAAGGACAAGAACATCAAGCTCGTCAACGTGATCCAAGTCATGCTCATTCGCCTTATTCTGCCGTGCCAAAGGCGGGCATTCAATCTGTGGGAATTTGTCCCGGCCGAACACCGGACGCTCCAGAGGCTCTATGGCATGAGGCACAAGAACGCGTGGAAGGCGTTGTTCAAGGCCACCGAAGTACCTCCCCTCATAACCGAGGACCGCGGGCTCCACGCCGCAAGGCAACCTACCCAGGTGAGTTCTCAGGCCACCACCGGGTCCGGTTCTTCTCAATGTACTCATGGCGAATTCCTAAGTGATTGTGTATATTTGTTTTAGGAGTATGTGGAGACAGCGGGGCGGATCAACAGTCCGGCTCCGTTGCCGGAAAGCCCAGCCAATGATCTTCTGACGAAGATGCTGGTCCCGTTGCCCTACAAGGGGCCGGAGAAGAAGGCCGATAATAAGGCCCCGGGGACCCGAAAGGGTCTCCGAAGTAAGGTTGCGCGAGCCTCGTCCGAAGATGACAAGGCGCACTCCTCCCCCGAAGGGGAAGAAGAAGAAGAGGAGGAGGAGGAGGCCGCCCTGTCCGTAAAGGATGGGGGGCCTGAGACGGTGAATCAGGGATCCAGGAGAGGCCCCCGGCGTAACGCCGTCATACCCTTGTCATCCGATGACGACGAGGCGGATTCCTCCCCCGGAGGCGGGAAGGAACAAGGAGAAACACCACCTCCCCGTGTCGGGGGAGGGAAGAAGAGGAAGGCCACCCCGGTGGGGGAGACTGGGACGTCCAAGAATGAAAAGCATCCCTTCGGGACTACTCCGCCACCGCCGACGATAGCGAGGGAGGGTGGCTGCCCAGGAAGAATCCCCTTGTTCGATCATAAGTATCCGCACTCAATCGTAATTTTCGCTTCATAATTTTGCTTATAATGCCGAACTCGTATGCAGTCCGGCCAGGGCCCATCCGGGAGTGTTGTCTTCGGGCGGGTCCTTGAGTGAGTCAGCAATGAACTCTCTCCTGACGGCCACGACTCCTCATCCTGCGGACGACACGGAAGTGTTGTCCCAAAGGCTCCCGATGATGGCGGAGGTGGCCCTGGAGGCGCCTCAAGGCGGCATCCCAGGCGTCGGACTCGCGGGGTTCAAGGTCCCCGTGGATCATGTAGATGAGAGCCATGGCAAGCCGGGCTCTCAGCCGAACACTTATCCGGAGCCTTCAGTGGTTCCGGACTTAGGCGGGCATCCCCTCGTTATGGAGGGAGGGCCGTCTATATCAAGGACTTCCGTTGCGCCAGAGGCGCTGGATTGTATGCTGGAAGCGCTTTGAGGCGCTTCCCTAGATGAAGAGCGCCATACTCTCATGAGTGCGGTGATTCAGAAGGTTTCGTCCGCCAAGAGCGGACTAACCGAAGCCTGCACCAGCCTCCTAACAGGCTTTGAGGTAAGCAGTAAAAATATGTGAAGTTGCCACCCGATAGGTAGTAGCCCCTGATACTCTGTTTGGTGTTCGGAAAGAAAAACCAAACGGAGGGTTAATTATAATCCACAGGAGTCTAAGAATAAGTTTGAATTTTTAAATAAACAAGTTGTGCTGCTGGCCGCTGCTGCTCGCACGACCAAAATTGCCGGCCTAACGCAGGACCTAGAGCGGGCGCAGGGAGAGCTCGGCCTCACGAGGAGGCAGCTCGAGGAGAGCAAAGGTGAGTGATTCCCCTTTCTCGTATAATGAGTAGTAAATAAAATTTGATTATGCTAACGATGAGACGTCGTGATATGGTAACAGAGGCCGCCACCAAAGTGGCGTCTCTCAAGAAGGCGCTGCCTGAGGCCGAACACAAAGCGGCGTTGGAACTCAAAGAGCGCAAAAAGCAAGAGGCCCGAGTGGGCGAGGTACAAGAAGAGCTCCAGGAGCTCGGCAAGAAGCTCAAGTCTGCGGAGCGGGAGCTTAAAGCAAAGGAGGCCGAGCTTGAGAAGGCCCTTACGAATACAAAAGACGCCAAGGCCGAAGCCGAGAGGGCTCAGCAAGAGATCCAGGAGGCCAAGAAAATAGCGGCGGGTAAGAAATTTTTTATGCAAACCAAACATGTGGAGGAGGCGTTTCTTTTACTTATTCGAATCCAGAGCTCTCCAGGGGCATTGCAAACCTGCCACACAGCGTATCAGATGCCGCGGAGTTCTACCGTGCTTAGGAGGGAAGCTCAATGAAGAAGTTGTTATGGTCCTAGTATGCTGGGGCCGAACATGCGACGCCTCTAAGTGACCAACTCAAGCAGTTGGTTGAACTCCACAAGGCGGCCAGAGTGGCTATGAAAGATCTCATAGTCCGGATATGGCCCGGCGAGCTTCTGCCCACCAGCTACTTCGGCCTGATCAAGCGGATGGTGGATTCCTGTCCGCGACTGGAAGTCATCAAGCGATCCATTTGCATTGAGGGTGCCCGCTGGGCCCTTGCCCGCGCCAAGGTGCATTGGGGCAAGCTGGATGCGGAGAAGCTGGTGAAGGATGGTCCGTTGGAGGGCAAGCTGCATCGCGTCCCCGAGAAGTATTATGATGGCGTTATGAAGGGTGCTTGCCTCGTGGACGATGAATGTAGCAAAGACATAATTTTTGAATGAATTCACTTCTGTCATGTTTGTAATTTAAAGACGAAGTTACTTGCGCTATGTAGCGCTTTTGTAATTTAAAATATTACCTTCTGTGCGGCTGTTTATCAAATTCTGAAAGTAGGCCAGTCGTCGGCTTCCGCCCCCGTGTAACTAGTACTGGGGTGTTCGTGGAAAACCCGGACACTCTTTATCCAAATGTTTGGTCCCTTAAGGACGTGTCTAGCACAACGAACCAGGCAATCAGACTATACAGCTTTATAACCTTCACTTAGCCATAGAAGTCTATGATTTTAAATTTCGGCAAAGCCCCTAGAATCCGAAAGGCCGAATTGGGGCGTTATACACGCCTATATCGGAAGAAGCCGATTTAACGCCTAAAGCGGAAAAATCTTTAAGGATTTTAAGACCTCTCGAACAGCGACCAGTCTCTTGCCACATCATGTCGAGCAGTTTTGTGCTTTCTCTACTGAGGTGCTCGTCCGGCAGAACCAGGGCACAATCGCAGTAGTTCTCCCTGCGGTACCTTAGCCGAATTAACGTAACGTAAGGCACCAAAGCTAGGGAGCCGGGCTATCCCAACCGTAACCCAAGACATGATTCAGAGCTGATGCATATAATGCTATAAGTTCGGGGTGCCGCACTGTTGAAAGTGTTCGGACTTGACTTGCCATATTATGGGGTACCATAAGAAGCCCCTGGCAAACTACATGCACCAAAGTGTACGGATGCAAAATTAAATAGACATTTATAAAAAATGCTCAAATAAAAATAAGTATGCTGACGCTATATGTGGTCTCCCATTGATAAATAATACGTTTAAGCGTATGTTTACAATGTATGCATTTAGCGGATACAAATAGGATTATTTGACATATCCTATCCAGGGACAGGCTACGTACAGATATATAAAGCGGGGATAACAATCGTAAATAGATTCCACCTGAGTGTTTCCTGCTATGCCCAACGCCTGTTGCCTCCTGGTTTCCTCTCCTATATAAGACCGACAATCCGGCTATTCTGGGGAAGCTGCACTAAAGCAATGTCCTTAAGGGTGAATGGAAAGGTTATGACGTGATACCGTACTGTTGGCTGAGGCCCTGATACGCCTCCGCCTGTGCCCATGGTACTTTGAGTGCGTAATTGTGTACGCGTGGCACAAATGCTGCTTTGATGGGTTTTGAGCGGAGGCCGGACTGCTAGTCCTGCTCTTGTCGTGCCTGCTGATCTTGCTGCGGGGTGTTCCGCCCTCGCTTGATGGAGCTTGAAAATGTCATCACTGGATTGGTGGTTTGCCGGAGGAGGCCGCATTGTATTTCTGCCGCAAGGGCCATAGTATGTTCTTCTGTACGGAGAGAGCGGTCCATATCCCCGTTGACTGTTATGACCCCGCGCGGGCCTGGCATCTTGAGCTTGAGGTATGCATAGTGTGGTACCACATTGAACCTAGAAAATGCGGTTCGTCCGAGTAGGGCATGGAACCACTGCGGAAAGGGACGATATCGAAGATTAGCTCTTCCCTTTGGATGTTATCCGAAGATCCGAAGACAACTTCCAATGTTATAGAGCCCGTGCAATGGGCCTCTACTCCAGGAATGACACCTTTAAATATGGTTTTGGTGGGCTTGATCCTTGAAGGATCGATGCCCATCTTCCGCACTATGTCCTGATAAAGCAGGTTCAGGCTGCTGCCTCCGTCCATAAGGACTCTTGTGAGGTGAAATCCGTCTATAATTGGGTCTAAAACCAATGCAGCTGAGCCGCCGTGACAGATGCTAGTAGGATGATCCCTATGATCAAAGGTGATCGGACAAGCTGACCATGGGGTGAATTTGGGGACGATTGGCTCCATCGTATAGACGTCCCATGGTGTCGCTTCCGTTCCTGCTTGGGTATGTGAGTGGCGTAGATCATGTTGACCGTTTTCACCTGGGGGAATTTCTTCTGTCCCCCCGTGTTCAGACGCCGGGGCTCCTCGTCATCGTCGCTGTGCAGCCCCTTGTCCTTGTTTTCAGAGTTTATTTTGTCGGCCTGTTTAAATACCCTGCAGTCTCTGTTGGTGTGGTTGGCTGGCTTGTTCGGGGTGCCATGAATTTGGCACGAGCGCTCCAGTATGTGGTCTAGACTGGACGGTCCTTGATTGTTACGCTTGAATGGCTTCTTTCGCTGACCGGATTTGGATCCGCTGAATCCGCCATTGACCGCCGTATCCTCGGTGTTGTCGTCGTTGTTCCGTCACTTGTGTCTGTTTCACCGTGGCTTGCCATTATTGTCCCGGACATCTGAAGTTCCAGAATGTGGCATAGTGCTACTACGAGCCAACCAGCTGTGCTCGCCCGCGCAAAAGCGGGTCATTAGTGTCGTAAGAGCTGCCATGGACTTGGGTTTCTCCTGGCCGAGGTGTCTGGAGACCACTCGTCACGGATATTATGCTTGAAAGCCGCCAGGGCTTCGGCGTCCGGACAGTCAACTATTTGGTTCTTTTTAGTTAAGAACTGAGTCCAGAATTTCCTGGCTGATTCTCTGGGCTATTGAGTAATGTGGCTCAAGTCATCGGCATCCGGAGGTCGCACATATGTGCCCTGGAAGTTGTCAAGGAATGCGTCTTCCAGATTTTCCCAGCTGCTAATGGAATTTGCTGGTAGGCTATTTAGCCAATGCCGGGCGGGTCCTTTGAGCTTAAGGAGCAGATACTTGATGGCATGTAGATCATCTCCGTGGGCCATGTGAATGTGGAGAAGGAAATCCTCGATCCATACTGCGGGGTCTGTAGTGCCATCGTATGATTTGATGTTTACGGGTTTAAACCCTTCTGGGAATTCATGATCCATCACTTCATCAGTGAAGCAGAGGGGGTGTGCGGCGCCTCTATGTCGGGCTATGTCACGGCGCATTCCGGCTGCGTCTGACTGATTGTATTCGGCCCGACCGGATTTGCTGTTAGCGTATCCGGTATGATGGTCATCATCATGTGCTTCGGCTCGCCCCCGTGATCCATAGATCGATCTTTGTTGTCCTGCGATGCTATCCAGTCTATCGCGCAGGTCCCGAGTTCCCCCGGGTCGTAGTACACCGACGCGGGGGTACATGCTGGTATTTCGGCTGATATGCCATTTTGTCCCGACCTCGAGGCGGTCGATCAGCCATGGGGCGGTCGAGTCCATATTCCTCGACTGCCAGGACTTCTCTCCATCTGTCTGTGAGCAGATCTTGATCAGCTTGGAGCTGTTACTGCTTCTTCTTCAGGCTTCTCGCAGTGGCAATAAGCCGACGCTTGAAGCGCTCCTGCTCTGCGGGGTCTTCGGGTACGCCGAACTCATCGTCGCTGAGGCTAATCTCGTCTTCGGAGAGGGGTATGTAGTTGTCCTCCTCCGGATACCCGTCCGTCGCCTGTTCATCTGGGCTGTCATGCATGTCTTCCTGTTTGGCCTGCTCGAAGGCGGGCTGTTCGGGGTTGTATTCATTGTCGGCACCGTCCGGATTATTATCGTCTCCGGTGCCGGTATTGCCTTGGCGGGACTTGGAGCGGCACTGGCGACGCCCATGCTTTGCTTTCTTCTTGGAGGGGTTATCCTCCGTTGCCTCATCGCCGTTGGTTTCTTTTGGAGTGTCCACCATATATATATCATATGAAGAGGTGGTTGTCCACCGTCCTGTGAGCGGTGGCTCCTGTATGTCTCTTGCATCGTCGTCCATACCGTCGATGTCTTCGAAGTCAAAGTCGAGCACGTTGGTTAAATCATCGATCGTGGCGACAAAGTGGGTGGTGTGTGGGCAGCGAATTCCTTCGTCGCCTGCTTCCCACTCAAGCCGGGCATAGTTCGGCCCAGAGCCTCCTGACAAAGAGAGAGACTTCAATGAGTTTAGCATGTCGCCAAAGGGCGAGTGCTAAAAGATGTTCGCAACGGTAAACTCCATTACCGGAGCCCAGCTTGGCTCGGCTGGCTCGGGAGTGAGCGGACCAGGACCAACAGCTGGATATGAGTCCGGGGGGCCCAGGGTTACAGGCCTCCACAGAGGTGAGACCCGTGTTCGGCTCCACCACCGATAAGTGTGCGGCCTGCAGGGCGGGGTCCAGCCCTCCGTTCGTAGGCAACACAATCTGCCCTGGATTTAGATCCGGGGCTGCCTCGGGGATGATGTCCCGGGCACTGTCTGACAACAGGTCTAGGCCGTGCTCGTCGTGGCTATCCGACGCTCCTGGCGCAGGCTCGAATCCGTCGAAGATCAAGTCTCCGCGGATATCTTCCATGTAGTTCGAGTTTCCGAACCTGATCTGGTGGCCAGGGGTGAAGCTGTCGATCTGCTCCAACTGGCCAAGCGAATTGGCCCGCAGTGTGAAGTCGCCGAACACAAAGATCTGTCCGGGGAGAAAAGTCTCACCCTGGACCATGTTGTTGACGATTGAAGATGCCATGAAGCCTCGAAGCGACGGCACAGAGGAACTCTCAATGAAAGCAGCAATGTCGGTGTCAAAACCGGCGGATCCAAGAAGAAAGCAAAGCATGGCCGTCGCCAGCGCCGCTCCAAGCCCCGCCAAGGCAATACCGACACCGGAGAAAACAATCCGGACGGTGCCGACGATGAATACAACCCTGATCAGCCTGCCTTCGAGCAGGCCGAGCAGGAAGACGGGCAGGACAGCCCAGAGGAACGGGCGACGGACGGGTATCCGGAGGAGGACAACTACATACCCTCCTCCGAAGACGAGATTAGCCTTGGCGACGACGAGTTTGGCGTGCCCGAGGATCCCGCGGAGCAGGAGCGCTTCAAGCGTCGACTTATTGCCACTGTGAGAAGCCTAAAGAAGAAGCAGTAGAAGCTTCAAGCTGATCAAGACCTGCTCACAGATAGATGGACAGAAGTCCTGGCAGCCGAGGAATATGGACTCAAGCGCCACACTGCTGACCGGACGCCTCGAGGTCGGGATAAAACGGCATATCAGCCCAAATACCAGCCTGCACCCCCGTGCCAGTTTACTATGGCCCGGGGCAATACTCAGGACCTACGTGATAGACTGGATAACACCGCAGGACAACCAAGATCGATCTACGGATCACGGGGGCGCGCCGAAGCACATGACGATGACCGTCATACCGGATACGCTAACAGCAAATCCGGTCGGGCCGAACATAACCAGTCAGACGTAGCTGGAATGCGCCGTGACATAGCCCGACATAGAGGCGCCGCACACCCCCTCTGCTTCACCGATGAAGTGATGGATCATGAATTCCCAGAAGGGTTCAAACCCGTTAACATCGAATCATACGATGGCACAACAGACCCCGCGGTATGGATTGAAGATTTCCTTCTCCACATCCACATGGCCCGCGGAGACAATCTACATGTCATCAAGTATCTTCCCCTTAAGCTCAAAGGACCCGCCCGACACTGGCTAAACAGCCTGCCCACAAATTCCATTGGCAGTTGGGAAAACCTGGAAGACGCATTTCTTGACAACTTCCAAGGCACATATGTGCGACCTCCGGATGCCGATGACTTGAGCCACATTACTCAACAGCCCGGAGAATCAGCCAGGAAATTTTGGACTCGGTTCCTAACTAAAAAGAACCAAATAGTTGACTGTCCGGACACCGAAGCCCTGGCGACCTTCAAGCATAATATCCGTGATGAGTAGCTCGCCCGACACCTCGGCCAGGAGAAACCCAAGTCCATGGCAGCTCTCACGACACTAATGACCTGCTTTTGCACGGGCGAGGACAGCTGGTTGGCTCGCAGCAGCACTACGCCACATTCTGGCACGTCAGATGTCCGTGACAATAATGGCAAGCTACGGCGCAATAGACACAAGCGACGGAACAACAGCAATAACACCGAAGACACGAAAGTCAATGCCGGATTCAATGGATCTAAATCCGGTCAGCGGAAGAAGCCATTCAAAAGAAACAATCAGGGACCGTCCAGTCTAGACCGTATACTGGAGCGCTCATGCGAAATTCATGGCACCCCGGACAAGCCAGCCAACCACACCAATAGAGACTGCTGGGTATTTAAACAGGCTGGCAAAATAAACGCCGAAAACAAGGACAAGGGGCTGCACAACGACGATGACGAGGAGCCCCGGCGTCTGAACACGGGGGGATAGAAGAAATTCCCCCCAGGTGAAAACGGTCAACATGATCTATGCCACTCACATACCCAAGCAGGAACGGAAGCGAGCACTACGGGACGTCTATGCGATGGAGCCAGTCGTCCCCAAATTCAACCCATGGTCAGCTTGTCCGATCACCTTTGATCGTAGGGATCACCCTACTAGCATCCGTCACGGCGGCTCAGCCGCATTGGTTCTAGACCCAATCATAGACGGATTTCACCTCACAAGAGTCCTTATGGACGGAGGTAGCAGCCTGAACCTGCTTTATCAGGACACAGTGCACAAAATGGGCATCGACCCTTCAAGGATTAAGACCACAAAAACCACCTTTAAAGGTGTAATTCCCGGAGTAGAGGCCCATTGTACGGGCTCTATAACATTGGAAGTGGTCTTCGGATCTCCGGATAACTTCCGAAGCAAAGAGTTAATCTTCGATATCGTCCCTTTCCGTAGTGGTTACCACGCACTGCTCGGACGAACCGCATTCACTAGATTCAATGCGGTACCACACTATGCATACCTCAAGCTCAAGATGCCAGGCCCGCGCGGGGTCATAACAGTCAGCGGCAATATGGACCGCTCTCTCTGTACAGAAGAGCATACTGCAGCCCTTGCGGCAGAAGTACAATGCGGCCTCCTCCGGCAAACCACCAATCCGGCGACGACAACCTCAAGCACCATCAAGCGAGTCGGAACACCCCGCAACAGGATCACCAGGCATGCCAAGAGCATGACTAGCAGTCCGGCCTCCACTCAAATCCCATCAAAGCAGCATTCGTGCCACGCGTACACAATTACGCACTCAAAATACCATGGGCACAGGCGGAGGCGCAGCAGTGGCTCAGCCAACAGTGCGGTATCGCCGCCACGCACCTTCGTAACCTTTCCTTTTACCTTTCAGGATATTGCTTTAGTGCAGCCTCTTCAGAAGAGCCGGATTGTCGGACTTACATAGGAGAGAAAACCAAGGAGGCAACAGGCTTTGCGCACAGAAGGAAATACACAGGTGGAATATATTTACGATCGTTATACCTGCTTTATCTATCTGTACGTAGCCTGCCCCTGGATAGGGTATGTCAAATAATCCTATTTATCTCCGCTTAATGCATTCATTGTAAACATACGCTTAAACATATTATTCATCAATGGGAGGTCATATATAGCGTCAGCTTATTATTCTTATTTGAGCATTTTTTTCTCACAAATGTCTATTTGCTACTGCATCCGTACACCTTGGTACATTCAGTTTGCCAGGGGCTTCTTATGGCGCCCCATAGTACGGCAAGACAAGTCCGAACACTTTCAACAGTGCAGCACCCCGAACTTATAGCATTATATGCATTAGCTCCGAATCATGTCTTGGGTCTACAGTTGGGATAGCCCGGCTTCCTTGATTTGGTGCCTTACGTTCCGTTATATCAGTTAAGGTAGCGCAGGGAGAACTACTGCGATTGTGTCCCAGTTCTTCCGGATGAGCACCTCAGTAGAGAAAGCTGAAAACTGACCGACATGATGAGGCGAAAGCTGGTCACTGTTCGAGAGGTCTTAAAATCCTTAAAGATTTTCCCCTTAAAGCGATAAATCGACTTCGTCCGATCCAAGCGTACATAGCGCCCCAATTCGGCCTTCCGGATTCTAGGGGCTTCGCCGAAATTTAAAATTGTAGACTTCTATGGCTAAGTGAAGGTTATAAAGCCGCATAGTCCGATTGCCTTGTTCACTATGCCGTACACCTCCTTAATGGACCAAACCTTTGGATAAAGAGTATCTGGGTTTTCCACGAACACCCCAATACTAGTTACGTGGGGGAGGAAGCTGACGACTGGCCTACTTTCAATATTTTATAAACAGCGGCACAGAAGGTAATATTTTAAATAACAAAAGCGCTACATAGCGCAAGTAACTTCGTCCGTATATTACAAACATGACAGAAGTGAATTCATTCTAAAATTGTGTCCTTGGTACATTCATCGGCCACGAGGCGAGCGCCCTTCATAACGCCATCGTAATACTTCTCCGGATAGCGAGGCGCCTTGCCCTCCGGCGGCCCGTCCTTCACCAGCTTCTTCGCATCCAGCTTGCCCCAATGCACCTTCGCATGGCCAAAGGCCCGGCGGGCACCCTCAATGCAAACAGATCGCTTGATGACTTCGAGACGCGGATAGGCATTCACCATCCGCTAGATCAGGCCGAAGTAGCTGGTGGGTAGGGGCTCACCGGGCCACATCCGGACTATGAAATCCCTCATAGCCACTTCGGCCGGCCTGTGGAGTTCGACCAACTGCTTCAGTTGGTCACTCAGAGGCGTTGGATGTTCTGCCCCAGCATACTGGGACCAGAGCAACTTCTCCATTGAGCTCCCCTCCTGGGCACGGTAGAACTCCGCGGCATCTGATACGCTGCGTGGCAGATCTGCGAATGCCCCTGGAGAGCTCCAGACTCGGGTAAGTAAAAGAAACGCCTCCTCCACATGTTTGCTTTGCATAAAGAATTTCTTACCCGCAGCTATCTTTTTGGCCTCCTGGATTTCCTGTTGTGCCTTCTCAGCTTCGGCCTTGACGTCTTTTATACTTGAAAGGGCCTACATAAGCTCGTCCTCTTTCGCCTTAAGCTCATGCTCCATGGCCTCGAACTTCTTGCCGAGATCCTGGAGCTCTTGTTGTACCTCTCCGACTCTAGCATCTTGCTTTTCGCGCTCTTTGCGTTCCAAGGCCGCCTTGTGTTCGGCCTCGGACATCGCTTTCTTGAGAGACGCCACTTCGGTGGTGGCCTCTGTTACCAAATCACGACGCTTCGTCGTTAGAATAACCAATTTTACCTATCATTCATTATATGAGAGAGGGGAATCATTCACCTTTGCTCTCTTCAAGCCACCTCCTTGTGAGGTTGAGCTCTCCCTGCGCCTGCTCCAGGTCCTATTTTAGTCCGGCGATCTCGGCCGTACGGACCGCAGCGGCAAGCACCACAGCCTGCTTATTCACATTCAAACTTATTGTTAGACTCCTGCGGATTATATTTGACCCTCCGTTTGGTTTTTCCTTCCGAACACCAAACAAAGTATCAGGGGCTACTACCTATCGGGTGGTAATTTCACACATTTTTATCACTTACCTCAAAGCCTCTCAGGAGGCTGGTGCAGGCTTTGGTTAGTCCACTCTTGGCGGACGAAACTTTCTGAATCACCGCACTCATAAGAGTATGGTGCTCTTCATCTATGGAAGCGTCGCGAAGCGCTTCCAGCAGACAATCCGGCGCCTCGGGCGCAACGGAAGTCCTTGACACAGACGGCTCTCCCTCCCTAACGAGGGGCTGCTCGCCTGAGTCCGGAACCATTGAAGGCTCCGGAACAGTGTTCGGTTGAGAGCCCGGGCTACGGTGGCTCTCATCAACACGGTCCGCGGGGATCTTGAACCCCGCGTGTCCGACGTCTGGAATGCCGCCTTGGGGCGCCTCTAGAGCCACCTCCCACCGCTCTGGGAGCCTTTGGGATAACACCTCTGTGCCATCTGCAGGCTGAGGAGTAGTGGCCGTCGGGAGCGAGTTCATTGCCGAATCACTCAAGGACCCATCCGAAGACGACACCTCGGGATGGACGCTGGCCGGACTGCATACAAGTTCGGCGTTATAACAAAACTATGAAGCAGAATTACAATAGAGTGCGGATACTTACGATCGCACTAGGGGCTTCTTCCTGGGCAGCCACCCCTCCTCGCTATCGGCGGCGGTGGCGGAGTAGTCCGGAAGGGACGTCTTTCCCTTCTTGGACGTCCCAGCCTCCCTCTCCGGGGCGGCCTTCCTCTTTTTCTCCCCCCAATACGGGGAGGTGGAGTTTCTTCTTGTTTCCCCCTGCCTCCGTGGGAGGAATGTGCCTCATCGTCATCAGACAACGAGGGTATGACGGCCTTGCGCCGGGGGCCTCTCATGGCCCCCTGGTCCTCCCTCTCAGGCCCCTCGTCCTTTCCGGATGGGGCGGCCTCCTCTTCTTCTTCTTCCCCTTCGGGGGAGGAGTGTGCCTCATCGTCTTCGGACGATGCTTCTGGCGCAACCTTATGTTGGAGACCCTTTCGGATCCCCGGGGCCTTCTTATCAGCCTTCTTTTCCGGCCCTTGTAGGGCGCTAGGACCAGCATCTCCGTCAGGAGAGCATTAGCTGAGCTTTCTGGTAGCGGAGCCGGACTGTCAATCTTCTCCGCTGTCTCCACATAAACCTGAACAAATATGCACAATTACTTAAGGCTCCCCCATGAATATATTGGGAAGAACCGAATCCGGTGGCAGCCTGAGAACTCACCTGACTAGGAGGCCACGCGGCGTGGAGCCCACGGTCCTCGGATATGGGAGGAGGTACTTCGGAGGCCTTGAACAATGCCTTCCACGCATTTTTGTGCTTCATGTCGTAGAGCCTCTGAAGAGTCTAGTGTTCAGCTGGGACGAACTCCCACAGATTGAATGCCCGCCTTTGGCACGGCAGAATTCAGCGAACGAGCATGACCTGGATCATGTTGACAAGCTTGATGTTCTTCTCCTTCATGCCCTTAATGCAGTTTTGGAGTCCGGTCAGCTCTGTAGGTTCGCCCTAGGACAGGCCCTTCTGTTCCCAGGAGGTGAGCCGCATGGGGGTTCTGGATTGGAACTCGGGGGCCGCTGCCCAGTTGGCGTCGCGTGGCTCGGTGATGTAGAACCACCCCGACTGCCACCCCTTCACGGTTTCTGCAAAGGAGCCGTCAAGCCAGGTAACCTTAGGCATCTTGCCCACCATGGGTCCTCCGCACTCCGCTTGCTGGCCGCTCACGATCTTCGGCTTCACGCAGAAGATTTGCAGCCACAAGCCGAAATGAGGCTTGATGCGGAGGAAGGCCTCGCATACGACGATGAACGATGAGATGTTGAGGATGAAGTTCGGGGCTAGATCATGGAAATCTAGCCCGTAGTAGAACATGAGCCCACGGACGAAGGGTTGAAGTGGAAACCCCAGTCCACGGACGAAGTGGGCGAGAAACATGACCCTCTCGTGGGGTCCTAGAGTTGGAATGACCTGCCCGTCGTCTGGTAGCTGGTGCACTTTGTCTGCGGCCAAGTATCCGGCCGCCCGAATATTCGCGATATTCTTCTCCTTCACGATGGAGGCCACCCACTTGCCTCCTGCTCCGGACATGTTTAGCTATGCGGAGAAGACTTGGACTAGGGTGCTGGAGCTCAGGGAGGTGAGGATGAGCAAAGGAGGAGGAGGGCGTGCGTGAAAATGAGGGTCCTTTATCCCTTTATAGAGGCGATGGAAAGTGGTGCGCCTCCCCACTTGCCCGTTGAGAATCGCTTGCTTCCCAAGCGCCACGATTGATGGCACGGTGGGATTACCCATACCCGTATTGATGAAAATCCCGCGATAAGGGGACACGATCTCTGCTTTGACAAGACGTGTCAAGGAAACCGCCTCGTAATACATGCTGTGGCTGGTTGTGGGAAAACGGTTCGAATAATGACCCGACCGTAAGGACATACCACGTCGTCTAAAAAGTTGTCAGCTGAAGTATCATTCTCTCTACGGTGGTATGTGAAGACCATTTTGCAGAACCGAACACGGTCTACGTGTTTGATAATTACCTTGGAGTATTCGGAGGAGGAACCCGCCTTGCAATGCCAAAGACAAGACTGCGCGCCGGACTCATCGTCATTGAAGCCTGGTTCAGGGGCTACTGAGGGAGTCCTGGATCAGGGGGTATCCGGACAGCCGGACTATATACATCGTCCGGACTATTGAAGCGTGAAGATACAAGACACAAGACTCCGGCCCGTGTCCGGATGGGACTCTCCTTTGCGTGGGAGACAAGCTTGGCGATCCGGATATTATATTTCCTTCCTTGTAACTGACTCCATGTAAGCCCTAGCCCTCTCCAGTGTCTATATAAACCGGAGAGGATGGTCCTTAGAAGGCCGATCACAATTACAATCATACCATCATAGGCTAGCTCTTAGGGTTTAGCCTCTACGATCTCGTGGTAGATCTACTCTTGTACTACTCATATCTTCAATATTAATCAAGAAGGAAGTAGGGTTTTACCTCCATCGAGAGGGCCCGAACCTAGGTAAACATTGTGTCCCTTGCTTCCTGTTACCATCAGCCTAAGACGCACAGATCGGGACCCCCTACCCGAGATCCACCGGTTTTGACACCGACACCCATAAACATAGATGCATACGATGGAACGATAGACCCAACGCTCTGGATTGAGGACTTTATTCTTCACATCCACATGGCTCGCGGAGATGATCTCCACGCCATCAAATACCTGCCCCTCAAGCTAAAAGGACTAGCTTGGCACTGGCTGAAAAGCCTCCCCGAAAATTCTATCAGAAGCTGGGAGGAGCTCGAGGATGCTTTCAGGGCTAATTTCCAAGGGACCTATGTTCGACCTCTGGATGCTGATGACCTAAGTCACATAATCCAACAACCCAGAGAGTCAGCCCGTAAGCTTTGGAACAGATTTCTCAGTAAGAAGAATCAAATTGTCGACTGCTCGGATGCCGAAGCCTTAGCGGCTTTCAAGCACAGTATCCGGGACGAATGGCTAGCCAGACACCTCGACCAGGAAAAACCAAGGATAATGGCAGCCTTAACAAGCCTCATGACCCGCTTTTGCATGGGTGAGGACAGCTAGTTGGACCGTAGCGGCACCAACGACCCAAACACATCCGAAGTCAGGGATGGCAACGGGAAGCCGCGACGCAATAAAAGCAAGTGTCGTAATAATGAAGACAGCCCAGACAACACGACAGTCAACACCGGATTTAGGGGCTCTCAACCCGGTCAACGGAAAAAGTCATTTAAAGGCAGCAGAGATGAACCGTCCAGCCTAAACAAGATTCTAGACAGATTATGTCAGATTCATGGCACCCCCAGAAACCTGCAAACCGCACCAACAAAAAATGTTGGGTCTTCAACCAGGCCGGCAAGCTAAACGCCAAACACAAGGGGAGGTAGACACCAAACTAAGACGAGGATGAGCCTCGCCAGCCGAACACTAGGGATGATCATCATGCTACACCCTTCCAGGATATGGCACAACGGAGAAAAAGGCGCAAACATGCAGCAGGGCCCCGTTCAAAGGTTTCTTTCTAGATTAAGCCCCTGTGTAAACCTTTTTTTAATGTCTCTTGTTGCTTGACACCCTCCGAGCACATAACACAACAAAGAGGGATACTTGTGTCATTACGCCAGATTAATGCATGTACCTGGAAATCCAGGGCTTATTATCGAGGGCGTTATTCAGCCCAGCATATGTTGTAAAGTCTGAATACCTTAGGGAGTGTTCGGCGTCGCGAGTTTGGCCTTATATGCATCAGCTCTGAATCATGTCTTTGGTCAATGGTTGGGTTTGCCCGGCTACCGTGTTTTGCTACCTTACGTTCCGCTCTATCGGCTAAGGTGGCACCAGGAGAACTACTGCGATTGTGCCCTGGTTCATCTAGATGAGCACCTCAGTAGAGAAAGCCAAAAACTGACTGTCATGATAATGCGCGAGACTGGTCAACCACTCGATGACTCAGCAGAATCTTCGTGATTCCTCCGCATTAATGAAGGACCGGTTTTCTGGTCCTGTACGTACGCGCACCGTATTCGGATGAATGTGGAAGTACCAGGGGCTATATAGTAGCCCCACCGTCAAACTCCTCTGGCTAAGTGAAAGTGTTAAAGCTATATAGTCCGATTGGTTTGTTCGCCGTGCTATCACCTCCTTAATGGACCAAGACGTTGGATCAAGTGTGATTACGCGCTTTACCGAACACCCCCGCATTATATGTGTGGGGGTTGAAGCCGACGACTGCAAACTTTCAGGTTATATACATACATAAACGGCCGCACAGGAGGCACTATAATACTTTTGAGCAAAAGTATAAACACAACCTTTATAATCAAAATAGCATTATTTTTACAATCAAGATACATGTCACTCGAACATGATACTCTTCGAGCGCTGAGCCTCTATTAAACGGGCGCCATCTAGGACTTCTTCACAATAGTGCTCGGGCGAGTCCTGGCCTCCGGTCAGACCCCGGGTTGCAATAGCGGTGGCCTCCATCCCTGCCCAGTATGTCTTAACACGGGGAAGAGCCATCCGCGCACCCTCTATGCACGCCGACCTCTTTACAACGTCGATATGTGGCACAAACACGAAGAAATCGTTGCACTAAACTAAAATAACTACCCGGACTTGGTTCCTTCGGCCAAAGATGATCCACGACAGACCTCATGGCAAGACCGTACAACCTATGGAGCTCGGCCCACTTGGCCATTTGCTCACTCAACAACAACGGATGCTTTGGAGCGCTGAACTACGACCAGAACAATCTTTCCACCTCATGATCTTTTTGATCTTTGAAATACTTAGTCGCATCAGCAGCACTCTTCGCCAAATCCAAGTACTCGTGTGCAGAACTCCATAATTGATCAAGAGGGGCATAATTCGAATTACCAAACTTCGTCCGCAATAAAAAGGGCCTCCTAGCCGTGATATCTCCGGCTTGACGAAGCTCCTCTCGTGCAGCTCTGATTTCAGAGCGCGTTTCCTTGGCTGCTTCCAAATCCTTTTTCAAGTTAGCCGCTTTTGTTTGACTTTCCCTTTCAAGGAGCTCATAGCGGCTGGCGGCATTTCGCAGCTCAAGAGCCATGCTGGCTATTTTATCTTTGCTCCGGCGATGAGCGGCCTATTCGGCTTTTAACTCTTCGGCCGCCTTCAGGGCGGCCGCATCACTTCTCCTAGCTTGTTCCTTCGCTCGGGCAAGTTCCGCCCGAAGGGTCTCCATGGTGATAGCTCCATCTACAGTCAAAGCCTATTATAGATACTAGCGTCATGCTCCTCTTAATATTTGCTGACCACCAGAATATACATACCCTGTGCTTCGTCAAGCTGCTTGTTCACAAGCGTGATGTCAGCATCCGCCACTTCAAGTTGTCGCCTCAATTCAGCAAAATCTGCAGTCCGGTCAGCTGCCGGACCTTCAGCCGCCTACACATAAAGGCAGCGCGATCATTACCTGGGACTATGATCCTCTGATTGCCGCCTCTAGACGGCAACCAGAGTCTCAGGGGCTACTATATATAGGGAGAACACCTAGCATGTGCGGTACAGCGAAAAATATGCATCGGATGTGTACCTCAAAGCCTCTTAGTAGGCTCATAAAAGCTTCATTTAACCCGCTCTTCGTGGATGAAATCCTCTAAACCACCGTACCCATCAAAGTACGATGTGCCTCTGAGATAGCCTCTTGCTCCAAAAGACCCATCAATGTGTCTGGTTGTACACCGGATAGTCCCGGGTTTTTTCTATTGGTCTCCTTAGGAGCCAAGGACCCCAGACTTCGGCTGGCCGAAGAATTACCTGCAGGCCTTTGCGGATCAGGAGAAATCCTCCGTGACGACACCTCAGGGTTATCCGTATCGCAAGGCGAGGAAGCAGGGGGAGGCGTTTCGCTCTCCATCATCTCCAGAAGAAGATCCCCCGAAGACGAACTTTGTTGATAAGGGCTATGAGCCGAACTGCGAAACATATGTTTTGGTTATGATTCTCAGAGAAAAGACAAGATATATTTATCAAAGTGCCTATGTTCACTTATGGCTCGATTGATAGCTGGCCCCCTTGTGGGCGCCGTGCGACAAGGACGCCCTCCGGGTCAGGGCCCCCTGGCGAAGGTTTCTTCCCTCGTTTGGAAGCTTCCGCTTCCAAATCTTGAAGGGCGCCCCTTTCCTTCCTGTGGGGAGAGGGAATTTCAGATTCGCCTCCCCAATCACCCTCCTTTGCGGAGGCACTAATTCCCCTGGTTTGGATGTGTACTTTATGAAGCCCGCTTTCGGCTTCTCCATGCCTCCCTTCATCTTCCCCTGATGGCACTTGATAAGGTGCGCGCTCAAGCATCCTGGTTAGTGCAGGGTCCGGCGAGCCTCCGGGAAGAGGGGCCGAACACCTGATCCCCTCCGCCTTTCTTATCCAGTCTTGGCCGAGGGTAGTTTTTCAGAATAGTGTTGTAACAAATATAAAGACAGCATGTTCGGTTGCGGGGTTACTTACTTAGGTATCTGGACAATGACAGCTCATGCCCACATCCTCGGTGGTTTCCGGATAATTTATTATTGATCCAAAGAATAATCGATACATCCCTTCGAGCGTCATGCCGAAGAAATGTTGAATAGTTCGCGGTCCTTCTGGGTTGAACTCCCACATCCGGAGAGGTCGACATTTGCATGGCAGGACCCGACGAACTAGCATTACCTGAATTACTTTGACCAGGCTGATGTCCCTCTTAAGGATATCGCTGATGCGGCTTTGCAATGTCAGCACGTCATTCACTGGCCCCCAATCCAGCCTTTGTTGACCCATGACGCCAGTTGAGGCGGAGGGCCTGGGCGGAAGGCCGTTGTCGGTGTCAAAACCGGCGGATCTCGGGTAGGGGTCCCGAACTGTGTGTCTAAGGCTAATGGTAACAGGAGACTGGGGACACGATGTTTACCCAGGTTCAGGCCCTCTCGATGGAGGTAATACCCTACTTCTATCTTGATTGATCTTGATGATATGAGTATTACAAGAGTTGATCTACCACGAGATCATAGAGGCTAAACCCTAAGAGCTAGCCTATGATTATGATTGTTGTTGTCCTATGGACTAAACACTCTGGTTTATATAGACACCGGAGGGCGCTAGGGTTACACAGAATCAGTTTACAAAGAAGGAGATCTAACATCCTTATCACTAAGCTTGCCTTCCACGCAAAGGAGAGTCCCATCCGGACATGGGACAAAGTCTTCAGTCTTGTATCTTCATAGTCCAATAGTCCGGCCAAAGTATATAGTGCGGCAGTCCGGATACCCCCTAATCCAGGACTCCCTCAGTAGCCCCTGAACCGTCCTTCAATGATGATGAGTCCGGCACGCAGATTGTCTTCGGCATTGCAAGGCGGGTTCCATCTCCGAATACTCCAAAGTAAATTTCGAACACTTAAACCATGTTCAGCTCTGGAAAATAATTTCCGCGCACCACCGTAGAGAGCACAATACTTTACAAATCTAATCTGCTGACAATTTTTCACAGCGTGTCCTCACGCCATGGCCTGGTTTAATATGAACCGTTTTTTCTCAGCCTGCCATGACATGCACTGCAAGGCGGTTTCATTGGCATGCCTTGTCGAAGCAGAGATCGTGTCCCCCTTATCGTGGGATTCTCATCAATACGGGTGTTGGTAACCCAACCACGCCTGTTGGCATGACTCTGTGTTTTTAGGCAAGTCCCAAACGGTTAAGCTGAGGATGCTTGATATTCTCCCCCTTTATAGAGGGGTCGAGTGAGGGAGTCCTGGATAAGGGGGTATCCGGAGAGCCGGACTATATACTTTGGCCGGACCGTTGGACTATGAAGATACAAGATTGAAGACTTCGTCCCGTGTCCGGATGGGACTCTCCTTGGCATGGAAGGCAAGCTTGGGAATTCGGATGTAGATCTCCTTCTCTGTAAACCGACTATGTGTAACCCTAGCCCTCTCTGGTATCTATATAAACCAGAGGGTTTAGTCCGTAGGACAGACGATCATCATCAACAATCATACCATAGGCTAGCCTCTAGGTTTAGCCTCTCTGATCTCGTGGTAGATCAACTTTTGTAATACTCATATCATCAAGATCAATCAAGAAGGAAGTAGGGTATTACCTCCATCGAGAGGGCCCGAACCTGGGTAAACATCGTGTCCCCAGCCTCCTGTTACCATTAGCCTTAGACGCACAGTTCGGGACCCCCTACCCGAGATCTGCCGGTTTTGACACCGACATTGGTGCTTTCATTGAGAGTTCCTCTGTATCGTCGCTGCCAGGCTAGATGGCTTCTCCAACCTTCAACCACACTGTCCTGGGTGAGACTTTTCTCCCCGGATAGATCTTCGTGTTCGGCGGCTTCGCACTGCGGACCAACTCACTTGGCCATCTAGAGCAGATTGATAGCTACGCCCCTGGCCGTCAGGCCAGGTTCGGGAACCTAAACTACACTGCCGATGTCCACGGAGATTTGATCTTAGACGGATTCGAGCCCATGTCAGGGGCGCCGAACGATCACCACGCACATGACTTAGATCTGCCGTCGGACAGTATTCATAATATCGCACCTGCTACCGCTCTGAACTCTGTTCCCGAGCAGGTCGTGCCTTCCGAGGACGAGTGGATGGACCCTGCCCCGAAGGCCGCACACTCATCGGCTTTGGGGCCGAATACAGACTCCTCTCCTAAAGGGATCTGTATCCCCGGACCCCGGACTTGCCTCCAGTCGTGTGTTCCGGACCGTGCGCATCGATGCCCATCAAATCCAACTGGGCTCCGGTTATGGAATTCGCCGCCACGGATATCTTTCAGCACTCACCCTTCGGAGATGTGCTAAATTCATTAAGGTCTCTCTCTTTGTCAGGAGACTCTTGGACGGATTGTATCCGGCCCGTGTGGGATACAAAGGACGAAGAAAATCGCGACCCACCCACCACCCACTTTATAGCCACTATCGATGACCTAATAGACATGCTTAACATCGACTCCGACGACATCGACGGTATGGACGTCGATGTAGGGGAAGACCTGGAACCACCGCCCACAGGGCGCTGGACTGCCACTTCATCATACGACGTCTAGATGGTGGATACGCCTAAAGAAGACAATGGTGACAAAAAGGACACAACCGAGGATAAACCCCCCGAACAAAAGCAAAAACGACGGCGCAGGCGCCGCTCTAAGTCTAGTCATAGTAAAAATAGTGATAACAACACAAAACAGGTTACACTCCGGTCGACTCCGAAGGCAACAATGACCATAGGGACCCAGCGATGGAGCAGGACAAGCCAGGTCACGCCGAATACAACCTGGAGCAGACGCCCATTCACAGTAATCCGGAAGGCCGAACTCATCACACTACCTCCAAAGAGGAGGACAGCCCAGTTGACGATGCATTCATCATCCCGGAAAAGCGTCTGGAACAAGATAACCTCCGCAGAAAACTCCTGGCCACAGCGAGGATCTTGAAGAAGCAGAAGAAAAGGCTTAAGGCCGTGCAGGACACGCTCAACCGAAGATGGAACAAGGTGCTGGAAACCGAAGGGAAGGGTGGCGATAATCGCCACACAAAGAGCTACCCAAAGCGCAAACTGCTACCCGAATTTGGCGATGAAGCCGCAGCACCCGTTCGGGCAAAAAACAATATGGCTACTCAGCCAGACCAACCACCTCATGGCTGCGATAGAGCAGCCACCGATATCGCACACGATTTACGAGAGCTCCTGGACAAAAAGGCCAGTGCAACCAGATCCATCTACGGGTCCAGAGGCCAGGCTTCGATGCGGGATTATGGTCACCACAACGATCATACTGATCGAATACCAGTCCGGAATCAACACCAGGAGCAACAACAGCCTACAGCTGCCGCGACACGGCCAGATACAGAGGGGCCGTGCACCCTCCTGTGCTTCACGGACGAGGTGCTGGATCATGAATTCCCACAGGGATTCAAACCTGTGAATATAGAGTCATACGACGGAACAACGGACCCTGGGGTCTGGATTGAAGATTTTATCCTTCACATACACATGGCTCGTGGGGACAACCTGCACGCCATCAAATACCTCCCGCTCAAGCTAAAAGGACCAGCTCGTCACTGGCTGAAAAGCCTCCCCGAAAACTCAATTGGAAGTTGGGAGGAACTTGAGTATGCTTTCAGGGCCAATTTTCAAGGGACCTATGTCTGGCCTCCAGATGATGATGATTTAAGTCACATAATACAACAGCCGGGAGAGTCATCCCGCAAACTTTGTAACAAATTCCTCACTAAGAAGAATCAAATCGTCGACTGTCCGGATGCCGAAGCCTTAGAGGCCTTCAAACACAGTATCCGTGACGAGTGGCTTGCCAGACACCTCGGCCAAGAAAAGCCGAGAATGATGGCAGCCTTAACAAGCCTCATGACCCGATTTTGTGCAGGCGAGGACAGCTGGTTGGCCCGTAGAGGCACCAACGACCCAGGCACATCTGAAACCCGAGATGGCAACGGGAAGCCATGGCACACTAAGCACAAACGTCGGAATAACAATAGTCCGGACAACATAGCGGTCAATGCCGGATTCAGGGGCTCTCGACCCGGTCAAGGAAAGAAGCCATTTAATGGCAGTAAAGAGGAACCATCTGGTCTGAACAAAGTCCTGGACAGATTGTGCCAAATCCATGGCACTTCTGACAAACCTGCAAATCATACCCATAGAGAATGTTGGGTTTTCAAGCAGGCCGGCAAGATAAACACCAAACACAAGGGAAGGGAAACACCAAGCAAAGACGAGGATGAGCCTCGCCAGCCGAACACCAGGGGCCAGAAACAATTCCCACCGGAAGTCAAAACGGTAAACATGGTACACGCAACTCACGCAGAGTTTGTAGCCCCCCAGTTTAATCCCTGGGCGACTTGCCCGGTCACTTTTGAACATAGGGACTGCCCGTCCAGTATCCGACACGGAGGATCGGCTGCCTTGGTGCTCGATCCAATATTTGATGGATACCATCTTACTCGCGTCCTAATGGACGGCAACAATAGTCTTAATTTGATATACCAAGACACCATCCGCAGGATGGGCATAGACCCATCCAGAATAAGTCAAAATAACGCCACATTCAATGGAGTAATTCCAGGCATTGTGGCCCATTGCTGGGGCTCCCTCGTGTTAGAAGTAACATTCGGTTCTCCCGACAATTTCAGACGCGAGAACTTACTCTTCAACATCGCTCCCTTCAGCAGTGATTATCATGCATTGCTTGGAAGAACGTCCTTCGCTTGCTTTAACACAATACCGAACTACGCCTGCCTTAAACTCAAGATGCCCAATCCACGCGGTGTCACCACGGTTAGTCGAAACACAGAGCAGTATGCGGCAGTTCCTACTGCCGAACTCTAGGCGGCCTCTCCCATCGGAACGCATGACCGGTCGTCAAGACCACGGACACGGTTAGACGAGTCCAATACATTATTTTTCACAATGGCTCGGATAAACCTGAGCCACGGGCTGTACATGTGTCCCCATAAATAATACGAGGGTCGCAAACATGTAACACAAGCCCACAATTTGGCTTGCCTCGTTAACGGCCGGATCTCGAACATTTCTCGAGCATAACTAACTTGTCGCACGTTTTCATTTTCTTTCGTTCTTATAGACACTACCAGTGCGACACCCTTCCAGGATACGACACATTGAAGACACAGGCGCATACGTGCAACAGGGCCCCGCCCATAGGTTTCTCTTTAGATTAAGCCCCTACGTAAACCTTCTTTACTGTCTCTTGTTGCTCAACGTCCCATGGGTATTTCATAAACCTATAAGGGACACTGGCGTTTTAGGCTTTTTGCCATGACAGATCAATGCGCGTACCTGGAATCACAGGGTCAAGGGCATTATTAAGCCCAATATATGTTATAAAGTCCAAATACCTTCGGGAGTGTTCGGCGCACGAGTTTGGCCTTATATGCATCAGCTCCGAATCATGTCTTTGGTCAAATGTTGGGTTAGCCCGGCTCCTGGGTTTGCTGCCTTACGTTCTGCTCTATCGGCTAAGGTGGCCAAAGGAGAACTACTGTGGTTGTGCCCTGGTTATTCCAGATGAGCACCTCAGTAGAGAAAGCCGAAAACTGACTGTCATGATACAACGAGAGACTGGTCAACCACTCGAGGACTCATCGGAATCTATAGGATTCCTCTGCATTAACGAAGGACCGGTATACCGGTCAAGTACGCGCACCGTATCCGGACGCTCGCGGAAGTACCAGGTAGCCCCACCTTTCAAACTCCGATGGCTAAGTGAAAAGTGTTACAACTATATAGTCCGGTTGCCTGGTTCGATGTGCGATCACCTCCTTAATGGACCAAGACATTGGATCAAGTGTGTTCACGCATATTTTCTCGAACACCCCCGCATTGTGTGCGTGGGGGCTGAAGCCAACGACTGCTAACTTTCACATTATATGCATACATAAACATCCGCACATGAGACACTATAGTACTTTCAGGGAAAAGTATAAAAAAAGCAACCTCTATAATCAAACACATAATTGTTTACAATTAATAGAATCGTCACTCAAACATGACATTCTTGGTGCACTGGGCCTCTATTCTACGGGCACCTTCTACGACCTGTTCAAAATAGTGCTCGACTGGGTCTCGGCCTCCTGCCGGACCCTGGGTTGCAATGTTGGTGGCCTCCATATCCGCCCAGTATGTTTTCACACGGGCAAGAGCCATCTGCGCACCCTCTATGCATGCTGATCTCTTCGCAGCATCGATTTGTGCTTGTGCGCCAAATAATCATTGCACCAAACCAAAGTAACTGTCCGGCTTCGGCTCCTTCGGCCACAGATGGTCCATTACAGACCTCATTGCAAGGCCGGACAGCCTATGGAGCTCGGCTATGGCGGCCATCTTCTCACTCAAGGGCAAGGAGCATGCTAGAGCATTAAATTGTGACCAGAATAACCTCTCCATTTTCTTATCTTCATGATCCTTGAATAACTTGGTCGCATCAGCCGCACTCTTCGCCAAGTCCGCATACTCATCTGCGGTGCTCCATAGCTTATCCAATGGAGCATACTTTGGATCTAAAAACTTCATCCTCAACACATAAGGATTTTCGGCCGCAATTTCTCCGGCTTGTCGAAGTTCCTCCCGTGCGTCTCTAATCTGAGAGCGCATCTCTTTAGCCGAATCCAACGCCTTCTTCAGGTCGGCTGCCTTTGTCTGATTCTCCTTTTCGAGAAGCTCATATCGGCCGGCGGCATCCCTCACCTCCATAGCCATCTCAGCTATCCTTTCTTCACTTCGGAGACGAGCGGCCTGTTCGGCTTTCAATTCTTCGGCTGCCTTTAGAGAAGCCGCAATGCTAATCCAGGCTTGTTCCTTGGCTAAGGCAAGCTCCGCCCTCAGGGCCTCAACGATAGTAGCTCCGCCTGCAACTACATCACATCACATTAATACTTCAACCTCCTTGTAAAAATAGATGTGGACATAGGAAAGCATACTCCGCGACTCCTCGAATCTCTTGTTCACAAGCGTGACATCGGCCTCCACCACGTCAATCTGCCGCCTCAATTCGGCGTATTCAGCGGCTTGGTCTATTGCCAAACCCTTAGCAACCTGCACATCAATACAAGTGCGATCATTATCTGGGAGTATGATCCTCCGTTTGCCGCCATGGGCTGCCATCCACAGTCTCAGGGGCTACTATCTATAAAGAGCGCATGCATCGTGTGCGGTACAAAAAACTGTGTATTTTTGCAGCTTACCTCAAAGCCTTTAAGCAGGCTCCTGAAGGCTTCGTTTAAACCGCTTGTGGTAGAGGAGATTTTCTCCAACACCGTACCCATTAATGTACGATGATCCTCCAAGAGAGCAGCTAACTCCAGGAGGCCCGTCAGCGTGTTCGGCTGGACACCGGACTCTCCCGGACAATTTTCATTGTCCGCCACGGGAGCCGAATGTGCTAGGCTCGGGGCGGCCGAAGTGTTAGCTTCTGGCCCCATTGGATCTGGACTCCTCCGTGACGATACCTCCGGGTCGCCCGCTTCGTGGGATGGAGAGGCAGGTCGGGTTTCACTCTCCATCATCTCCAAAAGAAGATACCCCGAGGACGAGCCCTGTTGAGATGAACTGCTGACCGGACTGCAAAAAACAGGTCCTGGTTATTACTCTTAGAGGACAAAGCAATACGTTCCTTGTTTAAATTAGACTTACAGCTTGGTGGAGGGCTGGCCCATTTGCGGGCACTGTGTGGTGAGGACGCCCTTCAGGGCAGGGCCCTTTGGTGAAGTTCTCTTCCCTTGTTTAGGCGCCCCCGTCTCCAAATCTTGGGAGGTGGCCCTCTTCCTCCCACGGGGGGAGGAAACCTCAGATTCGCCTCCCCGATTCTCCTCCTCCGTGGAGGCGCTAATTCCCCTAGTTCGGATGCGCAATGTGTGAGGCCCACTCTTGGCCTCCCCACTCGTCCCTTCAGCTTTCTCTGGTGGTACCTGACTTAGTGTCCGTTTAAGAATCCTGGCCATTGCCGAGCCAGGCAAGACTTCGGGAAGCGGGGCCGGACACCTGATCCTCTCCGCCTTACTAAGCCAATCCTGGTTGCAGACAATGTTGAGAACAATGCTATGACAAATATAAGCAGGGTGTTCGGTCATAGGATTACTTACTTGGGTATCGAGGCGATTGCAATTCAGGCCCGCATCCTTGGTGGCGTCCGGACACTTTATTCATGGTCCAAAGAACAACGTATACATCTCTTTGGGCATCGCGCCGAAGAAGGCTGAATGGTTCGCGGACCTTCTGGGTTGAATTCCCACATCCGGAGAGGCCGGCACTTGCACGGTAGGATCCGCCGAACTAGCATTACTTGGATTGTTTTGACGAGACTAATGTCCCTCTCGAGGAGCTCCCGAATGCGGCTTTGTAGCATTGGTACATCGTTCGCAGGCCCCCAGTTTAGTCGCACGTTGGCCCACGATGCCAGTTGTGGTGGAGGGCCCGAGCGGAAGGCGGGCGCAGCCGCACACTTTGAGCCTCGGGGAGCTATGACATAGAATCACCTCCGCTGCCATAAATCAGATACCTCCGTGAAGGAGCCTTTGGGCCACAGGGCATCAACGTTCCTACTTATTATGGCGCCTCCGCACTCTGCGTGTCGCCCCTCAATCATCTTCGGCTCCACATTGAAAGTCCTGAGCCATAAGCCAAAGTGGAGGGTGATGTGGAGGAAGGCTTCACACACGACGATAAACGACGAGATGTGGAGGATGGAATCCGGGGCTAGATCATGGAAATCTAGCCCGTAGTAGAACATGAGCCCCCTCACGAAGGGATCAAGAGTAAGACCTAAGCCCCGGAGGAAGTGGGAGACAAATACGACGCTCTCATTGGTCTCGGGAGTGGGGATAACCTGTTTGGGAGCAGGAAGCCTATGCTTGACATCGGTAGACAAATACCCAGCCTCCCTGAGCTTCGCAGTATCCTCCTCTGTGACGGAGGAAGCCATCCATCGGCCTTGGTGGTCAGATCTGGACATGATCGAAGATCCGGGGTGCTTAAGCTCAAGCTTTGGGTGTCGGAACTCAGGGTGCGAGATGTGCGAGCGTGGATATAGAGGGATATGCCTCGGCTCCTTTATAAAGGGGGAATAACATCAAGCGTCCCTGAACGTGGTCGTTCGGGACTTGTCTAATAACACGTGGTCATGCCAACATGCATGGTTGGATTACCCATACCCGTATTGATGAGAATCCCGTAGTAAGGGGGACACGATCTCTGCTCTGACAGGACATGCCAGGGAAACCGCCTCGTGGTGTGTGCGGTAGCAAGTTGTAAAAACGGTTCGAATAAAAACCGGACCGTGGCGTGACGTCACTTTTCAAAGAGTTGTTAGCAGATTAGATTTGTGGGTTATTATTCTCTCTACGGTGGTATATGGAATGCTATCTTGCAGAGCTGGACACGGTCCTTGTCTTCGGAATTTATCTTGGAGTATTCGGAGATGGAACCCGCCTCACAATGACGAAGACAATCTACGCGCCAGACTCATCATCATTGAAGCCTGGTTCAGGGGCTACTGAGAGAGTCCTGGATAAGGGGGTATCCGCACAGCCGGACTATATACTTTGGCCGTACTGTTGGACTATGAAGATACAAGATTGAAGACTTCGTCCCATGTCCGGATGGGATTCTCCTTGGCGTGGAAGGCAATCTTGGGAATTCGGATTTAGATCTCCTTCTCTGTAAACCGACTCTATGTAACCCTAGCCCTCTCTGGTATCTATATCTATATGAACTGGAGGCTTTAGTCCATAGGACGGATGATCATCATCAACAATCATACTATAGGCTAGCCTCTAGGGTTTAGCCTCTCCGATCTCGTGGTAGATCAACTCTTGTAATACTCATATCATCAAGATCAATCAAGCAGGAAGTAGGGTATTACCTCCATCGAGAGGGCCCGAACCTGGGTAAACATCGTGTCCCCAGTCTCCTGTTACCATTAGCCTTAGATGCACAGTTCGGGACCCCCTACCCGAGATCCGCCGGTTTTGACACCGACATCGAGTCCTATCCCTTTCTTACCACGCTTGCGCCTTTCCGCATCTCGAGTTCCAGTACCCGAAGCTCAAGCTTAGGCACTTCGGACCTTCAACCATGTCCGGATCCAACCTTCAAGGCCGGTGGATGGCCTCCTCCATCACAGAGGAGGACATTGCAAAGCTCAGGGAGGCTAGATATCTGACCGCCGATGTCAAGCACAGGCTTCCTGCTCCAAGGCAGGTCATCCCCACTAACGAACCCAGCGACAGCGTTGTATTCGTTTCTCACTTCCTCCGAGGCTTAGGCTTTACCCTAGATCCCTTCGTGAGAGGGCTCATGTTCTATTATGGGCTAGATTTTCACGATCTAGCTCCGAATTCCATCCTTCACATCTTGTCGTTTATCTTCGTGTGTGATGCCTTCCTCCATATCACCCCACACTTTGGCTTATGGCTCAAGACCTTCAATGTGAAGCCGAAGGTGGTCGAGGGGCGACACGCGGAGTGCGGAGGTGCTGCAATAAGCAGAAACGCCAATGCCCCATGGCCAGAGGGTTCCTTCCCGGAGGTGTCCGATCTGTGGCAACGAAGGTGGATTTACATCACAGCTCCATGAGGCACAAACTGGGCAGCTGCCCCCACCTTCCGCTCGGGCCCTCTGCCTCAATTGGCGTTGTGGGCTAACGTGGGACTGGACTGGGGGCCTGCCAATGACGTACCGACATTGCAGAGCCGCATCCGGGAGCTTCTTGAGAGGGATATCAATCTTGTCAGAATCATTCAGGTAATGCTAGTTCGACAGGCCCTGCCGTGCAAACGTTGACCTCTCCGGATATGGGAGTTCAATCCAGAAGGTCCGTGAACCATTCATCACTTCTTCGGCATGACGCTCGAAGGGATGTATAAGTTATTCTTCGGACCACGTGTAAAGTGTCCGGACACCACCGAGGATGCCGGCCTGAGCTGCAACCGCCCAGATACCCAAGTAAGTAACCCTGTAACCAAACACTTCTTTTGTATTTATCACAACATTATTCTGAATGCTTGTCCGCGGCCAGGATTGGCTTAGCAAGGCAGAGAGGATCAGGTGTCCGGCCCCACTTCCCGAAGGCTCGCCTAGTCCTGCAATAGCCAGGATGCTTAAGCGCGCGCTAAGCCAAGTGCCCTCGGGGAAAGGGGAAGGGAAGAATAGAAAAGCCGAGATTCACACATTGCACATCCAAACCGGGGGAATTACTGTCTCCACGAAGGAGGATAATCGGGGAGGTGAATCTAAGGTTTCCTCCTCCCGCGGGAAGAAAATGGCCGCCTCCAAAGACTTGGAAATGGAGGTGCCTAAACAAGGGAAGAAAACTTCACCTGGGGCCCCTGCCCCGGAGGACGTCCTCACTGCACCACACCCGCAAACGGGCCAGCCCCCCATCTAGTTGTAAGTTAATCGTAAATAAAAAGATATCGCTTCCTCCTCCGAGAACAATAACCAGAATCTATCTTTCACAAACCAGTTAGTAGCTCTTCTGAACAGAGTTCTTCTTCGGGGGATCTTCTTCCGGAGATGATGGAGAGTGAAACCCCACCTGCCTCTCCGCCCCATGGAGCGGGCGACCCTGAGGTGTCGTCACGGAGGAGTCCGGATCCGCTGAGGCCAGAAGCTAACACTTGGGCCACCCCGAGCCCGACGTGTTCGGCTCCCATGGAGGGCAGTAAGAAGGGTCTGGGACAGTCTGGTGCCCGGCCAAACACACTGACGGGCCTTCTGGAGGAAGCTGCTCTCCCGGAGGATCACCGTATATTAATGGGTACGATGCTGGAGAAGATTTCGTCCGCCACAAGCAGGTTGAATGAAGCTTTTACGAGCCTGCTCAAAGGCTTTGAGGTACGCAACAAAACACGTAATTTTTTGGTTGTACCGCACGCGCGAGGTGTGCTCCGTATAGATAGTAGCCCGTGAGACTCTGTTTGCCAGCCCTAGGCGGCGAACAGAGGATCACACTCCCAGGTAATGATCTTACTGCATTCATGCGCAAGTGGCTAAGGGTCCGGAGGTAGACCAGTCCGCTGAATTCGCCGAACTAAGGCGACAGATTGATGTGGTGGACGCCGACATCACGCTTGTAAACAAGCGGTTTGACGAGTCACAGAGTATGTGCTCGTTTTTCCTCATTTGTTTAGAAAATATTAAGAGGAGCATAATGTTAATATGCTATGCTCTGGCTGCAGCGGAGCTGCTGCCGTGGAGGCCCCGAGGGCGGAACTTGCCCTAGCCAAGGAACAAGCCCAGGCTAGCAATGCGGCTGCCCTAAAGGCGGCCAAAGAATTGAGAGCCGAATAGGCTGCTCATCACCGAAGCGAAGACAAAATAGCCGAGATGGATGTTGAGTTGAGGGACGCCGCCGACCGGTATGAGCTCCTCGAAAAGGAGAATCAGGCAAAGTTGGCTGACCCGAAGAAGGCCCTGGATGCGGCCAAGGAGATGCGCTCGGAAGTTAGAGCTGTGCAGGAGGAGCTTCGACAGGCCGGAAACATCGCGGCTGGAAGCCCCTATGTGTTGCGGATGATGTTCGGAGACCCAAACTATGCTCCTCTGGATCAGCTTTGGAGCGCTGCAGACGTGTATGCGGATCTGGCAAAAAGTGCGGCTGATGCGACCAAGTTTTTCAAGGATAAAAAATATGATGAAATAGAAAAGCTGCTCTGGTCGCAATTCAGTGCTCCAACGCGCCCGCTGCCATTGAGTGAGAGGATGGCCGCTATAGCCGAGCTCCGTAGGTTATCCGGTCTTGCAATGAGGTATGTAATAGACCATATATGGCCGAAGGGACCAAGGCCAGGCAGTTATTTTGGTTTAGTGCAACTATTCCTTGGCACCGTATCGCGAATCGATGCCATGAAGAGGTCGGTATGCATAGAGGGTGCACGGATGGCTCTTGCCCGTGTTAAAACATACTGGGCGGATATGGAGGCTACCAACATTGCAACCCAGAGTCTGGTAGGAAGCCAGGACCCAGCCGAGCACTATTTTGAGTAGGTCATAGAAGGTGCCCGTATAATAGAGGCTCAGTGCTCGAAGAATGTCATGATCGAGTGACAAGTTGTTCAATTGTAAAACAATTCTATTTTAATTTTAAAGGCTGTGTTTATACTTTCGCCTAAAAAGTGTTATAGTGCCTCCTGTGCGGCTGCTTATGTATATAACCTGAAAGTTAGCAGTCGTTGGCTTCAGCCCCCACGCATATAATGCGGGGGTGTTCGAGAAAATGTGTGTAATCACACTTGATCCAACGTCTTGGTCCATTAAGGAGGTGATCGCATGTTGAACTAGGCAACCGGACTATATAGCTTTAACACTTCCACTTAGCCATAGGAGTTTGACGGTGGGGCTACTATGTAGCCCCTAGTACCTTCGCGTGCCTCCGGATAGGGGCGCGTATGTACATGATCGGGAAACGGTCCTTCGTTAATGCGGAGGAATCCTAAAGATTCTGGTGAGTCCTCGAGTGGTTGACCAGTCTCTCGCTGTATCATGACAGTCAGTTTTCGACTTTCTCTACTGAGGTGCTCATCCGGAATAACCAGAGCACAATCGCAGTAGTTCTCCTTTGGCCACCTTAGCCGATAGAACGGAACGTAAGGCAGCAAACCCAGGAGCCGGGCAAACCCAAAATTTGACCAAAGACATGATTCGGAGCTGATGCATATAAGGCCAAACTCGCGACGCTGAACACTCCTGAAGGTATTCGGAATTTATAACATATACTGGGCTGAGCAATGCCCTCAATTATGAACCCTTTATTTCCAGGTACGTGCGTTAATCTGTCGTGGCGAAATGCCGATAACGCCAGTATCCCCTGTGCGTTAATCTAAAGAGAAACCTTTGAGCGGGGCCCTGCTGCACGTCTGCGCCTTTGTCTCCATTGTGCCATATCCTGGAAGGGTGTCGCACGAATAGTGTCTGTAAAAAGGAAAACTCATGTAAAAGAGTAAGCGTGCAAAAAGTTGGTTATTCTCAATGGATGTTAGAAATGTGAGATATTGGCATATTAATAAGGTCAAGCCGAATTGTTGGCCATATTACATGTTTGCAGCCCCTGGTACCATCTATGGGGGTATATGTATAGCACCCAGCTTAGGTTTATCTGGGTTGTTACCGATGGTGGTGCACCGGACTCGTCTAACCATGTCCGTGGTCTTAACGACCGATCATGCGTTCTGATAGGAGAGGTTGCTTAGTGTCCGTCTGCTAGAGCCGCCACATACTCTTCCGCACGCAAGGAACGCTCCATGTTTCCGCTAACAGTGATGACGCCACGTGGACCGGGCATCTTGAGTTTAAGGTAGGCATAGTTCGGTACTGCGTTGAAGCGAGCAAAGGCCGATCTTCCGAGTAATGCATGATAACCACTACTGAAGGGAGTGATGTCGAAGAGTAATTCTTCGCTTCTGGAGTTGTCGGGAGAACCGAATGCCATTTCTAATACGAGGGAGCCCCTGCAGCGGGCCTTTATGCCTGGTATCACTCCTTTAAAGCTGGTGTTACTTTGGCTAATTCTGGATGGGTCTATCCCCATCTCATGGACGGTGTCCTGATATATCAGATTAAGACTACTGCCGCCGTCCATGTGGACTCGAGTGAGATGGTATCCATCAATTACTGGGTCGAGCACCAAGGCAGCCGATCCTCAGTGCCGGATACTAGTCGGGTGGTCCCTGTGATCAAAGGTGATCAGGCAGGCCGACCAGGGGTTGAATTTGAGGGCAACGGGCTCTACAACGTATGCGTCTCTGAGCGCGCGTTTGCATCTTCTCTTTGGTATGTGAGTCACGTAGATCATGTTTACTGTTTTGACTTCTGGTGGGAATTTTTTCTATCCCCCAGTGTTCGACTGGCGAGGCTCATCCTCGTCTTCACTTGGTGTTTCCCTTTCCTTGTGTTCGGCATTTAACTTGCCAGCCTGCTTGAAGACCCAGCATTCTCTGTGAGTGTGTTTCGCAGGTTTTTCGGGGGTGCCATGAATTTGACACAAACTGTCAAGGACTTTGTTCAGGCCAGACGGTCCCTCTTTGTTGCCTTTAAATGGCTTCTTTCTTTGACCGGGTCGAGAACCCCTGAATCCGGCGTTGACCGCCGTGTTGTCCGGACTATCTTCATTGTTTCGACGCTTGTTCTTATTGCGCCGTGGCTTTACGTTGCCATCCCTGATTTCGGATGTGCCTGGATCACTGGCGCCTCTACGGGCCAACCAGCTGTCCTCACCCGTGCGAAAGTGGGTCATAAGGCTTGTTAAGGCCGCCATTGTCCTCGGCTTTTCTTGGCCGAGGTGTCTAGCAAGCCACTCGTCCTGGATACTCTGCTTGAAGGCCGCGAGGGCTTCGGCATCCGGACAGTCAACAATTTGATTCTTCTTGGTGAGAAATCTGTTCCAAAGCTTACGGGCTGACTCTCCGGGCTGTTGTATTATGTGACTTAAATAGTCTGCGTCCGGAGGTCGGACATAGGTCCCTTGAAAATTAGCCCTGAAAGCATCCTTAAGTTCCTCCCAACTTCCGATTGAATTTTCGGGGAGGCTTTTCAACCAGTGCCGAGCTGGCCCTTTCAACTTGAGGGGAAGGTATTTGATGGCGTGGAGGTCATCCCCACGAGCCATGTGGATATGAAGGATAAAATCCTCAATCCAGACCCCAGGGTCTGTCGTTCCATCATATGCCTCTATGTTCACGGGTTTGAATCCCTGTGGAAATTCATGATCTAGCACCTCGTCGGTGAAGCACAGAGGGTGCACAGCCCCGCTGTATCTGGACATGTCGTGGCATGCTGTTGACTGTTGTTGTGTTCGGTTTTGATTCCGAACTGGTATACGATCAGTGTGATCGTTTTGTTGACCATAATCCCGCGTCGGTGCATGTCCTATGGATCCATAGATGGACCTGGTCGCGCCGGCTTTTTTGTCCAGGAGCTCACGTAAATCGTGTGTGGCGTTAGTGGCTGCTCTATCACGGCCATGAAGTGGTTGGTCTGGCCGATTGGTCGTATTGTTCTTCGGTGGAATGGGCTCTACGGCCTCGTCGTCGAACTCGGGCAGTAGCTTGCGTTTTGGGTAGCTCTTTGTGTGGCAATCGTCGCCGTATTTTTCTTCAGTGTCTAGCACTTTATTCCATCTGCGGTTGAGCGTATCCTACGCAGCCTTAAGCCTTTGCTTATGCTTCTTTAGGCTCCTCGCAGTGGCCATAAGCCTTCTGCGGAGGTTATCTTGTTCCAAACGCTTTTTCGGGATGATGAATGCATCGTCGACCGGATGGTCCTCCTCTCCGGATGCAGGTTGATGAGTTCGGCCCTCCGGATCGCTGTGATCAGGCGTCTGCTCCGGGCTGTGTTTAGCGTGGCCTGGCTCATCCTGCTCCATTGCCGGGTCCATATGGTCATTGTTGCCTTTGGAGTCGATCGGAGTGTCAATATTTCTTGCGCTGTTATCGCTAGTTTTACTATGACTGGACTTAGAGCGGCACCTACGCCGTCGTTTTGGCTTTTGTCCGGGGGGTTTATCCTCCGTTGTGTCCTTTTTGTCGCCGTTGTCCTCCTTAGGTGTGTCCACCATGTATATGTCATATGATGAGGTGGTGGTCCAGCGCCCCATGGGCGGTGGTTCCAGATCGTCCCCTGCATCAATGTCCATACCGTCGATGTCATCGGAGTCGAAGTCAAGCGTGTCTGTTAGGTCATCGATAGTGGCTATGAAGTGGGTGGTGGGTGGGTTGCGATTTTCTTCATCGTCCGCTTCCCACTCAAGCCGGACATTGTTCGGCCAAGAGTCTCCTGAAGAGAGACCTTAATTAATTTAGCACGTCACTGAAGGGCGAGTGCTGAAAGATATCCGCGGCGGTGAAATCCATGATCGGAGCCCAATCAGATTCGATGGGCACGGATGCACGCGGTCCAGAACCTACGTCCGGAGACAAGTCTGGGGTCTGGTGACAAAGATTTCCTTAGAAGTGGAGTCTGTGTTCGGCTCTAACACCGATGAGTATATGGCCTCCATGGCGGGGTTTATCCACCCGTCTTCGGCCGGTGCGATCTGCCCCGGATTTAGGTCCGGAGCTGCCGTAGGTGTGATATCCCGAACACTGTCCGACAGCAGATCTAAGTCACGCTCGTCGCGACCGTTTGGCGCTCCTGGCGTGGGCTCGAACCCGTCGAAGATCAAGTCTCCTCGGATGTCGGCCGTGTAGTTCAAGTTTCTGAACCTGACCTGATGGCTAGGGGCGTAGCTATCGATCTGCTCCAGATGGCCAATCAAATTGGCCCGCAGTGAGAAGCCGACGAACATGAAGATCTGTCCGAGGAAAAAATTCTCTCCCTGGACCGCGTCGTTGTTGAAGATTGAAGGAGCCATCGAGCCTTACAGCGATGACACAGAGGAACTATCAATGAAAGCACCAATGTCGATGTCAAAACCGGCGGATCTCGGGTAGGGGGTCCCGAACTGTGCGTCTAAGTCTAATGGTAACAGGAGACTGGGGACACGATGTTTACCCAGGTTCGGGCCCTCTCAATGGAGGTAATACCCTACTTCCTGCTTGATTGATCTTGATGATATGAGTATTACAAGAGTTGATCTACCACGAGATCGTAGAGGCTAAACCCTAAGAGCTAGCCTATGATTATGATTGTTGTTGTCCTACGGACTAAACCCTCCGGTTTATATAGACACTGGAGGGGGCTAGGGTTACACATAATCGGTTTACAGAGAAGGAGATCTAACATCCGAATCACCAAGCTTGCCTTCCACGCAAAGGAGAGTCCCATCCGGACACGGGACAAAGTCTTCAATCTTGTATCTTCATAGTCCAACAATCCGGCCAAAGTATATAGTCCAGCAGTCCAGATACCCCCCTAATCCAGCACTCCCTCAGCTGGGGCGGCCACCCACTTTGTACCTCGGGGCGCTGTGATGTAAAACCACTACCGTTGCCATAGGTTGGACACCTCCGGAAAGGAACCCTTTAGCCATGGAGCCTCGGCACCTTTGCTTATTATAGCACCTCCGCACTCCACGTGTTGCCCGTCGATCGTCTTCGACTTCACATTAAAGGTCTTGGGCCACAAGCCGAAGTGTGGGGTAATGCGGAGGAAGGCCTCACACACGACAATAAACGACGAGATGTGACGGATGGCGTGAGGAGCTAGATCATGGAAATATAGCCGGTAATAGAACATGAGCCCTCTTACGAAGGGATTAAGACTAAAGCCCAACCCTCGGAGGAAGTGGGAGACAAATACGACACTCTCGTTGGGTTCGGGAGTAGGAATTACTTGCCCTTAAGTAGGTAGCCTGTGGGGGATTTCGGCGGTCAGATACCTAGCCTCCCTAAGCTTCTTGATGTCCTCCTCTGTGATAGAGGAGGCCATCCACTGGCCCAGAAGGTTAGATCCGGACATGGTTGGAGGTCCGAAGTGCTTATCCTGAACCTTGGGTGTTGGAACTCGAGGTAGAAGAAGGGAAGGATCGAGTGTGGAAAGAAAAGGACAGGTCTTGACGCCTTTATAAAGAGGGTGAATATCAAGCGTCCTCCGCATGGCCGTTTGAAACTTTCCTAAAACCGAGGAGTTATACTAACAAGCACGATTGGGTTACCCAGACCTGTATTGATGAGAATCCCGTGATAAGGGGGACCTGCTTCGACAAGACGTGCAAATAAAACCACCTCACAATACGTGCAGTAGCAGGCTGGAAAACGACGGTTTGTACAATGACCGGGCCGCGGCATGATTTCACGCTATGAAAAGATGTCAGCAGATTAGATTTGTGGAATATTGTGCAGTCTATGGTGGTATGTGGAAATAGTTTTGCAGAACTGGACACGATCCTTGTGTTCAATATGTTCTATGGAGTATTCAGAGAAGGAACCCGCCTTGCAATGCCGAAGACAATCTGCGCTGGACTCATCGTCATTGAAGCCTGGTTCAGGGGCTAGTGAGGGAGTCCTGGATTAGGGGGTCCTCAAAGAGCCGGACTATCTACTTTGGCCGGACTGTTGGACTATGAAGATACAAGATTGAAGACTTCGTCCCGTGTCCGGGTGGGACTCTCTTTTGCATGGAAGGCAAGCTTGGCAATCCGGATGTGTAGATCTCCTTCTCTGTAACCGACTCTGTGTAACCCTAGCCCCCCTTTGGTGTCTATATAAACCGGAGGGTTTAGTCCATAGGACGAAGAACAATCATAATCATAGGATAGCTTCTAGGGTTTAGCCTCTACAATCTCGTGGTAGATCAACTCTTGTAATATTCATATCATCAAGATCAATCAAGCAGGAAGTAGGGTATTACCTCCATAGAGAGGGCCCAAACCTGGGTACACATCGTGTCCCCCGCCTCCTGTTACCATTAGCCTTAGACGCACAGTTCGGGACCCCCTACCCGAGATCCGCCAGTTTTGACACCGACAAACGACAAAACACTTTCTAATCAAAGCGGTTTGGTGAATATATCCGCCAATTGCTTATTGGTACGAACATGCTTAAGATTGATGTCTCCTTTAGCAACATGATCCCGAATGAAATGATGACGAACTTCAATATGCTTACTCTAAGAATGTTGCACGGGGTTGTGAGCAATCTTAATAGCACTTTCATTGTCACAATGAAATGGAACATGTTTCACATGTATCCCATAATCCTTGAGGGTTTGGGTCATCCAAAGTACTTGAGCATAACATGATCCAGCGGCAATGTATTCCGCTTCAATGGTGGATAAGGATACGAGTTTTGTTTCTTGGAGGACCAAGACACAAGGGATCTACCAAGAAATTGACAAGTACCTGAAGTGGACTTTCTAACAACCTTGTCTCCGGCATAGTCCGAGTGAGAGTAGCCAACAAGATCAAAAAAAGACCTCTTAGGATACCAAATGCCAAAGTTGGGTGTATGAATTAAGTATCTCACTATCCTTTTCACAGCCTTAAGATGACATTCTTTAGGGGCCGCTTGATATCATGCACACATGCACACACTTAGCATAATATCGGGACGAGAGGCACATAGATATAAAAATGAACCAATCATAGAGAGGTAAACCTTTTGGTCAACCGGTTTGCCATCCTTGGTCAAGTCAAGATGTCCACTAGTAGGCATGGGTGTTTTCATACCTTTGCTTTCTTGCATGTTGAACTTCTTGAATAAGTCCTTGGTATACTTTGTTTGGGAAACAAAGGTACCCTCCTTAGTTTGCTTGATTTGCAATCCAAGAAAGAATTTGAGTTCACTCATCATAGACATCTCAAACTTCTCCGACATTAGCCTTCCAAATTCTTCACTAAAATGAGGGTTAGTTGAACCAAATATGATATCATCCACATAAATTTGGCACACAAATAATTCACCATTAACCCTTTTAGTAAAAAGTGTAGAATCAAAATTTCCAATTTCAAAGCCTTTTTCAATAAGAAACTTAGTCACGCATTTATACCATGATCTAGGAGCTTGTTTAAGACCATAAAGAGATTTGTGAAGTTTGTAAACATGATCGGCTTTCTTAGGATTAACAAAGCTCGGAGGTACTTTAACATAAACTTACTCCTCAATTTCACCATTTAGAAAAACATTTTCTATGTCCATTTGATATAAAGTAATGTCATTTAGAAAAACACTTTGTTCATGCTCATGGAAACATTGTGAATCTTGATTACAGAAACTTTTCATCAAAAATAATTATCCCCTTGTACAATTCCTTTGTATTATAAAAATAATGTGCCAAGGTTTGCCTTTAGGATGTTTACAATGCTGTTTGGTTTGTACGGTGCAGGACAGAAACATTGGCTGTAGTGCATGATTTTACATTTTTTACTGGAACATCAATTGCTTTTGATTCCTTTTGCACTGTATTTCTGTACACATTGTTTAGTTTTCCTAATTTTGGTAGAATTTTTTGTGTACCAGAAGTATGGTGAATGTTCAGAATACTACAGACTGTTCAATTTTGGACAGATTCTGTTTTTGATGCATAGTTTACTTGTTTTGATGAAACTATCAATTTCTATTAGTGGATTAAGCCATGGAAAAGCTATATTACAGTAGACACAATGCAAAAATAAAATATGAATTGGTTTGTAACAATACTTAGAGTAGTGATTTGCTTTATTATACTAACGGATCTTACCGAGTTTTCTGTTGAAGTTTTGTGTTGATGAAGTGTTTGATCGAGAAGGTCTCGATATGAGAAAAGGGAGGAGAGGCAAGAGCTCAAGCTTGGGGATCCCCAAGGCACCCCAAGTAAATATTCAAGGAGACTCAAGCGTGTAAGCTTGGGGATGCCCCGGAAGGCATTCCCTCTTTCTTTAACAAGTATCGGTATGTTTTCGGATTTGTTTCGTTCATGCGATATATGCAAGTCTTGGAGCGTCTTTTGCATTTAGTTTTCACTTTTCTTTTATGCACCGTGCTGGTATGAGATAGTCCTCGGTTGATTTATAGAATGCTATTTGCACTTCACTTATATATTTTGAGTATGGCCTTATAGAATGCTTCATGTGCTTCACTTATATCATTTGAAGTTTGGATTGCCTGTTTCTCTTCACATAGAAAACCACCACGAATGCTCTTTTGCTTCACTTATATTTGTTAGAGCGTGGGCATATCTTTTGTAGAAAGAATTAAACTCTCTTGCTTCACTTATATCTATTTAGAGAGATGACAGGAATTGGTCAATCACATGGTTAGTCATAAAATCCTACATAAACTTGTAGATCGCTGAATATGATATGTTTGATTCCTTGCAATAGTTTTGCGATATAAAGATGGTGATATTAGAGTCATGCTAGTGGGTAGTTGTGGATTGTAGAAATACTTGTGTTGAGGTTTGTGATTCCCGAAGCATGCACGTATGGTGAACCGTTATGTGATGAAGTCGGAGCATGATTTATTTATTGTTTGTCTTCCTTATCAGTGGCGGTCGGGGACGAGCGATGGTGTTTTCCTACCAATCTATCCCTCTAGGAGCATGTGCGTAGTATTTTGTTTCGATGACTAATAGATTTTTGCAATAAGTATATGAGTTCTTTATGACTATGTTGAGTCCATGGATTATACGCACTCTCACCCTTCCATCATTGCTAGCCTCTTCGGTATTGTGCATTGCCCTTTCTCACCTCGAGAGTTGGTGCAAACTGTCACACCCAATATGCGACCCTATCCAAAAGGAACTCGAAGGTCCCACCAAGGATAGAACCGCATATTGAAATGCTTTTGCAAGGTGGATATCATTACATCAACATTACATAATAGATGGGGATACATACAAGAGGCATACAAAGCCACACGAATACAACATCATCATACATAAGATCAACATCCGACTACGGATGAAACACAAACAGAAACTCAAATGACATCCACCCTGCTAGCCCAGGCTGCCGACCTGGAACCTATCCCCTGATCGAAGAAGAAGCAGAAGAAGAACTCCAAAACAAGTAAACATCGCTCTTGCGTCATGATCATCGCAAAGCCTGTACCTGCAACTGTTGTTGTAGTAATCTATGAGCCACGAGGACTCAGCAATCCCATTACCATGGGTATCAAGACTAGCAAAGCTTAAAGGGAAAGGAAGGGGTAAGGTGGTGAGGTTGCAGCTGCGACTAAGCATATATGGTGGCTAGCATACGCAAATAAGAGCGAGAACAGAAGCCATGGAACGGTCGTGAAACTAGCAATGATCAAGAAGTGATCTTGAACTCCTACTTATGTCAAACATAACCCAAAAACCGTGTTCACTTCCTGGACTCCACCGAAGAGAGACCATCACGGCTACACACGCGGTTGATGCGTTTTAATTCGTATCTGGTGCCAAGTTATCTACAACCGGACATTAACAAATTCCCATCTGCCCATAACCGCGGGCATGGCTTTCGAAAGTTTATACCCTGCAGGGGTGTCCCAACTTAGCCCATGATAAGCTCTCGCGATCAATGAAGGATATACCTTCTCCCAGGAAGACCCGATCAGACTCGGAATCCTGGTTTACAAGACATTTCGACAATGGTAAAACAAGACCAGCAAAGCCGCCCGATGCGCCGACAATCCCGATAGGATCTGCACATATCTCGTTCTCAGGGCAACACCGGATGAACACTACGTACAACTAAAACCATCCCTCAAGTTTCCCCGAGGTGGTGCTGCAAGTGGCTCTGGTTCGGACCAACACTTAGAGAAGCACTGGCCGGGGGGGGGGCTAAAATAAAGATGACCCTCGGGCTCCGTAAACCCAAGGGAAAAAGGGGTAGGTGAGGCAAATGGTAAAACCAAGGTTGGGCCTTGCTGGAGGAGTTTTATTCAAAGCGAACTGTCAAGGGGGTCCCATAAATCACCCAACCGCGTAAGGAACGCAAAATCCGGGAACATAACACCGGTATGATGGAAACTAGGGCGGCAAGAGTGGAACAAAACACCAGGCATAAGGCCGAGTCTTCCACCCTTTACCAAGTATATAGATGCATTAATTAAATAAGAGATACTGTGATATCCCAACATAATCCTGTCCACCATGGGGCAATCTTCAACTTCACCTGCAACTAACAACACTATAAGAGGGGATGAGCAAAAGCGGTAACATAGCCAAGCAACGGTTTGCTAGGAAGGGTGTAAAAGGTTAGAGGCTGACATGGCAAATTGGGAGGCTTGAAGAACAAATGATAGGTAGCGCAGCATAGCGATAGAACGAAGCATCTAGCATAGCAATGATAGTAGCGAGATCCAAGGTAGCAGTCATCTTGCCTGAAATCCCTCTAGGAAGAAGAACGAGTCCATGAAGAAGATGAACGGATGAAGCCGAACCAAGCGTAGACGAACGAATCATCACGATCGCAACAAAATGGGAACTAACGAGAAGAAGCACACAACATGGTAAACACACCACACATGAACATGACATGATGCACAAACAAGTATGATGCATGACAAGGCTACATGAAGCTACTCATGGCAAGAGATGATGCAAACAAGAGCAACACATCAAGGCAAGTTTAAATGAGGCCAGGAACAACATATAACAATTCCGGTAAGTCCTCATATGCAAGTTTCGAAATTGGTCCAGATATGAATTAAACTTATGTTCAAGTTGTTAAACAGCAAGTTAAGATGCACCAAGATGATCTACATGAGATTCTAGTTAAGTTACATATAAAGTTCATTTAATTCGGAGCTACGACCTAGAAAAATATGAGCAAAACAAGTTAAACATGGCATTGATGAAAACTGCATACAAACATCAAGAAAACACCTCAAAACAAGGATGCAACATGATAATATGAAACTATATGCAATTCTAAGCAAGTTTCATATAGAGTACACTCAAAACGGAGCAACGGTTCAACACATACACTTTATACAAGTTTAAAGGACAAGCTGTCCAAAAGAGCAACTAGGCATATTGCAAGCATCAAAACAACATGCTACAACATCTCAACATGATAACAAAAGGCATGGAAATGATGTACAGGTAAAGCATAACAAAACATGAACACTGAGCTATCTCCAGAAATCACTAGAACAAGCTCAAAAAGACATGACAAGATTGCAAATAATAACAGTTTCAGACTTCGCAGAAATAACATCAGGTTGCAATGTTTAGAGCTATCAAACAATATGCTACAGGAACTTATCATGGCAAAAAAAGGCATGGCATGCTACTACTAAATGCATAGAACAAAAGTCCTTTACTGACCATGAGCCAAAAAGGATCAGAAGATATGATGGCACCCATGTAAACATGGCGAGTGATATGACAGATTCATACATGGCTGGAACAACGATAAGTAGGCATGTTGGTGAGCTTGTACCACTCACCACAGAGCAATACATGGCATGAAAAGGCAACCAACAGTAAGAAGACATGTTTATGAAGCTAAGCATGGCAATAGCAAGTTCATAGGGTTCATGGATCACTAGCAAAGCTCATGGAAAAACTTAACTTCATGTTAACAGGCTGACAGCAACATTATTTAGCAACTTGGGAGCAAGATTACAACAAGTTACATCAAGCTATAAATTCAACCAGGGGCATGAATGGATAGAGCATAACATGTGTATCAAAATATCCTTAGTTATCATTTCCAGATTATGCATAGAATGACTTGTAGCAGCAGGTTTACGTGGCAACAGAATATAACAGAATCAGCCTAGCAAAACAGTAACAGCAAGTACTCTACTTCACGAGCTTGATGCACTCACTACAAGACTCACAAAAATACATGGATTCCACCTCTGTAAAGATGGCATGATGTAGCACAAAACACATGTATAGCTCATGCTCATAGGATGCACACACAAAATGCAACAAAAAAGACATATCATCAAGTTATAATAGTTTCAGCAGATTAACATCATATAGCACTCTTGCAACGATGATTCAGGCATCGAGATGACCTCAAACAAAGATGGCGCAATGAAACAAAATAAAGAGCATCTCACAACGAACAATTTGATATATCATGCACATGAAACGGAGCTACGGATGCATGGTTATGGCATGACAAATATGGGTACATAATGTTGCAAAACACGGGGACTTAGTGGAAATCAACCTCGAAGAAGGAGGGGTGGACATTGTCCGGGCTCGGGGCGGACATGTTCGAGGTCGAGGCGAACCATGGCGGTGGCGGTGGCTTGATCCCGCCCGGATCTCGCCGGATCCGGGCGCGGCGGCGGCGGGGAGGCACCAGCGGGGCACGGGCACGGTCGGCGGCCGGCGAGGGGCACGCGGGGGCGCACGGCGGCGGGGTTGACGCGGAGGAGGCGGCAAGGTGAGTCCCGGCGAGTTGAGGCGGGGCGGCGTCGGCTCCGGCTGGTGAGGCGCAACGCCGGTGAGGGAGACGAGAACCGGGCGGTGAAGGCGCAGGCGAAGGGCGGCGGACGGGACGAGGCACGGGGCGACGTTGGAGAGGGAGGCGCTGGCGACGGGGACGGCGGCGCAGGACGGCGCGCTCCGGTCGCCGGAGTTGGTCGCCGGCGACGGCGTGAAAATGGAGGCGGCGAGGCTCGGGACGAGTGCTCGGGCCACGATGGGCGGGCGATGGCAGCGTTCAGGCCCGAGCGGGCCTCAGATGGGCTCGGCGGGCCCGCGACGAAGTGGGGTGCTGGGGGGACACGTGGCGGCACGCTAGAGGAGGAGGAAGGCGGTGCTGCTGAGGTGGTGGCTCTGGATTGGCTAGAGTGAGGTGGAGGTGGTGGTGGACGCGTCCAGCGGCGGAGTGGACACGTCCAGAGGCGCGGGGGAGGCTTTGATCTAGGGTTTGCCCGAAAAATTCGGGGGAGGGGCCTGATTTATAGATAGAGGGAGCTATGAGTGTCCAAATGAGGAGCGGTTTTCCGCCACACAATCGTGATCGAACGACCGAGAGCATGGAGGGGTTAGGATGGGTTTTGGGCCAGTTTGGAAAGGTGTTGGGCTGCAACGCACACGAGGCCATTTCGGTCCCTCGGTTAACTGTTGGAGTATCAAACGACCTCCAAATGGCACGAAACTTGACATGCGGTCTACCGGTGCTATACCGAGGCCACTTGGCAAGACTCGGTCCATTCAGAGAACATTTAACACCTGCTCACAACAAGAGACAAAAGGGGGACGCCGAAGGACATAGGAGTGCCGGATTGCAAAACAGACAATGGGGAAAATGCTCGGATGCAAGAAACGAACACGTATGCAATGCAATGCACATGATGACATGACAAAATGCAACACGCAAGCAAATGACATGGCAACGACGGCGAATAACTGGAAGACACCTGGCGCATCGAATCCAGGGCGTTACAAACCCCATGATATGATACGATCTATAACACATAAGCCTCCTTATATCTTCCTCAAAACAGCCACCATACCTACCTATAATGGCATTTCCATAGCCATTCCGAGATATATTGCCATGCAACTTCCATCATCATCATATACAGGACTTGAGCATTCACTATCATATTGCTTTGCATGCTCGTAAGATAGCTAGCATGATGTTTTGATGGCTTATCCATTTTTTGATGTCATTGCTACGCTAGATCATTGCACATCCCGGTACACCGCCGGAGGCATTCATATAGAGTCATATCTTTGTTCTAGTATCGAGTTGTAATATTGAGTTGTAAGTAAATAAAAGTGTAATGATCATCATTATTAGAGCATTGCCCCAGTGAGGAAAGGATGATGGAGACCATGATTCCCCCACAAGTCGGGATGAGACTCCGGACTTTATAACAAAAAGAGGCCAAAGAAGCCTAAATAAAAAAAGGGAGGCCAAAGAAGCCAATTCAAAAAAGAGAGAAAAAAAGAGAGAAAAAGAGAGAAGGGGCAATGTTACTATCCTTTTACCACACTTGTGCTTCAAATAGCACCATGTTCTTCATATAGCGAGTCTCTTGAGTTATCACTTTCATAAACTAGTGGGAATTTTCATTATAGAACTTGGCTTGTATATTCCGATGATGGGCTTCCTCAAATGCCCGAGGTCTTCATGAGCAAGCAAGTTGGATTCACACCCACTTAGTTTCAGTCTGAGCTTTCATACACTTATAGCTCTTAGTGCATCCATTGCATGGCAATCCCTACTCCTCGCATTGACATCAATTGATGGGCATCTCCATAGCCCATTGATTAGTCGCGTTGATGTGAGACTGTCTCCCTTTTTGTCCTCTCCACACAACCTCCACCATCATACTCTATTCCACCAATAGTGCCATATCCATGGCTCAGGCTCATGTATTGCGTGAAAGTTGAAAAGGTTTGAGAACGTCAAAAGTATGAAAAAATTGCTTTGTAGGGATTGCCATGGAGCATAGCCAGACTATATGATTTTGTAGGGATAACTTTCTTTGGCCATGTTGTTTTGAAAAGACATGATTGCTTTATTAGTACACTCGAAGTATTATTGTTTTTATGTCAAATGATAAACCATTGCTTGGAATCACCCGTGTCTTAATATTCATGCCATGATTAGATATATGATCAAGATTATGCTGGGTAGCATTCCACATCAAAAATTATCTTTTTTATCATTTACCTACTCGAGGACGAGCAGGAATTAAGCTTAGGGATGCTGATACGTCTCCGTCGTATCTATAATTTTTGATTGTTCCATGCCAATATTCTACAACTTTCATATACTTTTGGCAACTTTTTATACTATTTTTGGGACTAACATATTGATCCAGTGCCTAGTGCCAGTTCCTATTTCTTGCATGTTTTATGTCTCGTAGAAACCCCATATAAAACAAAGTCCAAACGGGATAAAAACGGACGGAGAATATTTTTGGAATATTTGGCAAATATGGGAGGAAGAATCAACGTGAAACGGTACCCGAGGTGGCCACGAGGCAGGGGGCGCGCCTGGCCCCACTGGGCGCGCCCCTGACCCTCGTGGGCCCCTCATAATGCAGTTGACACTCTTCTTTTGCCGCAAGAAAACTAATTTTCGGAGAAAAATCTGGGTGAAGGTTTCAGTCCAATCGGAGTTACGGATATCTGGATATCAAAGAAACGGTGAAAGGGCAAAATCCAGGAACGCAGAAACATAGAGAGACAGAGAGACAGATCCAATCTCGGAGGGGCTCTCGCCCCTCCCATGCCATGGAGACCAAGGACCAGAGGGAAAACCCTTCTCCCATCTAGGGAGAAGGTCAAGGAAGAAGAATAAAAAGGGGGCTCTCTCTCCCTTGCTTCCGGTGGCGCCGGAACGCCGCCGGGGACCATCATCATCACCGCGATCTACACCAACACCTCCATCATCTTCACCAACATCTCCATCACCTTCTCCCATCTATATTCAACGGTCCACTCTCTCGCTACCTGTTGTACCCTCTACTTGTACATGGTGCTTTATGCTTCATATTATTATCCAATTATGTGCTGCCATCCTATGATGTTTGAGTACATTTTCGTTGTCCTATCGGTGGTTGATGAATTGCTATGATTGGTTTAATTTGCTTCTGGTTATGTTGCTGTCCGTTGGTGCCCATCATATGAGCGCGCGCGTGGATCACACCATAGGGTTAGTTGTATGTTGATAGGACTATGTATTGGAGGGCAAGGGTGACAGAAGCTTAAACCTAGCATAGAAATTGATGCATATGGGATTGAAGGGGGACCAATATATCTTAATGCTATGGTTGGGTTTTAGCATTATGAATGTTAGTAGTTGCGGATGCTTGCTAATAGTTCCAATCATAAGTGCATAGAATTCCAAGTCAGGGATGACATGCTAGCAGTGGCCTCTCCCACATAAAACTTGCTATCCGTCTAGTAAAGTAGTCAATTGCTTAGGGACAATTTCACAACTCCTACCACCACTTTTCCACACTGGCTATATTTACTTTATTGCCTCTTTATCTAAACAACCCCTACTTTTTATTTACGTGCTTTTTATTATCTTGCAAACCTATCTAGCAACACCTACAAAGTACTTCTAGTTTCATACTTGTTCTAGGTAAAGCGAACACTAAGCGTGCATAGAGTCGTATCAGTGGCAGATAGGACTTGATATAATATATGTTCTACCTTTAGCACCTCGCTAGGTTCGACACTCTTACTTATCAAAAGAGGCTACATTTATCCCCTACACTTGTGGGTTATCAAGACCTTTTTCTGGTGCCGTTGCCGGGGAGTCATAGCGTGGGGTGAATATTCTCGTGTATGCTTGTTTTCTTTATCACTAAGTAATTTTTATTTGCTGTTCTAAGTTGGTCTCTATCTTTAGTTATGGATATGGAACAAGAAATACCAAAAAAATTAGGTGTACTTGCTACTCATGGAGATGGGGAACCTCCTAAAACCCTTGATGCTGGTTATGTGAAAGAAATTATGCACTACTTTGATAACCCCGAGAAAACCCCATTGAATTATGTTATGGGAGACACGTTGGATCAACATGAATACTTTAGGGATTATTGCTTGACACAAAAAGGGAAACTATTATGGGATCAAATTTATATGTGGTATTGGTATGCTAGGAAAATATGCTTGAGATATGATATTACTTGTTGCTCTAGGATGAAGGCTCCACACCTTCCCTTTTCATGCAAATTTAATGATGATAAAACCTTGGCTTCTTATGCTAATGGTATATATGATTACTGTGATGTTGAAAAAATTGAGGAATTTGTTGCTTTTAAGGGTGCTTATGAAATTGAATCTTTGTTTGAAAAGTATGAAGCTTTTGATGATGATGTTTATAGGCCTGGAAATTATGCTATATTGAAATATTTCTATGAGAATTATGAATGTAACTCCGATATTGATGCGTTTATTGAGAAAGTCTCCGCTGTCCAAGAAGAGACTAACATTTTGCAGGAGTCTATGGAAGAAGAAATTGATGAAAGTGTGAGCTCATTGGATGAAAAAGATGAGGAGGAGAGCGAAGAACAAAAGGAGGAAGAGCGGATTGATCACCCATGCCCACCTTATAATGAGAGTAACTCTTTATCCCATACATTGTTTAGTTCCCCTTCGTGCTTACCGAAGGATGATTGCTATGATGATTTCTATGATCCCTTTAATTCGTTTGAAATATCCCTTTTTGATGATGCTTGCTATGCTTGTGGCCAAGATGCCAATATGAATTGTGCTTATGGATATGAACTTGCTATAGGTCCTTATGGTAAACATGAAATTGTTGCTATTGCACCCACGCATGATAGTCCTATTATCTTTTTGAATTCTCCAAACTACACTATATCAGAGAAGTTTTCCCTTATTAAGGATTATATTGATGGGTTGCGTTTTACTACTACACATGATGATTTTGATAGATATAATATGCATGTGCTTGCTGCTCTTACTTGCAATTATTATGAGAGAGGAACTATATCTCCACCTCTCTATGTTTACAATATGATAGAATTGCAAGAAACTGCTTATACTATGCATTGGCCTTTACTCGGTGTGCACGAATTTTTTTTATGACATGCCGATGCATAGGAAGAGATTTAAACTTTGTTATTTCTTGATATATGTTACTTTGTGCTCACTACTAAATTACAAATCATTGTTAATTAAAATTGGCTTTGATATACCTTGGGATCCAGGTGGATCCATTACTTGAGCACTATATGCCTAGCTTAATGGCTTTAAAGAAAGCGCTGCCAGGGAGACAACCCAGAAATTTTAGAGAGTCATTTATTTCTGTTGGGTTCTTTCATAAAGTTTAAAAACAAAATAAAATAAAGAGGGGAACCCAAAACTTTTCAAAAAGGACAGCGAAAGTGAGAAAGACGAGCATTGTTGAAGTGGGAGCTAGCCTTGAACTTTGTTCATGCTCACGGAAACTTTGTGAATCTTGATTACAGAAACTTTTCATCAAAAATAATTATCCCCTTGTACAATTCCTTTGTATTATAAAAATAATGTGCGAAGGTTTGCCTTTAGGATGTTTATAATGCTGTTTGGTTTATACGGTGCAGGACAGAAACTTTGGCTGTATTGCACGATTTTTCATTTTTTACTGGAATGTCAATTGGTTCTGACTCCTTTTGCACTGTTTTTCTGGACAAATATTTTTATTTTTTCTAATTTTTGTAGAATTTTTGGGGTAACAGAAGTATACTGAATGTTCAGATTAATACAGACTGTTTAGTTTTTGACAGATTCTGTTTTTGATGCATAGTTTACTTGTTTTGGTGAAACTATAATTTTCTATTAGTGGATTAAGACATGGAAAAGCTATATTACAGTAGACACAATGCAAAAATAAAATATTAGTTGGTTTGTAACAGAACTTAGAGTAGTGATTTTCTTTATTATACTAACGGATCTTACCGAGTTTTCTGTTGAAGTTTTGTGTGGATGAAGTGTTTGATCGAGAAGGTCTCGATATGAGGAAAAGGAGGAGAGGCAAGAGCTCAAGCTTGGGGATGCCCAAGGCACCCCAAGTAAATATTCAAGGAGACTCAAGCGTCTAAGCTTGGGGATGCCCCGGAAGGCATCCCCTCTTTCTTCAACAAGTATCGGAATGTTTTCGGATTTGTTTCGTTCATGCAATATGTGTGGAGCGTCTTTTGCATTTAGTTTTCACTTTTCTTTTATGCACCATGCTGGTATGAGATAGTCCTTGGTTGATTTATAGAATTCTCTTTGCAGTTAACTTATATATTTTGAGTATGGCCTTATAGAATGCTTCATGTGCTTCGCTTATATCATTTGAAGTTTGGATTGCCTGTTTCTCTTCACATAGAAAACCGCCATTTGTAGAATGCTCTTTTGCTTCACTTATATTTGGTAGAGCGTGGGCATATCTTTTGTAGAAAGAATTAAACTCTCTTGCTTCACTTATATCTATTTAGGGAGATGCCAGGAATTGGTCAATCACATGGTTAGTCATAAAATCTTACATAAACTTGTAGATCGTTGAATATGATATGTTTGATTCCTTGCAATAGTTTTGCAATATAAAGATGGTGATATTAGAGTCATGCTAGTGGGTAGTTGTGGATTGTAGAAATACTTGTGTTGAGATTTGTGATTTCCAAAGCATGCACGTATGGTGAACCATTATGTGATGAAGTCGAAGCATGATTTATTTATTGATTGTCTTCCTTATGAGTGGTGGTCGGGGACGAGCGATGGTATTTTCCTACCAATCTATCCCCCTAGGAGCATGCACGTAGTACTTTGTTTCGATGACTAATAGATTTTTGCAATAAGTATATGAGTTCTTTATGACTAATGTTGAGTCCATGGATTATACGCACTCTCACCCTTCCATCATTGCTAGCCTCTTCGGTACCGTGCATTGCCCTTTCTCACCTCGAGAGTTGGTGCAAACTTCGCAGGTGCATCCAAACCCCGTGATATGACACACTCTGTCACACATAAGCCTCCTTATATCTTCCTCAAAACAGCCACCATACCTACCTATCATGGCATTTCCATAGCCATTCCGAGATATATTACCATGCAACTTCCATCATCATCATATACATGACTTGAGCATTCACTGTCATATTGCTTTGCATGATCGTAAGATAGCTAGCATGATGTTTTCATGGCTTGTCCATTTTTTGATGTCATTGCTATGCTAGATCATTGCACATTCTGGTACACTGCCGGAGGCATTCATATAGAGTCATATCTTTGTTCTAGTATCGAGTTGTAATATTGAGTTGTAAGTAAATAAAAGTGTGATGATCATCATTATTAGAGCATTGCCCCAGTGAGGAAAGGATGACAAAGACTATGATTCCCCCAAAATTCGGGATGAGACTCCGAACTTTATAAAAAAAGAGGCCAAAGAAGCCTAAAAAAAGGGGAGGCCAAAGAAGCCTATTCAAAAAAAAGAGAAAAAATGAGAGAAAAAGAGAAAAGGGGCAATGTTACTATCCTTTTACCACACTTGTGCTTCAAATAGCACCATGTTCTTCATATAGCGAGTCTCTTGAGTTATCACTTTCATATACTAGTGGGAATTTTAATTATAGAACTTGGCTTGTATATTCCGATGATGGGCTTCCTCAAATGCCCGAGGTCTTCATGAGCAAGCAAGTTGGATGCACACCCACTTGGTTTCAGTTTGAGCTTTCATACACTTATAGCTCTTAGTGCATCCGTTGCACGGCAATCCCTACTCCTCGCATTGACTTCAATTGATGGGCATCTCAATATCCCGTTGATTAGTCGCGTCGATGTGAGACTGTCTCCCTTTTTGACTTCTCCTCACAACCTCCACCATCATACTCTATTCCACCTATAGTGCTATATCCATGGCTCACGCTCATGTATTGCGTGAAAGTTGAAAAGGTTTGAGAATGTCAAAAGTATGAAAAAATTGCTTGGCTTGTCATAGGGGTTGTGCATGATTTGAATATTTTGTGTGATGACGATGGAGCATAGCCAGACTATATGATTTTGTAGGGATAACTTTCTGTGGCCATGTTGTTTTAAAAAGACATGATTGCTTTATTAGTATGCTCGAAGTATTATTGTTTTTATGTCAAATGATAGACTATTGCTTGGAATCACTCGTGTCCTAATACATGCCATGATTAGATATATGATCAAGATTATGCTAGGTAGCATTCCACATCAAAAATTATCTTTTTTATCATTTACCTACTCAAGGACGAGTAGGAATTAAGCTTTGGGATGCTGATACATCTCCGTCGTATCTATAATTTTTGATTGTTCCATGCCAATATTCTACAACTTTCATATACTTTTGGCAACTTTTTATACTATTTTTGGGACTAACATATTGATCCAGTGCCTAGTGTCAGTTCCTGTTTGTTGCATGTTTTATGTTTCGCAGAAACCCCATAACAAATGGAGTCCAAACGGGATAAAAACGGACGGAGAATATTTTTTGAATATTTGGGAAATATGGGAGGAAGAATCAACGCAAAACGGTGCCTGAGGTGGCCACGAGGCAGGGGGCGCGCCTGGCCCCACTGGGCGCGTCCCTGACCCTCGTGGGCCCCTCATAAGGCGGCAGACACTCTTCTTTTGCCGCAATAAAACTAAATTTGGAGAAAAATCTGGGCGAAGGTTTCAGTCCAACCGGAGTTACGGATCTCTGGATATAAAAGAAACGGTGAAAGGGCAGAATCCAGGAACGCAGAAACAGAGAGAGACAGTGAGACATATCCAAACTCGGAGGGGTTCTCGCCCCTCCCATGCCATGGAGACCAAGGACCAGAGGGGAAACCCTTCTCCCATCTAGGGAGAAGTTCAAGGAAGAAGAATAAGAAGGGGGGCTCTCTCCCCCTTGCTTCCGGGGGCGCCGGAACGCTGCCGGGGGCCATCATCATCACCGCGATATACACCAACACCTCCATCATCTTCACTAACATCTCCATCACCTTCTCCCATCTATATTCAGCGGTCCACTCTCCCGCTACCAGTTGTACCCTCTACTTGAACATGGTGCTTTATGCTTCATATTATTATCCAATTATGTGATGCCATCCTATGATGTTTAAGAAGATTTTCATTGTCCTATCGGTGATTGATGAATTGCTATGATTGGTTTAGTTTTCTTGTGGTTATGTTGCTGTCCTTTGGTGCCCATCATATGAGTGCGCGCGTGGATCACACCATAGGGTTAGTTGTATGTTGATAGGACTATGTATTGGAGGGCAAGAGTGACAGAAGCTTCAACCTAGCATAGAAATTGATGCATACGGGATTGAAGGGGGACCAATATATCTTAATGCTATGGTTGGGTTTTACCTTAATGAACATTAGTAGTTGCGGATGCTTGCTAATAGTTCCAATCATAAGTGCATAGAGTTCCAAGTCAGGGATGACATGCTAGCAGTGGCCTCTCCCACATAAAACTTGCTATTGGTCTAGTAAAGTAGTTAATTGCTTAGGGACAATTTCACAACTCCTACCACCACTTTTCCAAACTCGCTATATTTACTTTATTGCTTCTTTATCTAAACAGCCCCTACTTTTTATTTACGTGCTTTTTATTATCTTGCAAACCTATCCAACAACACCTACAAAGTACTTCTAGTTTCATACTTGTTCTAGGTAAAGCGAACAGTAAGTGTGCGTAGAGTCGTATCAGTGGCAGATAGGACTTGAGAGAATATGTGTTCTACCTTTAGCTCCTCGTTGGGTTCGACACTCTTACTTATTGAAAGAGGCTACAATTATCCCCTACACTTGTGGGTTATCACCGGGGCAGGAGGCCCTGTGCGCCCGCCGGCTCAAGTTTTATCAGAACTATTGGAGGCTCTGGCGATGATGCTGGCGATGGAGGTAACCCCGGCGAACCAAGCGCAACATAATGTGGACGTCGCAAAGTTATGTGATGAGATAGCTCAAGCTAAGGAGGATCTTAACACTGAGAACACCCGGATGGCGACAGAACCAGCTGCCTTGGAGAGGGAAGCAGAGCGGATTCAAGTAGAAAATTTTTGCTTCAGCTTGGACCAGAATGCATCAAACATTGTCTTTAATAGAAGGCATGCAAGTCGCTTACCATCGGTTTACGATGCGAGAAACCTTTTCAACATGCCTGGGGCAGGAACCAGTAACCCGCCTGTTGTGGATCGGGCCGTTCATGCGCCGGCCGCTGGGGCACCGATTCATCCACGTGTTGCAGACCCCCATGTTTGAATTTGACCCCTCCTCGACATGTTCCGACGCCCTGGGTCATTATTCTAATCCTCTGGATAACAGTATAGCCGCGACTACTCGATTGGCGACTCTCCCTGTTCAAGATGAATCACCAGCTGCGATGGAGCTATGGCGAGCCGGATAACTTCTTCAGACGGCTGTGGCTCAACAGGCGGCTTATTCATACAGTCATGAATAGATTCACTCGACCCCGTGTCCAAGACGGAGTTATAACAGACACATTGATTCATTGGCTGTATCGAGCAGTGAACGACACCACGATCAAGCTCGTAGGAGGCCTGACCCGCCGTGTGCTGGTAATGATGCTCAGGCTTTGGTGGACTAGGGCAGAGCGCGGCGTGCGGCTGAGTTGGCGGCTGAGTTGGCGGCTCAACAACAGTCCCTAGTTTATCCATCAGTGTCTGTGGAGGCAGGTGTGACCTCTAGAACCTTGGGTGTGCCATGTTTAGTGCTGGCCCTATGCAACGAGCGCTTGCCTAAGGATTTCAAGGGGCCCCGTAAGGTGCCTAACTACATGGCGGATCAACCCCCATAGTCCTGGATTGAGAGCTATGAGATGGCCATGGAGATGTTGGATGTTAGTGATGCTGCATGTGCTAAGTATTTCACCATGATGTTGGATGGGCCGGCTCATACTTGGTTGAAAGGGCTGCCCGCTAACTCCATTAGATCATGGGCGGAGTTGAAAACGCGGTTTATCCAAAATTTTAAAGATACATGCAAGCAACCTATGCCGATTCTGGATTTAGACTCTTGCGTCCAAGGTGAGGGCGAGTCAACAACCAATTGGATGCGCAGGATCTCAGCCATTATACACTCATCGGACAGTATCAACGCCAGTTCAGCAGTCCTGATGTTGGAGAAGAATTGGTGTTTCCTTCCCCTTAAGCAGAAACTGGGGAGGCTTAAACACAACTGCAATGATATGGGGGAGCTCATGGTGGCTCTCGTCAAATATGCCGACTTTGATAGTACTAAAGACGCTAAGTCTGATGAGGAGAAAGCTGGCAAAGGGAAAAAGAGTGGCAATGTAAAAGGACAGCATAAGACAGCGAGTCAAGGTGGCAACGGTAAGCGCAAGGCTGACGGCAGTTTAGACTTTGTGGCTAACACCAATATACAGAGTAATAATCAGCATCGTAAGGGGAAAACATCAGCGCCTCGGTTTGGAGGGCCGAAGTTCAACCTTGAGGCCATGATGAATCAGCCTTGCCCAAAGCACGACACCCAGGAGAAGCCGGCCAGTCATCTATGGAAGGATTGCTTCATTATGAGGGAGTATAGAAACTCTAATTTTTTCCAGAATAATCATGGCCCGCATGGCGGTTCAGGATCCGGCTCTCATGGACCTGGTTTTGGAGGTGGCGGTTCAAACTCTGGTTTTCAATGCCAAGGTAATCAAGGTGGGTTTAATCAACAATCTGGCCAAGGGAATCAGCAGCAGTAGTCTGGTTTTCAGAGCAATCCAAAACAGCTGAATAGTGGTCAGTATCATGTGTTCACCACAAGTCTGTGCAAACAAGATCAGAAAATCCATAAGCGGGTGGTGAACTCAGTTGAGCCGGTGGTGCCTCGATATTTGAGGTGGTCTGAGCAGCCTATTGTATGGAGCTGTGAGGATCACCCGCCCCGGGTTGACAATCCAGGTCAATTTGCATTGGTGGTGTCTCCTCAGGTAGGAGGATATAAGCTTACAAAGGTGCTCATGGATGGGCGCAGTAGTATCAATATCCTTTACTATGATACTTTTCATCGTATGAATTTGACTGACAAAGATCTTAAGACGTCTTCTACTATTTTCCATGGGGTGGTGCCTGCTAAGTTGGCATGTTGAGAAATGACCATATCCAGTGGGTAAGGTAACCCTAGAGGTGGCCTTTGGAAATGACCACGATTCCGGAGCTAAGAAATTGACCTTTGAGGTGGTCAAGATGGAAAGCCCGTATCACGCTTTGTTCGGGCGGCCGGCTTATGCCAAATTTATGGCACGCCCTTGTTATGTTTATTTGCAGCTTAAAATGCCGGGTCATAAAGGCACCATCATGGTGCATGGCGACAGGAAGATCGCTCTGGATTGTGAAGAAGGTGATGTCGCGTATGCTAAGTCGACTTGTGCCACAGAGGAGTTAAATTTTTATAAAGATAACATTGACCCGGCGGACATGACACCTTTGAAGAAGCCAACTACAGAGAATGACCCCCTGTTGAAGTTTAAGTTGGCAGATGATACTAAGTTGGTTGATTTTGTTCTTGGCGACTCATCCAAGTAGTTCTGCATCAGTGCTAATATGGATCCAAAATAGGAAGGCGCGCTCATCGAGTTCATCCGGGAGAACTGGGACATCTTTGCATGGAAACCTTCTGAAATGCCATGTGTACCGAGGGAACTCACCGAGCACACTCTTAATGTTGATCCAACTTTTAAACCGATCAAGCAATTCCTTCATCGTTTTAACGAAGAGAGGCGCAAGGCCATCGGTGAAGAGGTGGCCCAGCTCTTGGCTGCTGATTCATCATTGAAGTTTTTCATCCGGAGTGGTTGGCTAACCCGATGCTGGTGGTTAAGAAAAATGGCACTTGGTGAATGTGCGCGGATTATACATACCTTAATAAAGCCTATCCGGCTGACCCTTTTGCTCTCCCTCGTATTGGTCAGATTATTGATGCTACGGCGGGTTGTGAGTGCTCGAGCTTTCTGGATGCTTATTCTGGTTATCAATAGATCAAGATGGCAGTTAAGGACCAGGAGAAGACAACTTTCATCACTCCTTTGGAGCCTTCTGCTATGTATTGATGCCTTTTAGGCTCAAGAGTGCCCAGGCAACTTATCAATGGTGTCTTCAGAATTGCCTCCATGACCAGATTGGACGCAATGTTCACGCCTATGTGGATGATATTGTTGTGAAACCTAGGAGGAAGGAGACTTTAATAGATGATTTGAAGGAGACCTTTGACAATCTCCAGGTCTATAAAATGATGCTTAACCCGACCAAGTGTGTCTTTGGCGTGCCAACATGCAAACTATTGGGTTTCTTGGTCTCTGAGAGAGGCACTGAGGCTAACCTGGAGAAGATCAAGGCTATCACTTCTTTGGCTAAGCCGGCATGTATCAATGACGTCCAGCGTTTGGCGGGTCGTATAGCGGCTTTGAGCCAGTTTATAAGCCGTCTGGGAGAAAAGGCTATTCCTCTTTATCAGATGATGAAGAAGACAAATCATTTTGTCTGGAGTGATGCTGCTAATGGGGCGTTTGAGGCACTTAAGAGACAGTTGGCTGAACCGCCAGTTCTTGCAGCTCCTATTGAGAAGGAGCCCTTGCTTTTGTATGTGGCTCCTAACAACAGAGTTGTCAGTGTGGCAGTTGTGGTGGAAAGGAAAGAGTCGGGCAAGGAATATCTGGTTCGAAGGCCGGTTTATTATATCAGTGAAGTGCTCATTGAATCAAAGCAGATATATCCACATTGGCAGAAGTTAGTTTATGGCGTGTTCATGGCTAGCCGTAAGTTGAAGCAGTATTTCCTTGTTCATCCCATCAAAGTGGTTAGTTCTGCTCCCTTAGGGGATATTATTCAAAACAGAGAGGCCACAAGTTGGGTAGCCAAGTGGGCTATTGAGATTGGACCTCATGGTCTAAAGTATATGCCTCAGGCGGCTATCAAGTCTCAAGCACTTGTGGATTTGAGCTGCAGATGCCTGAGGAAAAGCCGGATAGCATGTATTGGACTATTCACTTTGATGGATCCAGACAATTAGAAGGCTCCGGGGCTGGAGTTATTTTGACTTCCCCATGAGGTGATAAATTTTGTTATGTTTTGAGGTTGATGTTCCCTTGTACTAACAATGCAGCTGAGTATGAAGCCTTGCTGCATGGTCTTCGGATGGCTAAAGAGATGAATCTAAGCCGGGTGAGGTATTTTGGTGACTCAGACTTTGTGGCTCAGCAAGTTTCAGGAACTTGGGACTCCAAGAATCTGCTCATGGCGGCTTATCACCGAGAGGTTGATACAATTGCTGGTCATTTTAAGGGTTATCAAGTGGAGCATGTTGATCGCAGGAAAAATGAGGTTGCTGATGCTTTAAGCCGGCTGGGGTCTCAGCGTAAGTCGGTGCCCCCTAATGTTTTCCTCAATATTTTGCATAATCCATCAGTTAAATTGCCTATGAAAGAGGATCTTGCAATTCCTGACCCGGAGGCACAGTTGGTGGTGGCTCTCCATGTTATTTTGGATTGGATTGTTCCATATTTGGCTTATATGACCTGGGGTGAGTTACCTGATGATGAAACTTTGGACAGGAAAATAACCCAGAGGTCTAAGTCAATGACTATTGTCAATGGTGAGTTATGCCGATGCAGTGTTACAGGGGTGTTTCAATGATGCATATCTCCTGAGGAGGGCCGTGAAATTCTAAGGGATATTCATGAAGGAGATTGTGGTCATCATGACAGCTCTAAATCTCTCGTTGCTAAAGCTTTTCATCATGGATTTTATTGGCTGACGGCTCATGCTGATGCAGAAGATTTGGTTAGTAAATGTGATGGCTGTCAGAAATTTTCAAGATGAACTCATGTGCCGGCTCAAGAATTGAGGATGATTCCAATTACTTGGTCATTTGCAGTCTGAGGGCTGGATATGGTTGGGCCTTTTAAAAGGTCCATGGACAAAAAGACTCACCTCCTGGTGGCTGTTGACAAGTTTACAAAGTGGGTTGAAGCTGAGCTAGTCAGCAAATGTGATGCAGCAACGGCGGTTCAATTCATTAAAAAGGTGATCTTTCATTTTGGATACCCCCATAGTATCATTACTGATAATGGTACTAATCTATCTAAGGGTGCAATGAAAGAATTTTGTTAACAAGAGCATATTCGTCTTTGTGTGTTGTCTGTGGCTCACCCCTAGTCTAATGGTCAAGCTGAGAGAGCCAATCAAGAAATCTTGAGAGGTATCAAACCGCGACTTATGGTCCCTTTGCAGAGGACGCCGGGTTGTTGGGTGGAAGAATTGCCCTCAGTGCTTTGGAGTATCAATACCACCCTCAACAAATCTATGGGTTACACGCCTTTCTTCATGGTTTATGGAGCAGAGGCGGTTCTCCCAAGTGACATCAGTCACGACTCACCCCGTGTGGCGACTTATGTTGAAGCTGATAATGAAAAAGCATGTCAGGATGCTCTTGACCTTTTGGATGAGGAGCGTGACCTTGCGGCGGCTCGTTTGGTGATTTACCAGCAAGATCTGCGTCGTTATCACAGTCGCTGGGTTAAAACCAGGACCTTTCAAGAAGGAGATTTGGTGCTTCGGCTCATCCAGGATCAAACTGACATGTACAAGCTATCCCCGCCTTGGGAAGGGCCCTTTGTGGTCAGCCAAAATCTGAACAACGGGTCGTACTACCTTATCGATGTTCGAGACCAGAAGGATTCATGCACGTCGGAGGAGGAAACCCGCCGGCCGTGGAATATTGCTCATCTTCGGCCTTATTACACCTGAGCACCGGCTCTTGTGATGTAGATACTTCTACCAATGTATATATTATGATTAGTATAATAAAGCCGGCATCCCTGATAATTTGGGGCCTCTATCGTTTCATTTCTGAGAATCTGAGTCTTTATTGTCAGTTCATAAGGTCACTTGGGGGCTTCCTGTTCAAATGAACATAGCTATGATTACCCTATTGATCCGGCTTGTACGCCTTGATTGCAAATTACTTGGGGGCTTCCTGCTCATTGAGCATAGCTATGATTACCCTACTGATCTAGCTTGTACACTTGGATTGAAATATTACTTGGGGGCTCCTTGTTAAATGAACAGAGATTTGTTGTCCCTTGTAATAGGCTTGGACGCCAGGTGTATTCACGACAAATCTAGGTTATCCTGCCTTTGTATGCTTGCCACTCGAACCAGGTAATCCTGGAATGACTCATCGTACTCTTAATAGTCAATCTTATAAAGACCCTGAACTTGTCAAAGTTAAAACAACGATTCGTCATGTGAGGCTCGGCTTACAGGTTTGAATTAGGGAGTAACTCAGTGGTTGTGTGGCCCTTTAATAGCACTTGATATTGAGGCTTGGCAACTTTTGAATGCCTTGTTTTTCTTGTTTATATCGGCTTTGAATCTTTTTTGAGATTTCTGTTTATGCCATATTGATATATGGTTGAAAATTGATTAGGGCCTTGTTGCCTTGATTCTTATCATTCATATTTGAATATATCCGGTGCTTTGCTAACCCGTCCTGACTTTGGACGTTAAGTCGCCAGTGTGTGATGATAAAGTGCTTGGAGTTCTACACTATGTTTTGGGATGTTACCCTTTGCTTCATATGGCGTTGTAAGCCGGCAATATGAATAAATTGCATAGGGCACTATGCTCTGAGCGTTTTGGGTTGTTACCCTTATTACATTTAGTGTTATAAGCTGGCAATATTAATAAGTATCATAGGTAGGATATTTACTTTGTTATGATTATATGAGGTTTTGATAAAACCGCCCTGGTTATGGACTATACAGTCACCAGCGGATTTTATATGGGGCATTGTAACCCGCCCTGGGATAAAGCTACAAGGGCACATGTTATCTACTTATGTGCAGGAAATATGATAGCTATGGTCTACATAATCTGATTATATTATCAAGAATAAGTGCCAGATCTTCAAACATCAAATCGGTGATTCAAAAGTGTTATGCAAATCAACATGCACGATGGCATGGCAGCTCGTTGTTTCCAAACTAGCTAATTACAAGGTATCAGACGGCCTAAAAGAATAAGTGTTTTGATGCACAAAGTATCCCAAGTGGTAGATGATAAGCCGACCCTTGGATTAATGGTCTTGACCTTGGCGGGTAGAGGATTCCGGGCCGTCTTGCACCTGTTCATCTCCTTCTTCTTCACCCGTTGACTGGAAGTCAGAAGTGGCCCAATTCATCCCAGTCAAAGCTTTGAAACACAACTTCATCATCAATAAGTTTTTACGGGTCAATATAAAGGGCAAAGGTGTGCTTATGAATTGGCGGAATAAGATCCCAGGCTTCATGAATCGACGCTTTCACCTTCTTGTTATCAGCGTCATAAACCGCTTGATAATGGGACAAGTCCGTATCTTCAGCCAGTTTGCTTGCTAATGGGCGCATTTCCCTTGCTATTTCAGCAAAGTCATTAGCGCTGAAGGGAGACCCATCCTCTTTTACACTTGGGCAGCCATTGGCCAAATCTTCTGGATCAAGATCTGCTTGCCACGCCTTTGCCCGGGTTAATGCAGTGATGGCACCGGCTCTAGCAGCTGATCGCTTCAGATCCTCAACCCATTGGGGGAGCACTGACAACTTTTCCAGCGTGTCTTTGATGAGGGTTGGTGGTTGTTTTTTTATGAGAGGCAACACAGATAGCTTGTTATGCGCCAGTGTACAATTGCTCTATAAGAGTATAGGCGGCTTTCAGCTTCATGCGCATGTCTAAGCCAAGATGGGCGATTCTGGAGCCTGCATTACCAAATAAATTGATAAGTCGGATGAATGATTATTCAAATGCAGTTATGGTGACAGATTGAGATATGTTACTTACCAAAGATGGCGGTTGTCATGGTGTTAATTTGATGCTTTAAGCCGGAGAGCTCTTCAGCCACCGGCTTAAGGGCCGCCTCTGCTTCTTCTACTCTTTTCAACAGAGCTGTCTTCTCAGTCTCCCAATTTATCATGTCAGCTTTGAAGTCCTTTTCAACTTCTCCTTCTCTTCCAAGGCGGTTGTCAATTCTGATTTGGCCTTGGAAGTTTCAGATTGCTGAGACTTGATATATTCCTGAAGATCGGCGACTTGGGATTCTTTTGCATTGAGTTCAGCCTATAGTATGCAAACGATAGGTGGTATTACAATCATTTTGTTTAAAGTCCCAAGCAAAATACAAGCATTTCACTTGGCACTTGGGGGCTAATGCACATTGCTCTTTCTGAAGACAATTCTATGATGACCCGACTACACTATTATGACTATAGCCGACTCATGGGGGCTATATACTTGGATTTTATTGACAATTATGGTGATAAGTCCCAGCTTATCCATGCTGATTAAGCCGGCCCTTGGGGGCTATAGGTGCAATGTTGCTCACTATTATTTGAAGTCCCGGCTTGTCTTAAACAGCTTAAGCCGGCCCTTGGGGGCTACTTGTTTTGATCTACAAGGCTATTTAAAGTCTACATTACATTCAATTCTATCATATCCAGTAGACTTGGCGGCTGATAGAAGTACATTTATATGAAGAAGACTGTAGTGTTTACCTCAAAACATTCCTTCATCAGATTAACTAAGCCGGCCTCAAAGTCGGCTTGTGTGCAGATGGTTCAGATACCCAGAGTGGATCTCTTGAGCACTATATTGGGCATAGCTCTCTAAATTCACCGACCATTTGCCTTTGCCAGCAACGGATAATTCTTCTTTAGCATTGTGCTTTCACAAGACAGTGGGGTTGCCCGGTGCCGTGTAACCAAGCCCAGTAATGACAACATTGTCAGCCTTTGCTTCAGTAGGATTGATGGGACTTGGTGGCTTGATAGTAGCCGGGTCAACATCCATATGATCTATGGTGACGTTGTCCTCTTCCGGTGGTAGCTCATCAACTGTGGCTTCAGCAGCCTAGAGAGAAGTTTCTGTCAACTACTTCTCCGGTTCATTAAGGTTTCCAACTGTTTTGGTCACCTTCAACTTTTTGCTGGGTTTTGCCATAGCTCTGATAATGAAGCACAAGACGGGTTAATATGACAATTAATTACATGATTGAAAGTAGATACTTAATAATTTTACCCAGGCACGGTCTTGAAGACTGGGACGTGAGTTCCCGTTGAGTCGCTAGAGGAATGAGATGTTCCCTGGTAATTTGAGTCGGACGGATTAACATGTTGTCAAAAAAGACCCGCCTTTGGATAAGCTAAGTCGGAATTGGTAAAACCTCTGGATGATGCTTGCGAGGAGCTAGTGTGTTCGGTAAGCCAGAGGAAAGGATCCTGCCTCCGCTGTTCCGGGTTGTGCGGCGAGCTTCATGTTGCTTCTTCTTCAAAATAAAGTTGGGATCCAAATAAGCTAAAAGATGAGAAAACCTTACTTTCCGGCTTGCTTGTCGAGTTTTCTGTTTTGGCAGAGGTTCTGAGCCGGAGGAAAGAACAATTACCTCTTCATCATCTGCACGGCTGGCCTCTGCATCATCCTGATAATGGTCATTATCAATGAGATGTATAAAAATGAGCCGAGAGAGTCAAGTTCTACCTCCGACTCATCATCATCATCATCCAAGTTAAATAACTCGGAGGGGTTGTTCTTCTTCTTGGCAGGCTTTTTAGGAGCCTTGTTCTTGGTTCGGGCACTACAAAAAAAATACACTTCCGTGATGATACGTGTTTGTCACAGTAGGTCGCGTTTCTTGTCATGCATGTACATCCATGACGATTTTATGACAGAATCAAGATAGTCATACCTGTGCTGTCATAGAAGTGTTCCATGACATTACCAAAATTATCATCACGGAAGTGTCCACTTCCATGACGATAAATCGCGCATCATAGAAGTGCTTTCGTCAAGGGTGACCGACACGTGGAATCCACCGTAACGGAACGCCGTTAAGCTATCGGGTCGGGTTTTGGATCCGATAACTCGTTAACAGCCTCGACCAATGGGGATTTTCCACGTGTAAAATCACCATTGGCTGGAGGAAACACGTGTCGGCTCATCGTTGGGATAGATGTCATGCACTTATTGGACAGAAGGCGCCTATGATATGTCGACACCTGGCACGGCCCAACAGAGGCCCATTCCTATGAAAAGGCCGGCCCGTTTGACTTGGTCAAAAGGTTGCGGGCCTGCCCATGGAAAGCTTGTTAACGGCCTGTTCGCATCTAGCCCATTTACAGCCTGCTAAACCGCCCGTTACGCCCTATCCAAATTAGGCCCAGTAGCGTCATCTGGGCCATCCAATATGATTCCAGCCCGTTTTCACTTCTGGCCCATGACGTCTTTCGGCCCATATGATGCCCTTTGTAACTATTGGCCCATTAACGACCCACGGTGAAGCTGGCCCATAATGAACAGTGTATCGCTTTACACCCATTAATGGCCCGTGGTGGAACTGGCCCGTAATGAACAATGTATCACTTTACACCCATTAACGGCCCGTGGTGAAACGGGCCCGTAATGAACAGTGTATCACTTTATACCCATTAACGGCCAGTTATTCCGTTGGACTGTTTCCAGCCCATATTATCTTTCGGCCTTCTCAGAGCCCATTTATTCTTGGGCTCATTTCTAGCATTCATTTACTTACGACCCGTTACTGTCATTTTCTACGCGTGGGCCAAATTCAGCCCGTGGTTACAGTCGGCCCGTTTGTGGTCCGTTAATACGTTGGGTCATTTCCATAGCGTCATCAAATACGGCCTATTAATGATGGCCCGTTATGGTCAGCCCAGGAATGAACGATTCCAATTGTAGCCCGTTTACGGCCATAATGTGGTCTGCTATAGGCCCATGTTTGGCCAATCGATCATACGGCCCGTATAAGGCCCATTGATGATACAACCTGTAGAAGGCCCATTGTTTCTATGGCCCGTAGAAGGCCCATTGTTTATATGGCCCGTAGAAGGCCCACTATTTCTACGGCCCGTAGGAGGCCTAGTGTTACTACAGTAAATATTAGCCCATGGTTATTGTGGCCTAGTTTTAAAAAATAGGTTATTGCAGCCACTAGCAAACCACGGAAAAAAAACCGCAATGACTACAAGCAAACAAATAAACAAGACAAGAAGGAAATAAATAAGCAAGCAACTTACGCTAGGCTATCACGGCTATCACACATATTACATCCACTGGCCATCAAAGTTTGCCACCAGTGCTAATAAACGCGCCGACAAAAGAATATACAAAACTGAGAGCACTTCAGAAGGCACTAGGTCTGGCCAGGTCGGGCCCCCCAAACAGCCGAAGAAGCTGAGTAGACCTCAGTTGTGTCAATGATAGATGCATCAACAGTAGATGTAAGGCATGATGGTGTGCACGGCAGTCCTCTGACATCTTCGTTGCATCTTTGACTTCAAGTCGGAGGTGAGCTGAAGCAAGCCTTTCCGCTTTAAGTTGAGACTGAAGAAGTCAAACTGATTGAGGTAGCGACTGCACAAAGGTTGTCTCAAACCTGCTGGTGAGTAGCTTCAACTCACTGTCTTCATCAAGACATGACCTTGGGGTCATCTCGCAGTCCTCAAGATGGTTTGGCTCACTATCTTCCCGAAAGTTCTGCCTGGCGTAAGAGATACGACTCTGAAAGAGAAACAAGGAGACACATAATAGGTTTCACAATTATATAAGCAAATAAATGGATCTGTTCTGCATAATGAACATGTTTTTACAACTACAATTTGAAACTGGTAGTTGTTGCAAACATCCAATCAGATGTAAACAGCAAAGCAAACAACAGTGGAGGAAATGATGCCTATCCAAATCTATACTAGAACAAAGTTTGAAGGCTTGAGAAGGATGAACTTACATTACATGTTAACACAGGCTGGATAAAGCCCTTCTCCATGTTGATGGAAGGATAATTCAGTAAATTCCCCAAAGAAAATTCTTTATAAGCGTTGCAATTATTCTACATTTTGCAAAGAGTAAATATAGATCAAATAATATTGGAAGAAACAGAGGATAATGAAGCTCAGGTGCAGATTGATGATACATAATCAAATAGCAATTAATTAAGTACAGTGTTACAAGGCAAAAGGGAGAGAGGTACTAACAAGAGCAATGCAGAGCCCAGTATTGTTGTGAGATCATATGATCCTTTGAGCAAGGAGATTCATCTGAAATTAGTTTTCATACAAGAGAGAAGGTAAGGCACATGCAGAAATTTAGGATTTCAAATTTTGAATTGATATCATAGATAGTACCTGACGCTGGGCTCTCAGCAGTTCTAATAGGGGTTTGGCCACTAGAGTAGGGGTAAAGTGTGGTACAGTTGGGCCTGTGTTTTCTGTGGCTGCTGATCTATCTGATTTAACAGGTATCACTACCTTTTCCAAATACCTAGTTTGTACTCCTTGAGGATCTGCACTCACCCTCTTCCTTTTGGACATCTATTACGAAAGAACAACATTTGACTTGAAAACATAGTGTGAAGACACATGGAATAGGTACAGAAAATGGATAGGTATGGCGTATACTCATATATGATGCTTAAACTAAGCAGATGGTGTAACAAAGTAGAAGTAATGCAAGAGGTCAGATGCAAAATATGTGCGACCAATACAACTTTGCAAAGTTAGAGCAAGCACCTTGATGGGTGAATAAGATAGGCCATCCTCCACCATGCCAAGTTTGTTAGCCAGTGGATTGTTCCGCCATATTCCACTCGTGCGCCCATTCTCATATTCATTTTGATAATGTTCAATATCTGCCATGCATGAAAACATAAAAACAAGTGAGATTTTCTTTGTAATGCAGAAGTGATTCTAATCCAATACTGCCTCCCTGTAAACCCCTTTGTGCTATCTCTACAATTCTTTTAAGAGATGCCATGCATGCTGTAATTTGGTGTGTGCATTAATATAATGTGGCCTACTACTCAAAATATGAGAGCTCCAAAAGTGATGACACTTTGCAGATGACAGCTTCAACATATAGCAAAGAAGAACAAGTCGACCTGACCTGACAAATTCAAAATATACTAAAGGAGAACAACTCGACCTGACCAGTCGACCGCAAGAGAAGATGATCATCTTAAAGAAGAGTAGAAGAGCAAGAAGATTGAAGATATTACAAGTCTTTCAATACAATGTTGGTTGGCCACCCATGATGAACCAGAGCGCACAGAGAAATACTATTCTTTCCGGTCTCTCCATATGTGGCTCACATGCATTTCAAAACTAAAGTAGGAACATTTAGCTAACCAATTAAACATCTCTCAGTTTTACTAATATCAGCAATAATATTAGATATGAATTTGTACAACTAAGCTTGTTTAGCTCGATGGGTGGAGCAGTGCTATTATGACAGGAACCACGTAGGCTGATTGTGGTCATCATAAAATGGGGAAACCATAAGCATGATGAGTACAGTGTTGACCGTGGCAGTGGGATGATAGATCTGAAGCTGCAAACCGCGCAAAGGGTAGTTAGCAACCGATGTTTGCTTTGAAATAACAACTAAGATTTGGTATGGACAAGAAAGTACGGTCAACAAGTGACAAAGAAACTCAATTATGCTGTCTCTCTATATGTCGCGACATACATTTGGAAACTCAAGTGGGACCTTTAGCTAACCAATTAAATGTGTCGGTTAACTAATATCAGTATCATATCACAATCATATTTGAACAACTAAGCTTTCGAATTCTGAGTGTTGTGTTGTTTAGCTTGAAGGGTGGAGAAATGCTAGTACGACAGAAAGCACCTACGCAGATCATAGTAGAGTAGATAAAATGGGCAAACCCTAAGCATTAAGAGAAAAATCAGGAAAGTGGAACTAGCTGGACCAGTGGGTGGCGCACATGCTTTTTGAAACGAATATAGGAACATTAGGTGACCAATTAAACGTTCTCTGTTTTAGTGATATGAGCATCATATCAGATTCGTATTTCAACACGTAAGATTTGAGTTTGAGGTCTTGAGGAGCAGTGATAGCACGACACGAAGCACCTACGATGATGGTAATGAAAATAAAGGGGGGAAACCATAAGATTTACGAGTACAGTGCTCGTGCCATGGCGGATATGAAGGTGCAAACCGGACAAAGCTACTTCGCAACCAATGTTTGCTTTCAACTAGGCACTACGATTTGGCAGGACAAGAAAAAAGTACAGTAGACAAATTAGATCTACTTTCCGGGTGAGATCAATAACTTAAGCACATATGGAAGAGTACCACCTCTCTTGCAACGCTGTGTAGGCCTGTGCTGATACGTTGAGGGTGCTACGGGTGCGATGGTTGTCGGTGGTGGGGAAGAAGACTTTAGACGGCAGACGGCCGGGTCGGGGGATAAATCCTGTTGTCGTGGACGAGGCGTTCGTAGGAGCGGCAACGGCAAGGTGGACGACGGCGCCGATGAAGTGAGAGGAGGTGATGAAAGGATCCTAGTCCAGTGTCGTGGATGAGAGACGTCCATCTCTTGCAGTGGACGACGGGGTAGGGGTAGCTGCTCCGGCAAGGAGGAGGATGGGGTGGCGGACGGAGGAGGCTGGCCGCAGTGCGGAGGTTGTCGTGCCGCCGATGGTGTATGAATGAGGAAATGGAGGGGAGGGGGGAGTCCAAACTTAGGGACGCGCTTCTCTGAAATGTGGGAAAGTTACGAAGTTATCCCCCGTTTAAAATTTCAGACACCGTGCCAGTTGGAGATAGGATGGTAATCTTGCATCTCCCAAATATTTGCCGGTAACTATTTCGAGCGAGGAGAGGGTGTTTTGCCACCCACGGTTGGCGCCCACAGTCTATGAACGGGGCTGACAGGTAGGGCGGTTGTGTCACGTCTGAGGGAAGTTACACATCTGCCCTATTTTAAATATTAGCCTACATCGATTTCGGACGAGGAGAGTTTGTTTTGCCGCCCACCGTGTATGAATGGGGAAATGGAAGAAGAGACACATGTCTTTCAGACGAGCTTGAATCAAATGTGTTTTGCCGCCCACGTTTGGCCCCACCGTGTCTGAATGGGCTCAGAGGCCGTCGTGTCACGTCTGATTGAAGTTACTAGTCTACCCCTATCGACAACAGTGTAAATCTGGTCGAGAAGGATGTCAAGTGGCAGGGGTAGACAGTAATTTCCATCTCGCAAACACTTTCTTCACGCAGCCCACAAATTATAGTGGGTGTTTAGCCGCTTCGTTCAAAACTTGGGAGAATTAGCATTCACGTTTGCCCTGGGCCCTGGCAAACTAAATTCAAATCCAATTTGTATTTGATTACGAATATCCACAGATAGTTCTACGTTTTCTTATTTATTTCTTTAAAACCACAACAAAGATTTATTCCACCTTTATTTGTGATTATGATTTAGAAATGCAGTGATCTTCGAATTCAGTAGGTTGGATACACTCTGAGTCAAACAGTTATTTCATCCAATACAATATGCTCACACGAAAAACAGTTCACCTTATGTCAATCATACAAGTACTAAGGATTACCTCGCCTAAAAAATTCGGATCATTACAACACATGGACAACATAGGGGGTCTTGCAACATAATCCATTCAAAGACATGACACAACATGCAAGTACAATAATCTAATGACAATTTCAACTGGTATCTAAAGAAGAACCGAGATTACCCTAGGCTTCAGATAGCAGAAACAGCAGGACCTCCTCCGTCTTCAAATGCAACATTCTTACTTCCTCCAATTCTTGGGTTGCTTGCATAATGCGTACCACTAATTCCATAATTTTTAGCCTGAAGATGAAGATTACCTCATTCATGGCAGCCACACCATCTCTTTCTGCCTTGAGTAGAGCCTCAAGCACTATAATATCTGTGCTTAGACTGCTCTTCGGCGGTGTTGCCTCTGAACTGCTACCATTTGGTCACATGGATGGCGCACTGCTTCCACAAATAGATTCCGGGGTTGTACATTGTGTCCTAGTGTGAACGACATCCTGAAAGGTTTCCGCTGGACATAAGTCAGAGATAGTTATCGTATGATCCAGGCAGTAAGCTTACATGGTAAACGACAGACGAATTATTGCCGAGCATGGCAAGCTATATTTAAATGGTTCGAAGCAGCATCAGCCGAAAAGAAATTAAAATCGTAAGATGAAACAAGGGATGTAAGAAGCAAATAAACGACATCCGCTAGTCCCATCTAGTTAGTTTTTGCTAGCTCCCTAGTTCATTTTCCTCAAAAAACAAAAACTCTTTTGAACTATCATACCACTTGTGGACTTTAATCGGGATTAAACGGGACCCAGTTGACATCCCTAGTTGAAAGGGAGTGTACCACCGCTATATTTAAGTTGCCAAGGCATCTAAGCAGTTGAAATAATCTGAGAAATCACTTAACAGTGTGGCCTCATATAAACTAATAAGACAGTCTTGTGATGAAGTGAGAGGAAAAGTTAAGGACTCAAATGAAATAGGCATGCATTTCTTTACGATAGTATAGCAGGCACTGCTGACATATTGGCCAACTCAGGTATAGTGTAACAACAAACAAGCATTCGAATCAAGCAATACAAAAAAGTAGACAACTGAACTATTTGTAATTCGGTAGGATTACAAGTTGAGGGCACAAGCCAAGAAAGCAACCCACTCGCATTACATTTCACATGTACTAAAACACACTGGCTTACCATATGTTGTTGTGAAGCCTCGCTGCTGTTGCAACGTTCTTTGAAGATATCGTCAGCATCCCGTGGTTGCAAATCTAGTTGTTGTAGTTTATTCTGCACCCTCTATGTAGGTAAAATTAATTTTAATCGCATGCACTGGTCCGAATTGATCATCGATGGTTCATCTAAACTAATGAAAGAAGGGTGTGTGCAGACACGACAATATATCTGCTTCCCTCTATTTTTATGCTTGTTCGAGGTGCCAGCCCCAAAAGAACAAATATTTTGCTTGATGGGGTTGGCAGCTCCATAATTAATAGAAGCATCAAATTAGTCATGCAACTTGGGAAGATCAATAACACACAAACAAGTAATGAACAGAGGCTTGGAGCAGTGATGTAATAGCTAGCATCAGAAAATGTAGGGTAAAACAAACAAAAAGCAGCGGAACCACATGCTAGTTTGCTGATCTGTAATTAAGCATAGAGAACATTAAGCAGTCTGATGGAACCAATAGGTGGCATCAGAACAACACCATTATCATAAATATAGCATTCAACAAGTAAAATAGTAGGCGGTGATATCTAGGAAGAACAGTAATACAACACTTAGGACAAAACTAAAGCATATTAACTATATGTGCACTGGTATGTAATTTAGCACAAGTAACATGTTCACTGCCAGAAGTATGGCCCTACAGGTGCAAACAGAATAACACGTCTCATGAAAAACTAATTATGCCCTAAAGAAATTCAAAGGTGTGGTGCTTATGCTAGGAAAGTGAACGTAGGCGCCGGCCGTTGGATAATAGTACCTGATTCTCGGCGGTGTATGGGTATCATTGTCATACTTGATTGCTAAGGATCGTCGATGGTGCTCGTGTTGCAGTTGAGTTTGGGCCGGCTGTCGCCATTGCTGAAGTGGCTCCGGTGCTATGGTTGCAGTGCCTGTCGACATACGAGAAAGCTCATCTGTGGTAAGTGAACAGTTGCACGATAAAGAGAAAAACCGAAGGAGTACAAATCGAAATAACTTGATGAGGCTGCGGCATCGGTAAAGCAGGGCCGTCGGAGTTGAATATGGCGTCCGTGGAGCGGGTCTGGTGCAGTGGACGAAGGCTTTGGCGGGCGCGTTGTCCAGTGCTTTCGGTGAGGCGGATCTGTTGCAGCGGACGAGGGCTTGTATGAAGGGCCAGCGAAGGGGCGGACGGGGGAGCCAGTGAAGGGCCTACACTGTGGTGGAGGAGGGCGCCAGTTAAGAAGATCCGGTGCAGTGGACCATGATGGCGGTCAAGGAGATCTGGAGCGGTGGACAAGCCAGTCGCTGAAGCGGCTCCGGTGAAGTGGTGAGTTGGCAGTTGGGTGTTCCAAGGTGCAGAAGGTAGATCCAGTAGGGTGTGAGGTCCACCGCTACGGTGGAGGACTAGATTCGGCGGCTTGTCGTGGTTGGGGGGGTCAGGGAGGGGAAGGGGAGGGGCTCTGGGGAAGAATGTTGGGGGCAAAGAGGGGAAAACAATGGAGTTACCAAAGCAGCCCTTTTCCGTTCATGTGGCAGGGGTAAAACAGGTATATCGCAGGGCTAAACTTTCGGGCGCATGATATTTCGATGTGAGCGGGAAGTTTCAAAGCTTTTGGCGCCTAAAATTATAAGTGTTCTGCTCTTGTACGGCCGAATATGATATCATGGCCGACAATTTGTTTGTTTTGCATGCAAAAAAGTGCATGTTTTGAAAATCAATGTCTCCAACTCGAAACTTAGATTGTCCATTCAATTCAAATATGGATCATTGAGCTACTAGAAGCAAATACCATCATATAGTCCAATTCAAATGAAGTTCCAAATGTGTTTATCCTAAATATGACGAGAAAAGCAAAAATATGTATGTGTATGAATAAAGTGGATGATTATAAGGTTTGAACATGCCCGTATGTGTATATCTCTAGGTTTGATATATGAATTTGAAATCACGAAATCCCGGCTTAAAAAATGTACCTTCGTTTAAATGAATTACAAAAGCTAATGATGGAGTCGAATTCCAAAATTCCAATCTTAGGTTTGTAATTCTGGTACATCAAGGTATATCACGCATGTTCAAAAGTATCGTTATCTCATAGTCCAAACTGTGAAACAAATTGATCAACCATGAGTGCACAATATCTCAATTACACTAAAGTCCCTCAAATATAGACACCTCACTCTTTATCTGAAGCCACCCCCCTCGCCCCCCCCACACACATAGAGAAGTCGTTCTCTCCCCCAAACACCAACACACGAGCACATTAACACCCCTCTCTCTTCTAAAGTCCGGACCCCAATATAGGTCTCTATCACTTTGTCTCTCTGGCATGCACACATCTCTTCCCTCACTCTCTAGGTCTCCTGCTATCTCTCTTTCCCAAGCACATGCACTATGTACAGTGTA